>NW_011494801.1:1416380-1421575 GCF_000754665.1 Bison bison bison
GGAGAGAGATGAGAGAGAGAGGGAAAAAATGTTGCTCACCTGCCTGGGGCCAAGGTGGCGTGATGTTGAACCACTAGAAGAGGTCAGTAGTGGTAGCTGCCAGATGTGCAAGGCAGAAATCCAGGCAAAGCCTCAAACAGGCTAAACCACAGTGCCCAACCATCCCCAAAGCCATGCTTGCTCCTTCGTACCCGTGTAACCCAGTGGCTTATAGTAGATTTACTATTTATATATCACTTTACAGTTTTCAAAGCACCTTCACAAATTAGGCTATTTAACTGATGTTCACTGTTGGATTATTAGGCATTGGAGTCAAGTGTCTCAGATTATTCTGTCTGGCCTCTCCTGTGTGACTCGGGCTAAGTTACTTGCCCTCTCTGAACTTCTGCCCAACTGAGAGAAGGCAACAATCAATCACTCTTCCACAACACAGAATGAGAAGCAGCATCTGGAGAGGTGCTGGTGGTGAGTGGGTTTGCCAGGCTTCAACAAGCTCTGGAGTCCATAGACATTCTAAAGAAAACCCATTCACTGGGCTCCAGGAAAGCAAATTCAGACGTATCACAATCTTTCCTTCAACCTAGCTTTTAAGTCCTAAGTCCTTCCAGAAGGCTTGTAGTTCTCTCACGCCTTGCCAAGCCTGGTTTCAAGAAGGGAAGTTAGGGCGGAGTTTCTGATTCCCCTTCAGCTCTATTTTTATCTGGAATGTTTCTTCCTGCACCACCGGTGATTGGCGCCTTCGCGGCTGAGGTAAAGTGCACTGTCAGCAGGACGCGAGCAATAAATAGCAACGGACAGAGAGACAGACAGACGGACCGGCCCAGCATGTTTGCCAGGAGCAGCTCAATTAATAAATTGCTCTGTCCCTGGAGCCTCTCCATTGTTCCAGGAGGACATGATGTTCACCTCTGACCAGGCCTGGCATGGCCAGTGTGGGGCACACGTCAGGGCGGGCACTGAGGCTCCCCACACCCTTCTCCAGCGCTGTGGGGAATTCTGGCATCTTGAAGAGAGGTGAATCCTTTAACATCTTTTTTTGAAATCAGTATTTGATATTTAGGCTGAAATGGGGATAAACTTGACTTACAGCAGGGACCTGCCTTTTCCTCTAAAACAGCCTGTTCACAGATCAGAAGCTCCGTGTCCAGCAGTTCTTTCCTATCTCTAAGCAAAGCCCTCTTCTCAAAGTTCTGCCCACACTTACTCAACTTCACCTGAGGTCAGTGTGGGGCAGGTGGTTGCCCCTCCTGCTCCAATGGGACAACGTCATGGTATTACCAGTGGTATTTCCTTCAGAGGGAGCACTCAAATAAGAAAGCTCAGGGACACTTTCAGCACAAAAAGGAGGGTGTAGGACATGTATGTGAGAGTATGTGTGTGTGCATATGCACATGGGTGTGTGTGGAGGGATGCAAGTTTGCAGCTGGAGCGTGCTTGTAGGCCATGAGCTCCATGGAAAGACAGAGATGTCTTTGTTGGGCAACTGCTACCCAGATTCTCTCAGTTTCAAGCTAGACATGAGAAGGTAGAGTGGAGAGGTTTGCAGCCTGTGTGCAAAATGCCATCATCGTGGTCACCAAAAATCAAAGCTGAATGTTTCCAAGACTGGACATTTTTAAAAAATTATGAAAGTCAGGTGATTTTGTAGGCCGCATGTAATAAAGCAGAAGTGAAGTGTCTGTTTCCGGGGCTTGCTGACTCATTGAATGAGCCTTGGTGGCAAATGGCACGTGAGAGTGAACTGTGACCGTGGTTCACTGAGGTCATCGCCAAGGGTTCTTAGAAGTAACAGTAACAACGCTTCTGAAGCTCTTGTGTCCTAGGTCTTGTCCCCACACTTTAGATACATAGTAAATCATTTGATCTGCAGAACCACCAAGTGAACAACATGCTACTGTTATCCCTACCGAGGTACAGAAGGAGAAAGTCATTTGCCCAAGGTCACTGAGCTAAGGAGATGGAGCAACTCAGTGGTCACATCCAGATAGTCTGGTTCTCATCTGCCATGCTACTTGACTCTCATGTTGTTTATTAGTTCAACAAATATTTTCTGAGCGTTTCTACGACCAAGCACTCAATCAAGTAGGAGAAATAAGATGCAAAAATACTTGTCAAAAGTTCAATCCAGGACTTCCCTGGTGGCCCATTGGTTAAGAATCCGCCCGCCAATGCAGGGGACATGGGTTTGGTCCCTGGTACAGGAAGATCTCACATACCTCAAGGCAACTAAGCCCTTGTACCCCAACTACTGAGTCTGCACACCCTAGAGCCCATGCTTCACAATAAGAGAAGCCACCACAGTGAGGAGCCCTGCTCTCCACAATTAAAAACAGCCTCCACTCTCTGCAACTAGAGAAATCCTTCATGGAGCAATGAAGACCCCCCACAGCCACAAATTAAAAAAAAAATTTTAAGTTCAATCCAGGGCATTTGCTCATCCTAGTAGATACAGTCATGCACTGGACTCTCCAGTGCATTTTGCCAGCCTCCAGTTTTCGAAGCTCCCTTTGACTAAGGGGAGACAGTGTCTCTGATAGAGCCCTCTGCAGGCCAGGTCTTTGTAGAATGAGGACCCCAGCCTTGTCCTGCCTCCCAGATCCCTGGGCCCTCCACGGCCCACCCCCAGGGCAACTTTAATTCCTTTCCAGATCGACAGAGCCACACCCTGGGCCGAGGACATTGTAAGTATTCATACAAAATGCAGTTGATGAATGAGTTTTTAAAGTCTCTGATGCAGAAGCCAATTGCAAAACGCTGGGAGAAGACCTCACTGTCACATAGCAGGCATCTCGCGTGGCCCCTTGTGCTGATGCTCAGAGTGCCAGGTGTGTATTTTCTGGTTAACTTTGGCTTCCCCTTGGTTTGCCAGGAAAGGCCGGCACAGACCAACGCCATTGTGGACGACTCTGCACCCCCCTCGGTGGCCCAGTTGGCTGGGCGGTTCAGGGAGCAGGCAGCCGCTGCAAAGGAGGTGAGTCAGGCGGCATCAGAGCCCCTCTCCTGGGAGGGGGCTGGAGGAAGGGGAAGTCTGGGTCAGGCCCAGAGCAGGGGGAGGGAGGAGGTTTAGTGATTACCAAATTAGGAAGCGAAGTCAGAGAGGGGTCTCTCTGAATGCAAGGAATGTTGCCATGCTGCTGGGCCTGGGCAGGGTCTTTCCTCACCAGAGTGAGGCTTATACTTTGGCCAGGAGGGAGCAGACATGCGGCTGAGCGTTGAAAGGCCTGCTGTCCGAGATGGGGCTCTGGAGCCCAGGGCTCATCCAGCTCCATCACCCACTGATGGAGATTTAGATCTTGCACAGCTGTGCCAGGCCTGTGCTGGCGCAGAATAAAGAAGTCCCCACACCAGGCTCCTCCCCTGAGGCTAGGAATTCAGAGCAAGGGTAGATTCCAACAGAGAACTGGGAAGCAAGGACTTACAGGGAAGTGCATTCAGATAGGAAGCAGTGATCAGAAAGGGAAGGGATCTGGTTAGCAGAGGATTCTAGAATCCTGGTGGAGAGGACAGTGTCAAAGGGGGCTTTGTAATGTTGAAGAAATCTGGGCCAGATTTTCTCTAGTCCTACAGTCTGAGAAGCTCCTTAGAAGTGGAATGTGGAAAGGGCACCCCAGTGTTGGGGGAGGTTTATCATGGCCCCTTGGGGAGAATGAGAATGCTTTTTTAGATGTGTTGTTTTGCGGTTTTATTTTCCCATCTGAAAAACCCATCCATAATTTCTAGACACGGTAGGCATGTTATAAAGGGTGAAGGAGAGAGTACTGATCTAAGGCTCTGGCAGTACTCAGAAGCTGGATGCGAGTGTTATTTTGAAATGTTGCTTCAGGCTGATGAATCTCAAGTGAAAGAGGATGCCAGCAGGAGATCACTGGGTAGAGCTAAAAGTCAGAATGGGTAGACAGTTCACTGGAGTGACTTGATAGTTAACTGGCAAAGACGTGCAACCCTCCCTCCATTCTCTTCTCCATCAGACATTCCTGAACATTCCTAAAGCCAGTTTCCACTCCTTTCTCTTCCTCCCTGTTGCCTGATTAGCTCTCTCTCTTTTTCTGTGTGTCTGTCTGTCGCCCTTCCCTCTAGACACCCGCCAGTAAACCAACCAGAAGGAAACCGCCCTGCTCCCTCCCTCTGTTCCCCTCCAAGGTAGAGCTGGGCCAGAATGGTGAGGAGGTAAGTGCTGCTGCCCCTGGGGCTCCAAAGATGCTGGTTATGATTTGCTTTCTCCTTCTTACGGAAAGAAGCACTCAGTTCACATTTTTAGACTTTAAAGGCTGTGTAGGGAATTTCTCCTGTCAGATTCAGGAATGAACCTTCTTTTCTTGATGTTTCCTGCTCCTTTACTGTGAAAATGAAGCCCCTTCCTATTCCCTCTTATCGAGCCTCCCTTATGATTTTTCAAGGACAGTAGCACTATTTTTACAGCCTGAGCATTTCAGCCAAGAGAATGGGCCATAGAGTATTACCACATCACATCAGATTTAGGACTCATGAAAGTCATGTTTGATTCTCAGGTCTAACTTATATGATCCTCCATGTGCCCAAGGCTTCTGGAAAGAGTCAGCACTCACATGAGGTAGAACTGCAATGAGATAATTGAGTGTTTCTGTGGTATCTTGTACAGGATGGCTATTATTCTAGATCACTGGAAGAAAACCAGAGCCCCCAGGAGGCCTCATTGCCCTCAGCTATAAATAGCCAATGTTACCAGCATAATACAGGCTCTGGTATCATAGATCATAGCCAGCAGTGGATTCCCAGCCTGCATGTTCACCTACCCTTATTTATCTAATTGTAACTGTGAGAGTAACTTGTCCACACCCTCCCAGGAGCCCATGAACCTTCACTGCAGTTGCAGTCCCCACCAGAAACAGATTTGCATGTTCTATCCTCCAGCCTGGGAGGCCAATTCCCCAAATAGAGCAAGCCACCCAAAGATAGTCCAGTCCCCATATCCACTGTGACACCTCTTTCCCCACTGTCTTTTTTGGGGGTGAGCATCTTGATGACAGATGGACACGGTAGCCACATGGACTTGGGTGAGCCTCTCCTTGTCTGCATTTTCCTCACCTATAAAGTGAAACATCTGGAGTATATCAATGATGTTCAAACCTTTTTGTCAAGCCAAGGCATATAAGCAGAAGCCCATCAGATAAATCAGAAAGAGCTGCTCCCTGTCAAGTGGAATGGAGAAGGGGGTG
>NW_011494801.1:1421675-1447144 GCF_000754665.1 Bison bison bison
CCCCCCCCCCAACCCCCCCACACACACAATGAACAGAGATCTTCTGGGATGAGAATCCCCAAGAGGCACAGTTGAAAAACACTAAGTTTTTTTGGGGTCTCCTCACATGCCCACATTATGATTCTGTGACTTTGTGGGTTCCTCAGCCAACATTCTGACCAAATACATATCAACAACTTCTCTTTGCTGAGGGTCATCTTCCCCGTGACCCCCCTCTAGGCTTGGAGCCTGTGTTAGGCAACAGGCCAAGGCTGTGGCCACTAGGAGCCTCCTGTGAGGCTGCCCCCTGACTGGACTTGGCCTTGGAGGAGGCACTGCACTGCACTGAGCTTGCTTCCTATTTTGTAAAATGGGACAAGAGCACTAACCAGTCATGGGGGCTGGAGGGGGATGTTTATTCCCTGGATAAAAGTGGAGTGAGCCAGGTTAGTTTAGTGGCTCTGGGAGAAATAAGTTTACATGTTTCATTCCATGGGCCACCACCAGCAGTTATGGTCTGTTCAGCCAAGGGCTGAATGAATGGGAGGTTGGATCTTAGAAGGAAAGTCCTGGGGTGACAGGCTGCTTGCATATGTGAAGGACATTGCTTCCAGATATCAAAGATTCTTTGTCGCCTTGAAATTCACACAAAAATAAAACAAGCAGCCAGCTTTGTTTGGCTGGGTTAGATGGAGGCTGTTGTCCATCATCCTTCCATACTCCCGTGGTACAGCCTGCAGAAGCCCTAATGCTAGGAGCCTTGGGGACCTGCAGGGAAGGCCCCAGTCAGGCTACCTCCCGGTTTCCAGTGCACAGTGCTGAAGGGGTCTTGCTATCTCTTCTTCATTCCTGCCCCCTCCCTATGCCTACGGGAGCCTGAGATGGTGAGGCCAGCCCCTGCCCCCAGGGTGTATTGGAGTTACCCCTCTCTGGAGGACCCACCCAATACTGTGTTTTAATGCAGCCACTGCCTCACTTGCCCAGAGAAGGACTGAAAAACCTGGTCATTATTCTAGTCACTGTTAGAATGTCCTATATGGACATACGTACACATAGAGAAATGTCAGGTTGACTTGATCCCTCCAACTGTGCGAGAGGCAGCTACTTGTCTGGAGCTGCTAGTTAAACAGTAAAGGAAATGCTGCCACTTGCTGCCGTTCCTAGGAACTGCACTGGTGGCTCCTGGGTTCTTCCTGTTTAGTAAGTCAATTCAAATCAATAAGGATTTTGTAGGGCATGAGCTGGGTTCCCAGCACTGTCCTACGAGGAAGGGGTGGTGTTTATTGAATTTCACTCTCTTCAGAAGATAATGATCAGTTATGGAAGAGAGGAGTTATTACATAAAGTGAGTTTTGTTAGCACAATTGTTGCTGCAGTTTCTAGAACGGCATCTTCAAAAACACTGGCTCATGTGAATTTTCACTGTAAAGCCCAGAAATTAAGAACAACCAAATCTGTTCTCACAGTGGCCACAAGGCTCCTTGAAAGACTGACCACTCTGGAAGTACGTCTGATGATGCAAACTCATGGAGCCAGAGGTACCTGAGAGCTGCAGGAGGCCTTAGAATCGCTTATTCCAACCCACTTGCCTGCTTGGGTCTTGGCTGGGAAGGCTGAGGCCAGGGCATCCATCTAGCTCCTGTCAAAGCCAATTGGGGACTTTTTGGGCGGTCCAGTGGTTAAGACTCCAAGCTCCCAGTGCAGGGGTCATGGGTTCAATCCCTGGTTAGGGAACTAAGGTCCTGCCTGCAGTGCAGCTCCCCTCCCAGAAAAAAGCCAGCATCAGAAAGGGCTGGGAGGGGGCCTCCTGAGTCCCAGCAAGTGACTGATCCACTCCAGCACCATGCCCCCCAGTGCTGGGCCTTAAAAAAAAAGGTCACAGAGAGTTCTGTTGAGTGAGTCTCTCTCTTTCCATCACTAAAGTCATCTCCCTCAATAAATATCTCAGGTTTATAAGAAGTCAGTATTATTCTTCTTATAATTCAAGTAAATTAGAATATAGGTCCAAGAAGCAATGTCCCCAAATGTAGGAAAATCCTGTGTGTTTTTTTCTGCTCTGGCCTCTGTCCAACAATATGGAAGTCATCAATTTCCTTTTCTTCGTCACCACCATCATCATCATCACTGTCATCATTCCTGCACGTTGAAGATCAATACACCTGTGGAACGAGAATCAAGCTGTAAGGACTTTACACAAAACAGGAGTCAATCTTTTTAGATAATGTAAAATCCAATAACAGACAAGAAACCTGACATATATTCGTCACAAAAATATCTCTAACTAATAGCATGCTGCTGCTGCTAAGTCGCTTCAGTCGTGTCCAACTCTGTGTGACCCCATAGATGGCAGCCCACCAGGCTCCCCCGTCCCTGGGATTCTCAAAGCAAGAACACCAGAGTGGGTTGCCATTTCCTTCTTCAATGCATGAAAATATATTCATATGTGTATATATATATATGTGTGTGTGTGTGTGTGTGTGCGTGTGTATGTATGTCTCAGACATCGACCGCTTTTAGAGGGCAGGTACACTCCAACGGTAAAGAATTTTCCTGCAGTGCAAGAGACCCAGGTTCAATCCCTGGGATGGGAAGATCCCCTGCAGAAGGCAACGGCAACGCACTCCAGTATTCTTGCCTGGAGAATCCCTTGGACAGAGAAGCCTGGTGGAATACATACAGTACATAGAGTCACAAAAAGTTGGACATGACTGAGCAACTAACACTTTCACTTTCACAGAATCATGTTCTTTTTTTATATAACCAACACAATGTCTAGAATGTAGGGGGTACTCAATAAATGTCTGCTTAATCAAAATGAAAATTCAATGTTTTGGAAAATGATAGTTTATAAACAACACTATTGGTGAGGTTTCCCAAAATATTATTAGCTCAAGGAAACGATTTCAATAATACCTCTGTCGGGTTTCACTCCAACTCTCTGGTTTCTTGTGATATTTGTGACAAACAGAATGGATAGTCACTTGCCCTTTCTGTTTGAAAACCCTCCAATTGTTCTCCCACATTGTTAAGGTCATGGGCTGAAGATCTTATCCCCCTCAGACATAGTCTGCTCCCTCATAATGACCATGAAGGCATCCTTCCTGGAACAGGAGGCCTCCTGTGTTTGGATGTCCTGCTTGCTCCAGCGCATAGAGTCAGGTAGTCTTGTTAGCGGCAAGAAGAGGGAGAGGTGAGGGGGCCCCTGCTGTGCCTAGTACCCGAGGAGGTAAGTGAGTTCCTGCAGCTAAGCGGTGAAGTGATGAAACCAACTTTTTGTTCTCATTCCAATTGTGGCTTCTGGGCTCCAACCAGAACCCCACCTCCCTTCACCTTACTCATTTGCTTGTTTTGGTCCATTTGCTTTTATAGAAGTCACTGCCCAGTGCAAACCACCCTCCTAAAGTCAAAGTGAAGAGCTCACCTCTGATTGAGAAACTTCAGGTAAGTCCAGAATGGTTACCTATCACTACCTCTTATCCAACATTTGCATGTCTGAAGGATGGGAAGCTCTGCTGCTGCTGCTGCTAAGTCGCTTCAGTCATGTCGACTCTGCGTGTCGACTCTGTGCAACCCCATAGATCGCAGCCCACCAGGCTCCTCCATCCCTGGGATTCTCCAAGCAAGAACACTGGAGTGGGTTGCCATTTCCTTCTCCAATGCATGAAAGTGAAAGTGAAGTCGCTCAGTCATGTCCGACTCCTAGCGACCCCATGGACTGCAGCCTACCAGGCTCCTCCGTCCATGGGATTTTCCAGGCAAGAGTACTGGAGTAGGGTGCCATTGCTTTCTCCGATGGGAAGCTCTACTTAAAGGCAAAACACTAAAATGAGGACCCTATCAAATGTGAACTCATGTCAGCACCTAGCAGAGGTTGAAGAGAATGGGATATCTTATGGGAAAAGGACATGATAGTGCAAGAAACACTCCAGGAATAGCCAAGTCCTTTCCAAGGCGTAAATGCAGCCACAGACCACTTCAACCTTATCCAGGGCTGAAATTCAGTTGCTAGACATCACACCACTATGGCCAAATTCATTGTTTGGAAAGCGTCCTGTCCTTCCTTGTCGCCAGTTACCTGGCATGCCCTCACCACTGTGCCCCCTGGCTTTCCTAGGAGTGTGAATGGGGCATATAACTGCACTTGATCTCACAATCTTGTGGAGACAAGATTTTCAAGGGTTAGTGTTAGTCACTCAGTTGTGTCTGATTCTCTACAGCTCCATGGACTTTAGCCTACCAGGCTTCTCTGTCCATGGGATTTCCCAAGCAAGAATACTGGAGTGGGTTGCTATTTCCTTCTACAGGGAATCTTTCCCACCCAGGGATCAAACCTGGGTCTCCTGCATTGCAGGCAGATTCTTTACCATCTGAGCCAATAGGGGAGCCAAGATTTTCGCATATGATACAATAAAAGACATATGGGAGAGTAAATACCAGAGATCTAAATTGTGGGTAACTATCCGACTCCTACTGCTTTAGACCAGGACTTTTTTTTTTTTTTTTACAGTTGGTATGATTTTTCTTTTTTAAATTTATTATTATTATTTGGCTGCACTGGGTCTTCGTTGCAGCATGGGCTTGCTCTAGTTGCAGCTCATAGACATAATTGCTCCGAGGCATGTGGGATCTTAGTTCCCTGACTAGGGATCAAACCTACATTCCCTGCTTTGGAAGGCAGATTCTTAACCCCTGGACAACCAAAGAAGTCCCTAGACCAGGACTTTTTAACCTCAGCATGATTTGGGCTGGGTAATTTTGTTTCAGGGAGCTGCCTTGTACACTGCAAGGTGTTTTAGCAGCAGTCCTTATTCACTGGATGCCAGCAGCACTCAATAAACTGACAAAGAAAAATGCCCCCAGATATTGCCAAATGTCTCATGGGAGCAAAATCATCCCCCTGCCCCCAACCTTAGGTGAGATCCACTGCTCTAGAATTATAGAGCAAGAAGAAAGTCAAGTGGTCAGGAATAATTGACGAATGCTTTATGAAACACCTATTCCCTGAGTTGGTCCTTAAGAAGGGTGGCTGGAAAGGAGGGAGGGAGGGTCTCCTGGTGTGGGAACAGTGTGAACTGAAATACAGAGGAGGAGCAAGCATAATATGTCTGGGTCAGGCCTGTAGAAGATGCTCAAGCTTTCACTGCAGTCTCAGCAAGGCCCTCCTGCACTGGATTCTCCTGTCTGGGTCCAAGTAATGACATTGGTTCATCAACCTTGTTGTGGAGCCATTCTTAGGGATGTGTCAGGACAAGTAGTCACAGCCTCTGTAGTTTCCAGCTACGGGAGAGCCCAGAGATTTGGCCCCCAGCCTGATTTGGGGTTAAGGAAAGCACCTCTGGTTTGGGGTCATGAGCCTACCTGGTGAAGGATCAGAAAGAGTCTTTCTGAAGTTTAACTCATCATGAAAAGCCCTGATTCCATCTCAGTTGCAGGGAAGGGGTGGGCTGCCCATCACTATAGAAGGCTGCAGGGCTCTCATGTACCTCACAGGGATCTCTCACAAGGGACCCCTGAACTCAGACCCCCCTCCTTGATGTCAAGGGTGTAATGCAGGACACCTACTTCCGCCTCCCTGCAGCCCACCACAGCCCTCAGTCAACTGCTAGAAATTATCACGAAGACTATGTACCTTGAAATTTTGGTCTTATTCCCCTTTTCTGGTCATTAACAAGTGTCTTAGGGAAACATGGAAACCTGAGAATGAGGTTTTGATCTCCAATGGTTTAATCTTATGAAGAATGTCAGTAACAGTATATAATTTGGCCGAATCCCTTAGGAACCTTACTTTGTTGGAACTATGTAGGAAAAGAACTAAGAAATGCATCATCAGATCAATTTTTCTTCTAAATATTCTATTGGATGAGATAGAAACTATGATGTTTCTTCATTGGAGAAGTTCGTAATTCAAAGTTCAAGGGACTTGCCTGGCGATCCAGTGGCTAAGACTCTGCACTCCCAATGCAGGGGATCCCTGCTCAGAGAACTAGATCTGGCAAGCTACAACTAAAGATTCTGCATGCTGCAACTGAGAACCAGTGAAGCCAATTAAATAAAAATAAAATATTTTTTTAAAAGAACTTTTCCACTGGCTAGAAGACCCACTTTATTTGTGAACAGTATTTTTTAATATATAATTTTATTGATTCATTTTTGGCTGTGCTGGGTCTTCAAGGTGGCTTCTCTTGCTGTGGAGCACAGGCTCTAGGGCTTGAAGATCAGCTAGCTGTGCTCAGTAATTGCAATTGCCCAGCTCTAGAGCACATGCTCAATAGTTGTGATGCACGGACTTAGTTACTCCCGGGCATATGGGATCTTCCTGGATCAGGGATCGTGTCTGTGTCTCCTGCATTGGCAGGTGGATTCTTTACCACTGAGCCACCAGCGAAGCCTGTGAGCAGTCTTACAGAGAGAATTTCCCAGGTTGACGTTGAAAGGGGAAGAAGACCTCTTTTAATGCCCAGTTAACCTCCCCACTGCCAGGAAGCCCTCCGAGCCGTCCCAGTACATCAGCTCCCTCAGCCTGTGGGGTCCAAACCTGTCCCTTGGTACCTGCCATATGCTGCTTTTAGACGTGGCATGGGCTCACAGTGTTACTATTTAACTTTTATATTTTTAATTTTACCATGACACAATCTTGTCTATATTATAAATTCTTCCTTAAAATCACAATAGAAGTACTAATGTCATCTTAAACATGTATAATGTTCTATACTTTGCAAGTCCGAAAGTACCATGTAGGAGCTCTTCAGGATGACAGAGCCTTGGCTGACAGGAGGGTAACACCGAGGAAAGTCTGGAGGGAGAGGGTGTGGGTCAGATAAGACAGGAGAGAGTAATGGGACCAGAGCATAAGAGACTCTGAAGGTCAGGCTCAGTCAATTGAGCAAATAAAGAATCCAAGATACGGAAATGCTACTGAACTCCCTGTAGGTCGCACAGCTATCAGGTGAAAGAGTAGATATCTGGAGTCAGATGTGTCTGCGTGGAGAGCATCGTCTGCCCTCAAGCCTGGTCCGTTCCCAGCAGACTTCGCTGCAGGCTTTCCTGCTGTGGCCGATGCAGCTGGGCAATGATTTGGAAACGTAGAGGGTAGAGCTGGAGGAGCCGTTCCCCTAGATGATCCTAGAGGACTCAGGGCACTCACATTCAATCCCTCCTGCACTTTCTCTGAGGCAGTCGGATAGATCTAGGACCACCTGCCTCCTCCCCCAACCAACCTCATGACTCCCTTAGGCCCTGGTTACCTTTGGGTAACCCCTCCTCTTTGCTTGCCCTCAGGGTTCATTGTAGTCTGGTTTCAACTGCACTGTGATGCCCAGGTTGGGGCACACACTTGGATCTGCACTGCCAGCTCCCCCTGGAGGGGCTTGGTGGCCTTCTCTGTCCATCATTCTGGTTGTCTACTGAGGAAGACCCTGTACTTACTTGGAGGCTGAGGGACAAAGAGACCGGGCTTGAATCCCAGAGCAGATTCCTTAAACACTTTGCTAATTTGTGCCTTGGGAACAAAACTGAATGTGTAGGGTAGAGGGGGAAACTGCACATGCCCAGCAAAGAGGAGGCATCCTGTAAGTGGTAACTGCTCCTGACTCTGATGAGAAGGATGGTGAAGGTGCTGACTTAGTGTGAGATCCTGGTGCCTGCAAGTCCTGGCAGTTGCTATTTTGGCCGCTTTGTCTATAAATTGGGACTGTTCCATGCATTTTTCTTAGATCAAATCAGTACTTCCTGGGCATTCTGGAACGCAGGCTGGAGTAAGCCAGGTAGCAAAAGGTAGAGAGAGTAAGCAGGTCTTCCAGGAGCAGGACGTGCTGTGACAATGGATAATTGGTTAGGAAGTTAGAAAAGCCTCATGGTACCTAGTCTCAGTCAGTTCTAAGGCCAGGAAATCAACATGCTAGAGTAGGAACTTTCATCTTCTCTCTATCCTTACCTGAAATTCCTCATCTTTCCCAACAGGCCAATTTAGTCTTTGATCCAGCAGCCCTGCTTCCTGGGGCCTCTCCCAAGAGTCCTGGATTCAAGGCCATGGTGTCACCATTTCACAGCCCGCCTTCTACCCCCAGCAGCCCTGGAGTGCGATCTCGGCCCAGCGAACCAGAGGAGGTGCCCATCAGCTTTGACCAGCCTCCTGAAGGCAGTCATCTGCCCTGTTACAATAAGGTACTGTCTGGGTCCTAAGTATTGTAATGTCTTTGTTTATAATGTCTGTGGAAACGTGGGTGCTGGGCAATCCTGAATTATCTCTACCCTGCTGTTGTCCTGGAAAAAGGAGGACACACCTTAGCTGTGGTCAGAGTGCTTTTTAACAAAAGATATGTCTCCTCTTTCTGGCAAGTGATCCCTGAACTAAGATCACCCTCTACCTAGCCTGTCTCTCTCATCCCCTCTCCCTGCAACTTGCTCCCCTCACCTGAAAGGCAGGCATGGGGAGGGAGCGAGTTCTCCATCCTTTGTGGAGAGAGAGGGGGGAGTTCACAACTGACCCCAGCTGAGACATATGTCAAAAGCAGTGACTCAGCAAAAAGGAGGACAGGGTCACTAGGTTGACCTGTCCTGACTTGATTCGAATACTCCCAAGTGACCCGAGTAGGCTCAAATCATTTTTGCTACATCTTGCCCTAGTTAAAGGGCTTCCCAGGTGACGCTAGTGGTAAAGAACCTGCTTGCCAATGCAGGAGACGTAAGAGATGCGGAATCGATCCCTAGGTCAGGAAGATCCCCTGGAAGAGAACATGGCAAGCCACCCTAGTATTCTTGCCTGGAGAATCCATAGGCAGAGGAGCCTGGAGGGCTACAGTCTATAGGGTCACAAGAGTCAGACACGACTGAAACGACTTAGCCTGCTCGCACACCCCAGCACACATCCAAACTGTTTCCTTTGCAAAAAGATGTGTAACAAGGCTTGTTTCTGTGGATGCTGCCTGGTACTCAGTGTGTAATTTCATCAGATCCCTGCCCTACTGGAAGGAGGTAAGAATCAGGGAATCAGAGGTGCATACAATCCAATACACTCCAACAATACACCCAGCAAATTTGGGCCAGAGCCAGGGAGAGGCTAAGAGTTAAAGGGCTCCAATGCCAGGAAATGGTATTAATAAATGTATGTGACTTTAGAATTATGGATGGAGAGACCAGGATCTTCTGGACCCTTCCAGAAAATCCATCTAAGAAAAAGAGATCAAATATGCAGAAACAGGTAGAGCCCAAGGAAACAAAGAGGTGATGGGGTGGGCTTGAGCCTGCTGGCTGGGGGCAAAATAGGGATCCTTCAGCCCAGAACAATGGAGAGACCCCTGGGAGCAGAGAGGAACCCCGGGGAGAGCCCTAATACTGGGTCTTGTGACAGCAGTGAGGGAGCAGATGGGATTATTTCTGAACCCTGCAGGCCATGAGGACTGAGGCCTTGATGGCTCAGACTGAGGCCTGAGGCTAGCCTCTCTGTGGTCTCAGCAAAGTTTCTGGGAAGCTCTTTTAAAACCAAGCACTCATTCTAAACCCGGAGAAGGCAATGGCACCCCACTCCAGTACTCTTGCCTGGAAAATCCCATGGACGGAGGAGCCTGGTAGGCTGCAGTCCGTGATGATTGAGCGACTTCACTTTCACTTTTCACTTTCATGCGTTGGAGAAGGAAACGGCAACCCACTCCAGTGTTCTTGCCTGGAGAATCCCAGGGACAGGGGAGCCTGGTGGGCTGCCGTCTATGGGGTCACACAGAGTCGGACACGACTGAAGTGACTTAGCATAGCATAGCATAGCATTCTAAACCACTGAGACGAAACTAGGATTGACAAATGCAAAATGTTACGTGGCGTGTGGCATCTTAGTTTCCCAGCCAGGGATCACTGGCAGGGGGCACTCTTAACTGCTGGGTTATCAGAAAAGTCCCTACTTTGCACATTAATTTTTAAAGGACAGATCATGTGAATAAAGTAGGGCATCTGATATAAACATGCCCACTGAACTTCTGACGAAGTCCAGTGGACGAAGGTGAGGCCTAGTTCTGAGTCTCACACACTTTCCACTTACCTTTGTCAAAGTAGCGTCCTCAAAATGTTAAAACAGGACTAATATGAATAGAGATTTTGTTCAACTTGTTAATTTATGAGGAAATCTATAAGGTGGTAAAGCTCATTCAAAGAACTGGTTATTTATAGGCAATTAAATAGAACAAATGTGAGAATAAAATTGCTAAGTTAGACACCAAACTGATTGATGTTTTACAGACCAATAAAATCTTAGGGTATCTTTTCTTATTGGATAGAAAGCATTTTTATCTTCATCCACACAGAAAAAATTCTGCTGCTGCTGCTGCTAAGTCACTTCAGTCGTGTCCGATCTGTGTGACCCCATAGACGGCAGCCCATCAGGCTCCACCGTCCCTGGGATTCTCCAGGCAAGAACACTGGAGTGGGTTGCCATTTCCTTCTCCAATGCATAAAAGTGAAAAGTGAAAGGGAAGTCGCTCAGTCGTGTCCGACTCTTCTCGACCCCATGGACTACAGCCTACCAGGCTCCTCTGTCCACGGGATTTTCCAGGCAAGAGTACTGGAGTGGGGTGCCATTGCCTTCTCCGAAAAATTCTGCAGGTTACCATATAATACCATAATCCCATAGGGCTCTACCTATAATAAATAGCTATATCCTCATGGAAAATCAAATGATCCTCAGGTGGGGCTTGTGAAACTGGCATTGAAAGAACATGCGTCCTCGCCTTGGCCGTTTTCACAGATGTCCATTCCTTAACACTTTCTTCCAGGTGCGGACAAGGGGCTCCATAAAAAGGCGCCCTCCCTCCCGGAGATTCCGAAGGTCCCAGTCAGACTGTGGAGAACTGGGGGAGTTCAGGGCCGTGGAGCCTTCCCAGGAGAATGGTGCCAAGGAGGAAAGTGGGGACGAGGTGTTCCCAGCCAAGAGCAAAGCCCCAGGATCCCCTCCTCTGAGGAGGACGTCCAGCAGGACAGAGAAGCTGGAGGAGAAGAGCAGGGCCGTGGGGGAAGCCCAGGAGCCGGAGAAGATTGCGGGGGGCTCTGAGGAGGGGGCTGGCCAGCATCCAGCCCGAGCCTCCAGCTCAGAGGCGGAGGATGGGTGTGGGAGCCCCAAAGAGGAGAGACCGGCTGGAGAGCAGGCGGAAGAGCCTACAGAGGTGAAGGAGAGGGTGGCCAGTGAAGAGGAGGAGCCCAGACAAAGCAGCCAAGACACAAAGGAGCTGGAGGAGGGAGCCGTGGAGGAGGAGCCCCCTCAACCCCCTCCTGGAGGAGGGGCGGGCGGCCACAGCCCAGAGCAGGGGACCAGCGAGGAAAAGCAAGATGAAGGGGCCAGCCTCAAGCCAGGCTGCAGCCCCAACTCTGGAGCCCACGCCCAGCCAGACACCAGCAGCGAGGTCCCCAGGACAGAGGTGGGCAGCTTGGCTTGTCCCTCCCACCCCACTCCCAACCCCCAGGACAGGGCAGGGCCAGCTCACCCTTTTCCCCATGCCCTACCCCTTATATCTGTCACCAGTCAGCCAGATGTGCAGTAGCACAGGTGCTGGATTGAGACAGGCTGTCACTGATGGGGAGCAACAGAAAGGGAAGTGTGTCTTATGCTCTGCCTCTCACTGCCTCGCAGTCCTGGCATCTTTCTAGGTATGACTGAGACCCACACATCAAGGCCTCCTGATGTAGTGTCCGGGCCTGGGCTCCCTGCTGTGGTGGATTCCAAGAGCAAAGGAGGTTCTCCTTCCATAGCAAACTCACAGTCTAGCACCTGAGACCAGCAATTCCTTAGGGTGCAGTAAAGAAGGCAGGGCTTCTCCTAGGGAAGCCTGGAGCACAAGTTGGGGAAAACAATTTGTATGTGGAGAGTGCCAGTGGAGCTTCAGGGCGAGGGTAGCTTTTGATTTGGGCCTTTAAAGGAGCTTTTGTGACTACAATAAAAAAATAGAATAAAAAATTTTAATATAAGCTATACTCCAATTAAAAATAAAATGAAATAATTTTTAAAAAAGAAAGCACACAAAATGAATAGAGGGGGCTTTATGTTCCATCTATGTGACTTCCCTGATGGCTCAGACAGTAAAAGCGTCTGCCTGTAATGCAGGAGACCTGGGTTGGATCCCTGGGTCAGGAAGATGCCCTGGAGAAGGAAATGGCAACCCGCTCCAGTACTCTTGCCTGGAAAATCCCATGGACGGAGGAGCCTGGTAGGCTACAGGCCATGGGGTCGCAAAGAGTCGGACACGACTGAGCGGCTTTACTACACTTTATGTGCCACCTATTCACGCACAGGGGTTAGATTCCTACTGCACATGGGTAGGGGGAGTGCCTCAGTCCCTTCCTTCCTGCTGGGCCTGCATTTATTCACCTAGCTCCTTCCACCACTCCCAGGAAGCGTACCTTAACCTCACCTACCTATGCCTCAGGAGCAAGACCAGCCTTCCACAAGAAGAGTTCTGTGTTCCATCCCCTACCACCACCCCGACAATCTCATCAACAAAGTCACCCTCCAGTGTTTCCCCCTTCCCTTTGTATCAGTTCATTCATTCACTCAAGCCACCATCAGCCTCCGACTGCATTAGCCTCTTATCTGACTTCCTGCTTCCTTTTTTTCCGCCTACATAGTCCATTCTCTGTACAGCAACCAAAGAGGTGTGCTTGTGTGTTCACTCTAGATTTTAGTAATTTCTAAAATTACTCATGTCTTTAGGGCTGCCATAACAAATTACCACAAATTGGCAGCTTAAAAACAATACAAATGTGTTGTCCCACAGTTCTGGAGGCCAGAACTCCAAATGCAAGGTGTTGGTTGGGTTGCTTCCTTATGGAGGCTTGGAGGATGAGTCTGCTCCATGCCTTTCTCCTAACTTCTGCTGACTGCTGGCAACCCTGAGAATCCTGTCTTGCCTTTTCCAGCTTCTGATGGTTGTCAGCAATTCTTGGCATTCCCAGGTTTGAAGACTTATCACCCCAACCTCTGACTCTGTCTTCACATGGTCTGTCTCTGTGTGCCTCAAAACTCCCTCTCCTCTCTCTTATAAGGACCCCAGTCATTGGATGTCGGCCCACCCTAAGTCTAGAATGGTCTCATCTTGAGATCCTTAAGTATGTCTACAAAGATCCCCTTTCCAAATAAGGTCACATGCACACGTACTGGCGGTTAGGATTGGACATATCTTTGGAGGAAGACAACTCACTCACCTCTGCTCCCCCTTGTTCCATGGCTTCCAGGGCACTCAAAACACAGATTCCAAACCCTCTGTGAGGCCCTTCTCTGCATGGGGGCCCCTGCCAAGCTTTCCCTGACTCTCACCCTCTCTGTACCCCAACCCTGCCAGTGTTTTTGGTTTGGTTTGGTTTTTTCAGTGGTTAATATCTAGATCCTTGAAGCAAATAGGTGAAGTAATTTATAAGCACAAAATTGGTTGAACAGACTGAGAGCCTGTAGCTCTCAAATGCCATCTGAGAGCTGTCGTTTAGGACTGTGCCCAGATTACATAAGGCCTGGCGTGTGTACACCCTTCTAGCCCCGCTTCTTTGTGGTTGTGTTTTTATACTCCAAATTGTTAGTGTTCAGGTCCTAATGTAACTTTTGAATGTTCTTTCCTTAATAGCAATAGTTTAAAATTTTTGATGTTTTGATTTTCAAGATTTTCATTTTTTTATTACTTAAATGCGAGGTGCTACCTCTTTACAAGAGCGTAACAGCATCTCATTTCTTACTTAACTGCATGTGTCATATCCTCACTATGTGCAGAACACTGTACTAGTTACAGTGTGTGTGTGTGTGTGTGTGTGTGTGTGTGTGTTGGCAACAAACACACATCCACTCCCAGGGAGATTTTAATTGAAGAATGATAACTTCTTGAAAAAATTCTTGAGGATTTAGTATGTTAAATTCTTTAATATACAGGGATAAATACGGGTATGTGTGTGAGGTGCCAAGTGAACAGCAAAAAGACTCAGGGGAAAATAATGTCTTTTCCAGAAACTGTACATCCAAACTTCCCCTTTTTCCCTTGAATCAAACCAATAATAATACGCTATTCACTGGGACTTTTCAGTTTATCTACTCTTCTTTAAGAATTGGCAAAATTTGGTAAGGTAAACAAAAGGTATGGTCTACAGATTCCTAGTGTAATTGTAAAATAGAAGCTGGAAGACATAGCAAGGACCTTCTCCTACTTTGCCTATTTTATTAATGTCAGTTAATAAATTAATGAACTAAATTAATAAATGTTAGAATCATTTTCCAACTGACCTGTATCTAAAATTACTGGGTAAGCTGTCTAATTTTTATTACATAGTACACAGAATAAATTCTCATTTTCAAGATTCTAGCAACATGGGAGTATGGAGAATGGATTTTTTTAAATTGATTTACAATATTGTGCTAGTTTCAGATGTGCAGCAAAGTGATTTGATTATACATATATATGTGTATACATCTGTGTTCTTTTTTCATTCTTCTCTATTATAGGTTATTACAAGATAGCAAATATAGTTCCTTGTGCTATACAGTAAATTTTTGTGATCTGTAAGAATGAATTTTGAATCTCTGCCCTCATCTTTCTCTTTGTGCCTTCTCTTCTAGTAGACATAATCACCATAAATCACTCAGTGTTCATATTTTCAGTCCTATTTGGGTTTGATGGGCTGAGTTGCAGTTATTTTGGACAAAGATATATTTTTTTAATTCCTGCATACACTTATCCCTTCCTCTTGACAGTCTTTGACATTGAGTATATTCTTATGTAGTTGATCTGATCAATATATTTCTACCAATCAAAGAAGATGGGGGTTAGATGTGGAGGTCAGGGGTGGGGGTGGTACTAGAACAGTGTTTCTTTATTGTGTGCTGCCTCTGCCTGATCCAGGAAAGACCTGGGACAGGTATGGTATCCCTGGGGAAGCCTGTGCCCAAGGGGCCTACATCATAATTGTCCTCACCGGGAAATCCTGTGGCACCACTGCCTGAGGTATTTTGGTTCCAACCTTGACCAGGCTTGAGAAGACCAAAATAAATTATCTGGATTTATACAGAGGTTCTTTTGTGAAGCAGTTTATTCTGATGAGTAGAGCTGATATCCTTTGTGTCAACTTGAGCTCTGTGACTTTGGATGATTCCTGTCCCTTGGAGACAGTCACTTATGAGCTGTCCTTC
Source organism: Bison bison bison (assembly GCF_000754665.1). NCBI lineage: Eukaryota > Metazoa > Chordata > Mammalia > Artiodactyla > Bovidae > Bison > Bison bison. Next base: position 1,436,797 of record NW_011494801.1, read on the forward strand.
TGTATGTTTTTGTTGTCCTTCTGCACCTTAATCTTGGTTTCACCATGGACCTGCTCTGGTTTTCTGTATTAATCCCCAAAGTCCAGTCACTCTCACACCCACCTCCTGAATGTCATTGGTGGAATGCACAAAACCATGCTGCCTGGATCTGTTATAAACTCTTGCCAACCTGGCTGAACCATGTCCATCCTCTGCAGGGACACCCTTCACGGCTTCTCTGTCATCCTATTTTCATCCCCATCCCTCCAGCTCACTGCCTGCCTCTTCCTCTCCTGCTTCGCAAATGACCTCATCTCCTGTTTACCCAAAAGGAAGACCGGCCTGTTCGTCACCTGCCTCACACCCTCAAAGAGTCTCTTTTCCCTGTGAATCCGAGGAGAGGCCCTTTATCCTTGATAAGATTACCCCTCTTGTTTGCTGTATCAATCGTTTTCTGGACTTTTCTACAAGATATTTGTAGAGCATACGTGTGCCTTTTAAGCAAGGGGGTTAGCCCAAGATTTTCCTGTTCGGTTACCCGTCTGTATTTCTAGCACCTCACTAGCTCGCCCCTTTCTGCCTACAAACATTTATCTCTAATCCTAAAGATAAATCTCTCAACTCTGCTTTCTGACCCTCACGCTTACCAATGACTTTGAAGCTCCTTCATGCCCTCCCATCCACCAAAGACCTGACATGTCTCTGCTCTTGTCATCCTCACCTCTCTGAAATAGCTGATGCTGGCAACCCACCCTAGAAACCACGTCCATTCTTTGACCTCTGGCTGGCTGGGCTGCCCTGGCCCCTTCTCAGCCTCTGGGCAGCATCATGACGCCTGCACCTGGTCCTCCCCATCACCTCCTGGCCTCTCCTGACTGCTTAGCACCAGCCAGGCTCTCACATGGTCCCAGCTGCGCCCCACAGGCCCAGCAGCCCCTCCTTCCACACTCCCCAAACCAGGCTGCTGCTTACTTTGTTTCTTCAGTTACTTTCAACTGAACCTGAAACTCCTTTTTACCCATATACATTCCTGCTCATGAGGAACTTTTCTTCTTTCTCTTTGATTCTTCAGCAGTGTTTCCGGATGATGAAATTAAAGGGAATGAGTGATGAGGGGAGAAGCTAGGGCAGCGAGGACATGGGAGGCCAAGCATCAAGGAAAAGGCAGTGTTCTTGTTGAGAGCCCAAGCTCTGATCCCGGGGTTTAAATCCTGACTCCCCCACTTGCTAGCTCTATGACCTAGGGAAAGTCACTTGACCTCTCTGTGCCTTAATTAACCCACCTATAAAACAGAGTAAATAGAAGTACCAAACTCATATTGCTTTTGTGAGGAATAAATGTGTTGATGAGTATGAAAAACTATGTCAGTCACATAGTATTATTATCACTATTACTATGGTTACCTGACTTAGCATCCCCAGGAAGACAAGCTGAGTGTCCAGATTTCCCTACTCTCCTCCTAATTTATTCCTTCCTCTTTTGCTCTCAGGACAACACCCCTGTCCAGGACACTAAAATGTGAAGAGCACATTGCTTCTAGTGATGAAGCTGCTGGAGCCATGTCTTTGAAAGTAGCAGCAAGGATCATAGTAGCAGCAAAGGAAGCCATTGCAGGACACGATGGGCTGAGAGTCTGAAGTCAGCCTGAAGACACAGGGTGCCATTTCCCAACCTCCACACCGTTGCAGACGGAGAGTGGATCTGAGGGCAGAAGACTTTGATCAGCTTGAGTTTGTGTCACTTGATGGACTTTTTTTTCTTTTTTTTAAGAAAACTTATTTAAAACAATTTGCTCTGTTGACAACTCCCCAGGGATACTGGTCAACCTGTGGGGCCCAGATCCACACCCATATATCCCTACAGCTGACCTCAGAACTGGACTGGCATTTAGCTAATCAGATTGAGTTTATATAAAGTGATAGCCTTTTTATTATTCCTAAGTTTTCACAGTTCTCAAATGTAAGTAAAAACTCATTTCAGGTGGCTAGAATCAAAGTAGTATCACTGGAAATATACATCCTGTAAGTTACAGAAGACCTGAAATTGTATGGAGACCCTGAAACAACCTTTCAGCTTGGTCCAAATTTGACTGGTCAACCAATTTTGAAAACACTGGACTAGAAGAGATAATTATTGAAACATTTAAAAATATGTGTCTGTTCCAGCGACAGGAGCTTTGAAGGTGAAAGCAAAGTTGCTTAGTCGTGTCAGACTCTTTGTGACCCCATGGACTGTAGCCTGTGAGGTTCCTCCATCCGTGGAATTTTCCAGGATTTTCCTTCTCCAAGGAATCTTCCTGACCCAGATATTGAAACCAGGTCTCCAGCATTGCAAGCAGACGATTTTACTGTCTGAGCCACCAGGGAAGCTCCCCATCTGGAGCTATCCCATCTGGTAATTTACCAGGAGCTTTCCCATCTGGTAATTCTCTAGTTAGGAATTTTCAGCTCATCTCCTTCTGCCAGGGGACAAGGAGGCAGAGGCAGGCAGCAACTCCTTTGGGGAGGAAGAATATCAAGAGGTTTCACAGGTCTGCACTTCATTTCCTCTTCCTGAAAGCAGAGCAGTGATACCTGAGCAGTGCCTGCCCTCTGGTTTATCCTGGGAAGATAACGTTTGTGCTTCCAGAAGGGGAGCCCCGAGCATGAATTAGATATCTCCTGGGAAGTGCATTGGGCATCACGATGTGCCACCTACATAATAAGGACATCCTTCCCTGACTTGAATGGAAACCCAGGGTCTCCTCCCCGACTCCGGAGGGATGGAGTGGGTCGTTGGCCTGTTCTTGAATAGCTCTTGCTTAAACGTTCTGTTGAGAGAGTACAGGAAGCTTCGCTAGGAACGGGGGGCCTGACTACCCCTTTCTTAACATACTCTCTCCCCCCTTCACACACTCCTGCTGAAAGATACTTGTCCAAATAAATCTTAATCTTTAGAGTTGCTCCTTATTCAGATTTATTTCAGTATCTCAACATACGATTTGGTAGTTGGAGCAGTCGTTTTTCTGAAGGTCTCTTAGACCATACTCTATCTACTCTGACTTCAAAAAGTAGTTTTCCAGACTAAAAGGCCTTATCTCACCACTGGTACCTCAGTTTTTATCACCTCATTACAGTTTTTCTAACTCCAGAATAGTATGAATATTTGATATATACATTTTTTCAAAAACTATTTTTAAATTGAATGTAGCTTCTAAATCTTGTAATCTAGTGAAGACTGATACTATAAGTTTTGTATTTTAGCAGAGTTTGGGAGATATGTGTGTCAGTTATTTTGAGATCTATATACTATCTGTCTATCTACCTATCTAATCTCTTCACAGAGATGTATACCCCCTAAACAATACATGGATTTATTTATATATGTCTTTGGGTTGTTTATATATGCATGCACATATCTAGGCAAGAGTTTTGAGAATGTGAGCTTGGCTGTGGGTGTGTGTGGTGAAAGGGGGAAATATGCCATTCTTCCTTACTAGAAAAAGGAATGGAATAGATGGGATGTGAATGTAGAAATAAAACTCTATCTTACATACCTTACAGTAGCAGATGAAGGAGCAATAAAAATGACAAGAATGTGACACTGAAGGAGCATGTGTGATGGTATCAAAGGTCTCACCAGTTCCCTGTTAATCACATATTTGATCTGTTTTGTGAGAACATAGAGACCCTATTCCCAGGCATTGTTATTGGTGACTCCTGGTGGGGAATTCATGAAGCGAACCCAGGACCCTGTTCCTTGTTGGTGCTACAGCCTGGGTGTTCAATGCTCTCTCTTCTCGAAACACTGTGATTCAGCGATGCATCGCTATAGTTGAGACTAGGACTTCACACTGGGGATTAAAGAAATCCATTTGTGTTTTAGGTGGGACAGTCATCACCAGGCCAGGAAGACTTTCTTTCATTCAGGCTCCGTTAATAGGTTGAAGGAAAACACTGTTTCTTCACAGCTGCAAGGTTGAAGAAAAGAGTCAGAATCATTCTTCCAATTCCTTTGTAGTCCAGCTTGAATTTTAAACTGTGTTCCTCCTTTCTCCAGAGAGGGAGCATGAAGAAAACCTGACTGTTTTGAAGGAATATGCCAGTATTGAAAAGAGGCTGTGATGCTGTTTCAGCTGCATGTAGCATTAGGTAACCAACCAGCTACCCACAAAAACCCCGGAGACTCAGGACTCCACTCTCTTCACCAAGGTCACCCTGAAAAGGATCCAGTTTGCCAGACCAGTTTTAGCTTGTGACCAATTGACTAATCATTAACATATGTTAGATAATGGAATAAACGAATGGATGAACAAATAGTTCATCATCTTTTGATTAAGTACTCTTGGAGGTGTAAAAGTTTAATGCAGTTGAATGAATAAGGACCTTCAGCTGCTAATGAAAGGAACTCAAACTGGTTGATACAAAACAGCTATGTCTATGAATCTCTGTCTCTCTCCCCCTCCTCCTTTCTCTATTTGCCTATACACTGAATAATATACATTGACAATCCATGGACAGACCTGAATACAATCAATTAAGCAATGTCAGAAATCTCTGTCTGTTACTGGTCTCTGCTTTCTTCTGTTGACCATAGTCTCAAGTAGGCTCTTCCCAGCCTGCAAACCCAATAGAAAGGGCTTATTGTTTCCTAATAACTGTAGGGGAAAGTCCTACAAAGGTTTTCTGTAGGCTCCATGGGGATCACATACCCATGTCTGAACCGATCGTTATGAACAAGGAGATGCAGAGATCAGATGGGCCAGCCCTCGGTCACATGCTGTCTCCTGCAGTTAGGGCCTAGGTGAGTTAGTTCTATCATCTTCAAGGACCGTGAATGGGAGTAACAGGGTGCCTCAAGGTTAAAGCAGAGTGCTGTTACTAAAAGAAATGATGCTGGGTAGGCAACAACGAAAAACAAAACAGAATCTGAGCAAAATTTAAGTGCTACCCAAATAAAACAGAATTTGTTTTCAGAAGCCACCAAAGAAAATAGTCTCATTTTTCGTGTGATGTTTGCTATGGCCAGAGCCAGTCTGGAGCTCCAGTGGGTTAAGCCAGTGTCTGTGTTGTTCATTGCGCCAGTGCCTCATGTGTTATAGGCGCTCAATAAATATTAAGTAAGGAATGACTGAGCTGATTTCAGACGGGAGTAGGATTATCTTCAACATTTATCACTGCCCTACAACTCCCTCACTGATACCAGATGCCTGAAATGTTTTAATTACCAACTGATTCCATTGCCTCTAGTCTTCCCAGTCAAAATGCATATCCTGAGAAAGAGAATATTTTAAACCTTTGTCATCACATCTTGAATTGAGTTTGTTCTAGAAAACCTTCTAGAAGGGATTGAAAAAGAACAGCAGAGTACATGAAAGTCTAGGGGCAGTTTAACACATTTTCCTGAGTTCCCAGTCTTGCTTAGAGTAAGCCAGGCCCAGTGATGTCATGATCAGAGTGCCTATGGAGGCTGAGAAAACCATTACTCCAGTTCTGCTCTCCGAGTCAAGAAGAGCCATGGGAATTCCGGAGAAACCACAATTGCAGTCAAATGGGGCAGGAAACTGTGGTTCTTTGATCCTCCTCAGAGAAAGAAGAGATGATGAATGTGTTAAATGCCTCGCAGTGTAAAGGGAGCCACCCACTTCAAAAACAGGAACAAAGAGAATTACTGACTTCTCTTCCTGGAAAGTTCTGGGCTCTCCATGGGACCTGCAACACCCTGGCACAGTCAAGGAGATGCCATGAGGGAAACAGGATGTAGAAGGAAGAGGTTGAAATGGGCTAGGATTCCTCACTGGGCACTCTTGTCAGTAATGACTCTGGCCCTTGATGGTGTAGTTGTATATGAAGTTTTGAAAAAATTACTTGTATTTAGACAAACCAATAATGTCAGTTTCTTCCCAGGTGGCTCAGATGGTAAAGAATCTGCCTGCAAAGCAGGAGACGTGGATTTAATCCCTGGGTTGGGAAGATCTCCTGAAGAAGGGCATGGCAACCCACTCCAGCATTCTTGGCTGCAGAATTCCACGGCAAGAGGAGCCTCGCAGTCTACAGTCCACAGTGTCTCCGAGTGGGACATGACTGAGCAACTAACACTTTCACTTTCATAATGTCAGTTGGGTTTCCTTGGTGGCTCAGTCAGTTCAGTCACGCAGTCGTGTCCCACTCTTTGCAACCCCATGGACTGCAGCATGCCAGGCTTCCCTGTCCATCACCAACTCCTGGAGCTTGCTCAAACTCACATCCATCGAGTCAATGATGCCATTCAATCATTTCTTCCTCTGTTGTCCCCTTCTCTTCCTGTCTTCAATCTTTTTCAGCATCAGGGTCTTTTCCAATGTGTCAATTCTTCAAATCAGGTGACCAAAGTATTGGAATTTCAGCTTCAATGTCGGTCCTTCCAATGAACACCCAGGACTGATTTCCTTTAGGATTGACAGGTTGGATCTCCTTGCAGTCCAAGGGACTCTTAAGAGTCTTCTCCAACACCACAGTTCAAAAGCATCAATTCTTTGGCGCTCAATTTTCTTTATGGTCCAACTTTCACATCCATACGTGACTACTGGAAAAACCTAGATGGACCTTTGTTGGCAAAGTAATGTCTCTGTTTTTTAATACCCTGTCTAGGTTTTTCTTTTTGCTTTTCATTGCTTTTCTTCCAAGGAGCAAGAGTCTTTTAATTTCATGGCTGCAGTCACCATCTGCAGTGATTTTGGAGCCCAAGAAAATAAAAAAGTCTGTCATTGTTTCCCCATCTATTTGCCATGAAGTGATGGGACCGGATGACATGATCTTTGTTTTCCGAATGCTGAGTTTTAAGCCAATTTTTTCACTCTCCTCTTTCACTTTCATCAAGAGGCTCTTTAATTCTTCTTCCCTTTCTGCCATAAGGATAGTATCATCTGCATATCTGAGGCTTTTGATATTTCTCCCTGCAAACTTGATTCCAGCTTGTGCTTCATCCAGCCCAGCATTTCACATGATGTACTCTGCATATAAGTTAAATAAGCAGGGTGACAATATACAGCCTTGACATACTCCTTTCCCAATTTGGAACCAGTCTGTTGTTCTAACTGTTGCTAGAGTCTGTCCGGTTCTAACTGTTGCTTCTTGACCTGCATACAGGTTTCACAGGAGGCAGGTAAGGTGGTCTGGTATTCCCATCTCTTTAAGAATTTTCCAGTTTGTTGTGATCTACACAATCAAAGGCTTTAGTGTAGTCAATGAAGAAGTAGATGATTTTTTGAATTACATACTGTTGAAGTCTAGCTTGAAGGATTTTGAGCATTACCTTGCTGGTATGTGAAATGATTGCAATTGTGCAGTAATTTGAACATATTTTGGCATTGCCCTTCTTTGGGATTGGAAGGAAAACTGACCTTTTCCAGTCCTGTGGTCACTGCTGAGTTTTCCAAATTTGCTGGCATATTGAGTGCAGCACTTTCACAGCATCATCTTTCAGGATTTGAAATAGCTCACTTGGAATTCCATCACCTCCACCAGCTCAGTTTGTAGTCATGCTTCCTAAGGTCCACTTGACTTTAGACTCCAGGATGTCTGGCTCTAGGTGAGTGATCACACCATTGTGGTTATCTGGGTCATGAAGATCTTTTTTGTATAGTTCTTCTGTGTATTCTTGCTTACTCTTATTATCTGCTTCCATTAGGTACACACTGTTTCTGTCCTTTATTGTGCCCATCTTTGCATGAAATGTTCCCTTGGTATCTCTAATTTTCTTGAAGAGATTTCTAGTCTTTTCCATTCTATTGTTTTCTTCTATTTTTTTGTACTCATCACTGAGGAAGGCTTTCTTATCTCTCTTTGCTATTCTTTGGGACTCTGCATTCAATGGATATATCTTTCCTTTTTCTCCTTTGCCTTTTGCTTCTCTTTTCTCAGCTATTTGTAAGGCCTCCTCAGGCAACCATTTTGCCTTTTTGCATTTCTGTTTTCTTGGGGATGGTTTTGATCACTGCATCCTGTACAATGTTACAGGCTTCTGTCCATAGTTCTTCAGGCACTCTATCAGATCTAATCCCTTGAATCTGTCACTTCCACTGCATACTCATAAGAGATTTGATTTAGGTCATACCTGAATGGCTTAGTGGTTTTCCCTATGTTCTTCAAGTCTGAATTTTGCAATAAGGAGTTCATGTTCTGAACCAGAGTCAGCTCCCAGTCTTATTTTTGCTGACTGTATAGAGCTTCTCCATCTTCATCTGGAAAGAATATAATCAATCTGATTTCAGTATTGACCATCTGGTGATGTCCATGTGTAGAGTCTTCACTTGTGTTGTTGGAAGAGTGTGTTTGCTATGACCAGCACGTTCTCTTGGCCAAACTGTTAGTCTTTATCCTGCTTCATCTTGTACTCCAAGGCCAAACTTGCCTGTTACTCCAGGTATCGCTTGACTTCCGACTTTTGCATTCCAGTCCCGTATGATGAAAAGGACATCTTTTTTTGGTGTTAGTTCTTTAGGTCTTCCTAGAACCGTTCAACTTCAGATTCTTCAGCATTAGTGGTTGGGGCATAGACATGGATTACTGTGATATTGAATGGTTTGCTCTGGAAACCAAGATCATTCTGTCATTTTTGAGACTGCACCCAAGTAGTGTATTTCAGACTCTTTTGTTGGCTATGATGGCTACTTCATTTTTTCTAAGGGATTCCTGCCCACAGTAGTAGATAAAATGACCATCTAAATTAAATTTGCCCATTCCTGCCCAGTTTAATTCACTGATGCCTAAAATGTTGATGTTCACTCTTGCCATCTCCTGTTGACCACTTTCAATTTACCTCCACTCATGGACCTAACATTCCAGGTTCCTATGCAATATTGTCCTTTATAGCACCAGACTTTACTTCCACCACTAGACACATCCACAGCCTGACGTTGTTTTAGCTTTTGTTCAGCCTCTTCATTCCTTCTGGAGCTATTCCTTCGCTCTTCTCTGGTAGCATATTGGGCACCTACCCAACTGGGACGTTCATCTCTCAGTGTCATATCTTTTTGCCTTTTCCTACTGTTCATGGGGCTCTCCAGGCAAGAATGCTTAAGTGGTAATTACCTTGTAGCAAAAGCAATAGAATACACTGCTGCTGCTGCTGCTACCGCTGCTAAGTCACTTCAGTCGTTTCCCACTCTGTGCGACCCCATAGATGGCAGCCCACCAGGCTCCCCCGTCCTTGGGATTCTCCAGGCAAGGACACTGGAGTGGGTTGCCATTTCCTTCTCCAATGCATGAAAGTGAAAAGTGAAAGCGAAGTCTCTCAGTTGTGTCCGACCCTCAGCGACCCCATGGACTGCAGCCTTCCAGGCTCCTCCGTCCATGGGATTTTCCAGGCAAGAGTACTGGAAGTGCCATTGCCTTCTCCGAATAGAATACACAGATTAAAGTAAAAAACAAACAAAAACAGATACAATATGGAATCAGATTTGTTCTTCCCTATGAAGAACAAATGAAGGGAAGGTGGTCCTAGGTCTAAGTTTCTGCCCACTGACACTGCCTTCTCCACTCCTCCAAGCTAACAAGGCACCTAACTCTGTCTCCCTCCCTGCCCCTTTCATGGTCCTCCCCATCCACCACACCTTCTAAGACTTGGGTAGTTGCTGTGCCTACCATACCACTTCCTCGCCATGTCGCCTGAAATACCTAACTGCGAAATGAGGTTAGTACGTGAGAGACAGATTGTTACAGATACGCAGTGCGTTCAGTACATGCAAGGCTCTAAAAAGAGTGCGTGATCTCAAAATGAACGTTGGAAAAAAAGTTATCTGTCAATACTCTCCCCTTTGAGAATTCTTTGTCCCAACACTTCCTTGCAGGGATAAGGTGCATCCTTTCCCATTTCTTGCCAGCTCCTCGAGGTTTTTCCCGCTCCACCCACCCATGAGCGTCGTCGGCAGCCGAGCGTCTTCCGGCGGCCAAGCAGAGGCTAGGAATGCGGATGAGGCACGCTGCACACAGCCAAGTGCTCTGAGGCTGGTCTGAGCTGAGAGCGGCGGGACCTCCCCGCAAGTAGCGAAACTGGTGGCATGGGGACCCTGGGCTGCGAGCACCTGGCGGAGTCCGAGACGTCCGAGGGGCCCTGCCTGCGCCCTCCTAGCCCCGGCTTCCACCGCCCTGCGGCCCCCGCCTTCCAGGGGCTATCCTGGCTCATGGAAGGCGGCTTCCGGGATCTTGTGCGGATGGCCGCAGGCGGCGGCGCAGAGCCCAGGCGCCGGGAGATAAGACCGACCCCGCTGGGAAAAAATGCGCGTCCCTTCCTGGCGTCTCTCTGGGTGGCGAAAACGTTTTGACCCGAGACCTGGGAAATGAGAGGAGATTGTCCAGCCGAGGTTGGTCGGGTGGTGCAGCTGGCGGTCGGATAAGGCTGAAGGGAGGC
>NW_011494801.1:1447488-1449634 GCF_000754665.1 Bison bison bison
AATATGTGGTCTTTTTCGTCTGAGGGCAAGATATGAATATGCTTTACCACTTTGAAACACACGTGCTCGGAAAAGAGACACGCCTCGTGCGGACCCCGGGGCAGCCCCGGAACACTCCTAGCGTGAGCGGGGCACGGAGGGTCGGCGGGCCCGGGTGAGCGGGCGCGCAGTCCGCCTCCCACGGTCGCGGTGCAGGCGGACGGGCGCGGGCGTGAGCAGATTTAGGTCGCACTTGTAGGCACCAGAGATGCCCAGCGAACGTGCTCGACTCTAGAACTGGCAGGAATGGGATGAGTCTTTTCAGAGCATCACATTGCTCTAACTTTCTACGTTTTCAGGTTATGTCTTTTAATGGTATTTGAACTTAAAGTGTGCTATAAGTTCAAAAGTTCTCAATTTTGTATTTTTCACCAACATGTATTTATTATATTTATAGATCTAAAGTTAATTTCTTTAGAAATGGATTTAATTCAAAGAAGGGAAAAAAAAAAAAAAAGGGCTCGTCCGGGATTTGAACCCGGGACCTCTCGCACCCTAAGCGAGAATCATACCCCTAGACCAACGAGCCGTCCTTCTCGCAATCTTCCTGCCATCGTAAAAGCAGGAAGAACTACTGACTTCTGCGTTTCCAAGTGGTTATTCACTGTTACGTATTTATATTCCTCAGCTGTTTTGCGTTCTAGTGTAAACGGATTTTCTTCTTCTCTTGATTTTTGAAAATCAGTAACAGAAGAAAACAATGGTGTCACTATCAGTGGAGTATTTATAATTTTATTTATATTTATGGCTGATAAACTGCAGTGAGTGTGTGGCAATTTCCCTGTGGCAGGTAGGTTCCAGATTCTCTCCCCTACTGAGTTCTGGATGTTGCACTTTCCAATAGTAGTAAAATCGTCAGTTTCTTGCTTACACCTTTTATCCTAGTGTTCAAAGCACCATCTTTCCAGCCTTGAGTATTGCCATCTATGTGTTTTTACTCTATCTGTTTTCTTCAGCTGGAAAATCTGTTTCTCATTCTCTCTTTTGACCTTCTTAGAAAGAAATCCTTTAACAAATTAAAAACCAATTGTATGTGGTATATAACTGGGTTGCAGTCTTACCTCTTCTAATCATTACTTGTTAGAAGACATCAACATTAGCAGCAGCACTGAATTCTACTACATAATTGGCAAACAATTGTTATAATTGGTGTCCAGTTGTCCCAGTATCTCTAAGGCATGGTTTCTTAACTATATTTTATTTATTTCTATTTTTTTTCCCCAAACAATGTTTCACATGTTTATTACTGAGCCCCACGGACCTCTAGTGAACAAACACCAAGAAGTCAAACATTTCGTTTCTCCCATGAGCTGTTCAGACAGCAGTGAGTTCACGCTTCTGTGATTCAGTTACAGTGCAAGTGACCTTGCCATGGCATAAATGAGTGCCAACGGGTAAATGAGGCTCCTTAGAGGCCCAGCTTGGGTCTTCTCCAGTGTCTTTTCTCAGAGTTATACCTGATTTTATTACCAGTTTTCGTTCAAATCCATTGGGGAATGGAACGATTCTGCTTTTGTTCTTGGTCAGAAATTGCTTGATCTTCAAATTCTTGTGAAAAGACATGGGGAGGAGTAAATTTAACCGCATAGAGGAAAATGGAGAAGAGAAAAGAGCTTTTTTCCTATATTTTAAATACTTAGTATTGAGGCTTATGCTGGCAAAGCTGGTGCTCAATGACTAATTGCTGAATGACTGCAATATGTTCCAAATCCCTTAAAACTACAAACTTTGGTACTTGGACAATCAGTATTTGTGAATTGTAACTCTAACAAATAACCAGATAGGAAACTACAAGTAGACAGAGAGACTATCCTAAATAGGCCTATTTATTTTATTTCATGTACCATTCATTCAGTTTATTCATTCGATTGCTCATTCACTCAGACATTTAGAGGCACTATGTGCTGTTATGGAGAAGGCAATGGCACCCCACTCCAGTACTCTTGCCTGGAAAATCCCATGGATGGAGGAGCCTGGTGGGCTGCAGTCCATGGGGTCGCTAAAAGTCGGACACGACTGAGCGACTTCACTTTCACTTTTCACTTTCATGCATTGGAGAAGGAAATGGCAACCCACTCCAGTGTTCTTGCCTGGAGAATCCCAGGGA
>NW_011494801.1:1449734-1454241 GCF_000754665.1 Bison bison bison
TTCACTTTTCACTTTCATGCATTGGAGAAGGAAATGGCAACCCACTCCAGTGTTCTTGCCTGGAGAATCCCAGGGACGGGGGAGCCTGGTGGGCTGCCATCTATGGAGTCGCACAGAGTCGGACACGACTGAAGCGACTTAGCAGCAGCAGCAGCATGTGCTGTTAACAACACTCTAAGTTGTTAACTTTCTACTTATGGTTCCATGTGAGTAAATTATGGTTCTGGGGTTCTAACATTCAGACCCCACCCTTTTGTTTTATTTGAAAACATCCTAACTTGAGTCTTCAGTTCTTCTTAGGTCCCAAAGCAAGGAGGATAAGAATACCCTTTAAAAATATTCATTAGTTCTAGATGTCAGCAGAGTTTATTCATCAGAACCTAACTGGAAAAAAATGTGTCCTGGACACTTAAGAAGTTTCTATTTCTCCTGGAAATGAGGAAACTACAAAATATAACTCGTTAGGTAAAATAATGTAATCACTTCTGTTTTCTGGGAACCTCCATCTCCACAGTTACCAAGAGGTCTGTTTTTATACTCACCTTTCCCACTTGAATTTATTATTAAGTTATTATCATTTTAGGGCTTTTATTTTTCCTATTTATTCTTCTCTAGTGATTGCAAGGGTTTGTCTTTTGTTCTGCAAGTGCCACTAGACTATCACATTTCCCTCCCAACGATGATATAGGAAGACTGACAGTAACAAAACTCAGGATATCAGTTGCCCAGCTCACAGTGACAAATGTCACTCCCAGCAGGAGGAATGCCTGTGATATCTCTCCAGAGCACATCTTTCCCTCATAGGTGAAGCAGAAGTAGTACATAGGTGCTATCGGGGTACAGGGAGACAAAGAACCTTGAGGAACATTTTATCCCAGCCACAGTGAGTGAAGAAGCTGGAGATACATTCTTCTATACAGTAAACCCTAAAGACTGCATCACCAAGTTCTCCCAACTGTGCCTCTCTGCCCGGGGATACCAGGAGCACCAGAGGCACTAGAACTTGGATTTTCAGATTTTCAAAACTTTCCTAGGAAAATGCAATCCCTATCCTGGATTGAGACAGTCTCTGTAGAAATGTTAATGAAACTGATTTGCTGCTGCTGCTAAGTCGCTTCAGTCGTGTCCGACTCTGTGCGACCCCATAGACAGCAGCCCACCAGGCTCCTCTGTCCCTGGGATTCTCCAGGCAAGAAGGCTGGAGTGGGTTGCCATTTCCTTCTCCAATGCATGAAAGTGAAAAGTGAAAGTGAAGTCACTCAGTCGTGCCCGACTCTCAGCGACCCCATGGACTGGAGCCTACGAGGCTCCTTCGTCCGTCTGATTTAGCTCCAGATAAATCTTTCTCAGTGTGGCCTGGATTTATCTTTGACTCTATCTGATAGCCATCAAATCTCAGTGCTCCTGGAATGGCTTGCTATCACCACCCACAGATGACAGCATTCCATTCTTCCTCTGGCAACAGATTTTAAACTACAAGGCGGGAGAGAATACCACTGCGAGTACAGGAAGTGGAAGAGAATTTTACTACAATCACAAAAATGTTGGAAATTTTGGTGCCTGTCACTGTCTTTTCTACTTTTTCCATTAATTCCAGCTCTAGAAAATTATGCCCATATGTATTTGCTAGCACTAGCTGCTCCTGGGTGCCTCTTATCTGATCTCTATTAAGAGAAGACTTAAAGCCCTGAGACGATCCCAAGGCCAAGCCTCCTTACTGTACTTACTGTATACTACATGAAGCAGGAAGTCTGAGAGGCCAGTGGATCTGTACACAGATCTATTATCAGACAAGACTGCTCATGGTTTTCCTTACTGACTCTGTAGGGAAAATTCTCTCCAAGAAGTCCGTTCCTTTCAGAGGTAACACAGTCCATTAAAAAGACTTTTCTCATCTGATGGAAAGTCTTCAATTGATTCTGATTTGTATGCCTGGACTGACTGAGCTGAGAAGAAGGGTTTCCAGGAGGTAGAAGCAGGTTCCCTAAGGAGGAGGAGGTTTGTTAAGTGAGACTCTCAAGTTCACAATAGTGACTGAAAATCCAAAGGTTGGTTTGTTTTCCATTTACTATCTCTATAGAAGGATCCAAAACTAGAATGCAAGGACTATGGCCGAAACAACCTCACATGACTTTTTCTTTGTAACTGTTCTCGATTAATTTAATAAACATTCATTCATCTATTCATTCAGCAAATATTTATAATCTACTTATGATCTGATAGTGGTTTTTTGTGGAAACACTTTGCCGCCCTCGCAAGTTCTGGTTTCATGGTAACCTCTCTCGTTGCTTCCTTGGGATCCAGACCTACATATCTAACTGCCTTCTAATTGACCATCTGGGTTTTCTCAGAAGTTTCAGCTGTGTTCAAGGCCCAGTTCATTAGCTTTCCTCACAGACCAGGTTCTCTTTCTGGGTTTTTTTGGTGGGATTTTTTTTTTTTTTCTTTATATACACATATATGTATATGTACATATATAAAGGTCCGTCTAGTCAAGGCTATGGTTTTTCCAGTGGTCATGTACGGATGTGAGAGTTGGACTATGAAGAAAGCTGAGCGCCGAAAAATTGATGCTTTTGAACTGTGGTGTTGGAGAAGACTCTTGAGAGTCCCTTGGACGGCAAGGAGATCCAACCGGTCCATTCTAAAGGAGATCAGTCCTGGGTGTTCATTGGAAGGACTGATGCTAAAGCTGAAACTCCAATACTTTGGCCAACTCATGTGAAGAGTTGACTCATTGGAAAAGACCCTGATGCTGGGAGGGATTGGGGGCAGGAGGAGAAGGGGACAACAGAGGATGAGATGGCTGGGTGGCATCACTGACTCGATGGATGTGAGTTTGAGTAAACTCCAGGAGTTGGTGATGGACAGGGAGGCCTGGCGTGCTGCGATTCATGGGGTCACAAAGAGTCGGACACGACTGAGCGACTGAACTGAACTGAACTGATATATGTACATGTGTATATGTACATATACGTATATATATATCCTTACACTTGGTACTGCTTTCTTATTTGTGAGTTCGCTTTTCCTGTTTCTCTCTGGTGAAAATTTATCCAGCCTATAAAATCCGCTTCAAATGCTATTTCCTTGATGCATCTTTTCTGGACACCTCGTGGGCCAGTGGTTCTCAGAAAAGGAAGTTATTTGTATTGAAGTGTGTCATGGGCAGCAGAGAAGCTTTTAACATGACACATATCTTTGAGGATCACTGCCTGTTGGCCTTATATTTCTCCTTGATTTGACCTTCTCTTCAAGCACTGAAGAAAAATTTTAGTTCAGTACTTGCTTGCTACACTGACTGGTAGACTCTGTAGACTCTGTGCTTCTTGAGAGTAAAGCCTGGATATTCTAATTCTACAGCACACAATAGGTTCTCATTTAATGCATTTGTAGTCTTTCCAACATATGGCATTCCAAAAACACTTCATGAGGATCTTGCTGACAGAGAAATAAGGTGAAATGGTGTTTTCTTGTTTGTTTAGTTTTCTCTCACTGGGACTAAGGTAATTGCTATCAGTCTGCCATACTACAAGGCTAGCAGGCTAAAACAGCAAAAATATCCGGAAGGCTGTTCATAAGATTGACTTGAGACAAAACCCTGAAATGAGGGGCTGCAGGGGAGTGCTCCTACCCTGCTCTTCTCCCCCTCTCATCCTAATTGTCTAATACTTGTTTCCTTCTCTCACACTACAGGCCTCCCACCTGGATTCTTCCTTTTCTTCCTACACCCTCATTTTTCTTGTGCTCCTGCCCTTCCATTTCTCCCTTTCATAGGGTGTTCTCATAAGGACCCTTCCAAACACTTTCCAGAATTTTTGGGCAACCAGTTAAGTGGCAGACACTGCTAACCAACTGGAGCTGGCTCAGGCATGGCACTTCAGAGTCAGGAGGGGAACTTGCCGATTTTAGATAAATCGAGGGACATTTACAAAAGCAAAACCCCATCCACACGTGCTCCAGGTAGCAGGAGAGAATTCCCAGTTCCCAACCCTTCTTAGCCATAAGTGGGAGGGGAAGGGTTCCTTGGAGGAAAGTCAGACAAGATGGAGACTTCTTTTTAAGCTATGAGATTTCTCAATTTGCACATAAATTATCTGAATCCAGGCAAAACAGACTTGGGATACACGGCAAGAGGGGAAATGTGTTCTATCTGGACGACTGAATCAGAAGTCTCTACCCATCTCATTCCTTTTTTTTTTTTTTAATTGTGTAAACGAACTGCTGGTTTTTCTCTAGGTGAGGCTCAGAGAAACCAAGAAAAGCAGAAACGGAGGCAAAGACAATGAAGAGATCCGGGGGGCTGGACGCTCAGAAACGCAGAGGAGACGCGCGCAGGCCAGAGAAGACGGGCGAACAGCCACGCAGGCAAGCAGGCAGGCACAGGGCTCGGCGGCGGTCGCCTCCGACAGCCAGGGACCTCCACCGCTGGCAGGAGTCCTGGGTGGGACCGAGATGGCGCGGCCCCGCCTGGAGAGAGGGAATGACGGACAGTCGGTGCCTTCCA
>NW_011494801.1:1454644-1459496 GCF_000754665.1 Bison bison bison
CAGAGCGGGGGCGGCGGGACCTGGTGGCCGGCCTGGCGATTGCGGGGCGCAGGGGTGGGGAGGGGGCGCGGCCTGCTTGCCCTGGGGCCTGGGGAACTGAGCTGACGGGCGGGGAGTGCGGGCCCGCAACCGGCTGGAGAGGCGCGGAGCCTCTTTCTTCTTCCTGGATCCCTGCGTGTAGAGGAGGCAGGGAGAATTTACCACTTTGGTCATTTTGGGGGGCTTTCTGGGGAGCGGGCCTGGCGGGCGGCTGCACTGTGCCTTCGCTGAGTCGCCCACCTTCTCCGCTTGCTGACCCTGGGTCGCCCAGGCCCGATTCCGGTTCAGGAACCCAGGCTTCTGGCATTCTCCACCTTTGGGAGTCGGCGGAAGGTTGCACTGTTTTCTTCTGTGGGGCCTTTGTTGGTTTGTTTTCCTGTTAAACGACTTTTGTTTTACCTTGTTGGTTCCATTTCCAGTGCTCTCCAAGCCGTTTTTTAAGTCTCGGAGATGGAAGGGCCCCAGAGTTTCATATCTTACCTCTGTAACCTGCGGAGCACCAAGAAGAAATTAGCATTACTTCTGGGTTAGGGTGCAAAGAGCTGAAATACCACTGGAATGAGCTGGCTTAACAGAGTTTCATGAAATCCATAATAATTCCAGACATAGTCACCATAGTTTGACAAGACATAGGATATTAAAAGGCACATCTGTCTTTGTAAAAAAAAAAAATCCACATTTTTTCCTTTTCCAGATATCATAAGTGAGATATAAGGTTAAACACTTCAGGGTGGATTTACTGAATTGGATGAATTGTTTTACGGACATCTGCAGTGGTGTCTGCCACGGAACGTTTTTGTGTATTGTTGCTCTAAGCAGTGAACTTGTTGCTGTCTCAGAATGTGGTTAAAGTTATGGTCATAAAGAGAGCCAGCTCCTAAGAAACCATGGAGATTTGTTCATTTCTTTGTTTTGCAAAAATATCAGTTGCATCACTATGTCTGAACATGAAAAACTCAATAATAACTTTCACAGAAAAGCCCTGTATGTAATTTTTGGAGCCAGGAAAAATATTTAATGAATGACTTCAGGAGCTATAAAGTATAAATGTAAAAGTCCCTTCACTCTCTGGTGGTTGATAGGTGAAGATATGCTTTGTATATATAAGACAATCCATTCTGTATAAATGTCTCTTCTGAAGGGGGGGAAATGGTTAGGAGCATGTGTTTTTTGTTGGTGGTGGTGGTGATGGTAATATTTGTGTTTTAGTGAACAAGTAGAAAATAGCTTAAAACTAATGTGTATCAGAAATCTTGTTTATTCAGACAGAATTATTATGCATGAGAAGCTGACCTCTGTCTTTACTGAGGACAAAAGCAGTGAGAGAAATCTTAAACTCAGAGTACTAAAAAGTAGCTGAACTGAAGAAATAAATATTAATAGATATGAATACAAAAAGATCATCAGAATTACATCAATACATACCTTGGACATAGCTAGCTCTTCAGTAATGGAAGATGAATGCTGATGTCTGAAAGTCAGCAGCTGTTGTTATTGGTCAATTTTAGAAAACGATTGAATGTCTCTTCTTTCAGGTTACCTTTTCTTGTCATGAATACTATACACAGCAGTTCATGTTTTACAGAAAGCCTTCTTAAGTTTGATCTAGATGCAGTTATTCCACAAACATTTACTAATCGTTTTTTAAGTACTAAGCACCGAAAATATTCTAGGAAAGATAGTCGCTGGCCTCACATAATTTGCAGTTCAGTGGAAGAAACAAAATGTGATAAGCAATAGAAGAAGTCTTTCATTAATGGTTTACTGTAAAAGCACAGAGGAGAGTCATCATCTCAGACTGAATTTCAGACTGCTAAAAGAAAGGGATGCTTGAATTAAGTAGGAATTGGGAGAAAACAGTATATGCGGATTCATGAATGAACCCGTTGGTCAGTCAGCATGGTGAGAGGTTGGAGTGTAAAAGAGAGATGGTGGGAGTTGAGGCAGGAGACCCAGCCAGAGGCTCTAAATCCCAATGGACCTTGTTTGCCATTAATAAGGCTGAATTTTATCCTGAGGGTATAGAGAGCCTGTGAAGGATTTCTCTGACTATTGAGATGTGAAAGGTGTGTTTGAATGATGTGAGGCTGAAGAAACCAGAGTGTTATGTAAGAAACAAGAGCAGAGGATTGAAGACCTGAATTAAAACAGTGAGTTATGAAGAGAGGACATATCCACAAGCTTGTTAGAGGACATATCCACGAACTTGTTACAAAGTAAATTTGATGGAGCTTGGAAATTGATTTGATGTGGACTTAAAAGATGATCCTAAGTTTCATGCTTAGGAAGCTGGGCATAGTTCTGCAAAGTTATGCTTTTCACAGATGAAGAATATGGGATGAGGGAAAAGGAGTGTTGGAGGAAGAGGATGATGAAGTTACTTTTGGATATGTTGAGTTTAAGATGCTGCTGAAATATCTCAATAGAAATGGGACAGTTGGGTAGATGTTTCAGTTGGGTGGGTGAGAAGAAAGTTCTGGAAGGAGATATGGACCTGGGAGGCTTTATGTGGGTAGTAGTTAAAGCTATGGATTGCTTGGATGAGGTCAGCAAGGGAGAGAGTCCTTGAAGGAAATACTAGAAGGCCAAGAACAGAGTTCTGGGGTGTATGGACCCTGAGAAGTAGACTCGAGTAAGAGAAGAACCAGAAGAGTGCTGTCTTGGAAACACAGTGTGAAGTTTTAAGGGAGTTTTAACTGTGTTAGATGAAGAGTGTGAACACTTCAAGGATTCACTGAATTTGGCAATTGGAATGTCTTTGGTAAGCTTTAGGTAGGCTTGAATACACAGAACATGAAGAAGAAATCTCAGTAATTTGCACCACCCACTCCAATAAATGGCACCATCATCCATCTAATTGCTCAACTCAGAAACCTAGGATCCACCGTAATTAACTTCCTATCCTTCAGTCCCCACATCCATTCAGTTCTTCCATTTCCAAAATACCTCTAGGACTCACCCACTTTTTTTTTTCCCTCACCTACTTTTTTCCTATTGGTCTACTCCTAGATTTTTGATCGAAATCACTGTCATTTCTTGGCTGTTACTGTGGTTAACAGTAGTCTCCCAGCTGGTCTTCCCATTTCCCCCTTGCGTCTTTTTAGTTCCTTCTTTACACAACCGCAAGAATGATTTTTATAAAAATGCAAATCAGTTCATGTACCTTTCTTGTTTGAAATTCCTAATGGCTTCTCATTGCATCCTGAATGACATTCCAACTTCTTCCTGTGGCCTACAGATCTCTACATGATCTGGCTTCTGCCTGTCACTCTGACTTCAACTTTTGCCCCTTGCTCACTATATCCAAGCCATGCTGCCATCTTTCTTGGAGAAGGAAATGGTAACCCACTCCAGTGTTCTTGCCTAGAGATTCCTGTGGACAGAGGAGCCTGGTTGGCTGCTGTCCATGGGATCACACAGAGTCAGACACGACTGAGGCAACTTAGCATGCATGCATAATCTGGAGAAGGAAATGGCAACCCACTCCAGTGTTCTTGCCTGAAGAATCCCAGGGATGGGGGAGCCTGGTGGGCTGCTGTCTGTGGGGTCGTACAGAGTCAGATATGACTGAAGTGACTTAGCGGCGGCGGCAGCCATCTTTCTGCTCTTCGACACTCATTCCCATCTCAGGTCCTTTGCACTTGATCCCTGATGTGCTCTGTCCCCAGAACTGCCCAGAGCTGTCTCATTTTCATCAGTGAGGCCTTAGCCTAAGTGTCATTTCCTTAGAGAGGCCTTCTCCAATCACCCTATCCAGTGGGGTTCCCTGTTATTATTTCTTCAGTTCAGTTCAATTCAGTCGCTCAGTTGCGTCCGACTCTTTGCGACCCCATGAATTGCAGCACGCCAGGCAATGGCACCCCACTTCAGTACTCTTGCCTGGAAAATCCCATGGACGGAGGAGCCTGGTGGGCTACAGTCCATGGGATCGCTAAGAGTTGGACACGACTGAGTGACTTCACTTTCACTTTTCACTTTCATGCATTGGAGAAGGAAATGGCAACCCACTCCAGTGTTCTTGCCTGGAGAATCCCAGAGACAGGGGAGCCTGGTGGGTTGCCGTGTATGGGGTCGCACAGAGTTGGTCACAACTGAAGCGACTTAGCAGCAGCAGCAGCAGCAGGCCTCCCTGTCCATCACCAACTCCCAGAGTTCACCCAAACTCATGTCCATCGAGTCGGTGATACCATCCAGCCATCTCATCCTCTGTTGTCCCCTTCTCCTCCTGCCTCCAATCCCTCCCAGCATCAGAGTCTTTTCTAATAAGTCAACACTTCGCATGAGGTGGCCAAAGTATTGGGAGTTTCAGCTTTAGCATCATTCCTTCCAATGAACACCCAGGACTGATCTCCTTTAAAATGGACTGGTTGGATCTCCTTGCAGTCCAAGGGACTCTCAAGAGTCTTCTCCAACACCACAGTTCAAAAGCATCAATTCTTCAGCACTCAGCTTTCTTCATATTCCAACTTTCACATCCGTACATGATCACTGGAAAAACCATAGCCTTGACTAGACGGACCTTTGCTGGCAAAGTAATGTCTCTGCTTTTCAATATGCTGTCTAGGTTGGTCATAACTTTTCCTTCCCAGGAGTAAGCGTCTTTTAATTTCATGGCTGCAATCACCATCTGCAGTGATTTTGGAGCCCCCCAAAATAAAGTCTGACACTGTTTCCACTGTTTCCCCATCTGTTTCCCATGAAGTAATGGGACCAGATGCCATGATCTTAGTTTTCTGAATGTTGAGCTTTAAGCCAACTTTTTCACTCTCCTCTTTCACTCTCATCAAGAGGCTTTTTAGTTCCTCTTTATGGT
>NW_011494801.1:1459700-1460874 GCF_000754665.1 Bison bison bison
TCCAGCCTAGCATTTCTCATGATGTACTCTGCATATAAGTTAAATAAGCAGGGTGACAATATACAGCCTTGACGTACTCCTTTCCCTATTTGAAACCAGTCTGTTGTTCCATGTCCAGTTCTATCTGTTGCTTCCTGACCTGCATACAGATTTCTCAAGAGGCAGGTCAGGTGGTCTGGTATTCCCATCTCTTTAAGAATTTTCCAGTGTTTGTTGTGGTCCACACAGTGAAAGCTTTTGGCATAGTCAATAAAGCAGAAGTAGATGTTTTTCTGGAACTCTCTTGCTTTTACGATGATCCAGTGGATGTTGACAGTTTGATCTCTGGTTCCTCTGCCTTTGTGACTATTTGTAGTGCCTAAATTGAGAAATTGTCATCTTTTCCTGGGACCTTTATATCTTTGCTGTTAAGCTTCTATTTATAAAATCTTTTTGAATGCATGTGGGCTGCCATATATAAAGGGCTTCCCTGGTGGCTCAGACAATAAAGCGTCTGTCTGCAATGCAGGAGACCCGGGTTCAATCCCTGGGTTGGGAAGATCCCCTGGAGAAGGAAATGGCACCCTTCCAGTATTCTTACCTGGAAACTCCCTGGATGGAGGAGCCTGGTAGGCTACTGTCCATGGGGTCACAAAGAGTTGGACATGACTGAGTGACTTCACTTGACTTGGGCTGCTATAATTTTTTATTCATTTATAACTTTACCTTGGTTCCATTAGGCCTTTATCCAAGAAGAGAAAGATGGTTTCACTGATAAATTCTCTTTCAGTGAATTCTATTTTTTTTTTGTTCCCGTCCAAACTCAGAGTCTCCTAAGAAATTAGGATCTTTTGTAATACCTTTGATCTGCTGTCAGAGCCTGTGGCTTGAATAGATTTCCAACAGCTGTGATACATTGTACCTAGTTCTTCAGTTCAGTTCAGCCGCTCAGTTGTGTCTGACTTTTTGCGACCCATGAATTGCAGCACACCAGGCCTCCCTGTCCATCACCAACTCCCAGAGTTCACTCAGACTCACGTCCATTGAGTCAGTGATGCCATCCAGCCATCTCATCCTCTGTCGTCCCCTTCTCCTCCTGCCCCCAATCCCTCCCAGCATCAGAGTCTTTTCCAATGAGTCAACTCTTCGCATGAGGTGGCCAAAGTACTGGAGTTTCAGCTTTAGCATCATTCCT
>NW_011494801.1:1460974-1479389 GCF_000754665.1 Bison bison bison
GTTCAAAAGCATCAATTCTTCGGCGCTCAGCCTTCTTCACAGTCCAACTCTCACATCCATACATGACCACTGGAAAAACCATAGCCTTGACTAGACAGACCTTTGTTGGCAAAGTAATGTCTCTGCTTTTGAATATGCTATCTAGGTTGGTCATAACTTTCCTTCCAAGGAGTAAGCGTCTTTTAATTTCATGGCTTCAGTCACCATCTGCAGTGATTTTGGAGCCCCCCAAAATAAAGTCTGCCACTGTTTCCACTGTTTCCCCATCTATTTCCCATGAAGTGATGGGACCAGATGCCATGATCTTTGTTTTCTGAATGTTGAGCTTTAAGCCAACTTTTTGACTCTCCACTTTCACTTTCATCAAGAGGCTTTTGAGTTCCTCTTCACTTTCTGCCATAAGGGTGGTGTCATCTGCATATCTGAGGTTATTGAGATTTCTCCCAGCAATCTTGATTCCAGCTTGTGCTTCTTCCAGCCCAGCGTTTCTCATGATGTACTCTGCATATAATTTAAATAAGCAGGGTGACAGTATACAGCCTTGACGTACTCCTTTTCCTATTTGGAACCAGTCTGTTGTTCCATGTCCAGTTCTAACTGTTGCTTCCTGACCTGCATACAGATTTCTCAAGAGGCAGATCAGGTGGTTTGGTATTCCCATCTCTTTCAGAATTTTCCACAGTTTATTGTGATCCACACAGTCAAAGGCTTTGGCATAGTCAAGAAAGCAGAAGTAGATGTTTTTCTGGAACTCTTGCTTTTTCCATGATCCAGAGGATGTTTGCAATTTGATCTCTGGTTCCTCTGCCTTTTCTAAAACCAGCTTGAACATCAGGAAGTTCATGGTTCACATATTGCTGAAGCCTGGCTTGGAGAATTTTGAGCATTACTTTACTTGCATGTGAGATGAGTGCAATTGTGCGGTAGTTTGAGCATTCTTTGGCATTGCCTTTCTTTGGGATTGGAATGAAAACTGACCTTTTCCAGTCCTGTGGGTTTAACTAATTGGGGTTAGAGATACAATATGTCTTTGCTGAGCCTGGGTTATTTATTGTTGTAGATGAGATTGACCCATAGAATGAAATCCATGACTTAAGCTTGTTAGTACTGTGCTGTAATCAACTAAACAAATGTTGATGAATTTGCAGTGAACATGGTCTGTACCGAGACTGTGATAGTCTATAATACTTTGGGATCTTGTGAGTTTGTTATGTGCAATTTAAAGTCATTTTTTAAATGCTTTTTATCAAAGTTAAGAAATGTATTCTTTTCTCTCCAAACATTGAACGTCAGCATGCAGTTATGTAAACTTAACCCTGTGCTTCTTCCAGATAACACTTGAAAAGATAAAGGTGCTTTATTGTAGGCTAAGCTTCAGTGAGAACTTGGATGACCCTATACCAGCCTGTTTCCTACAGTTATTCACATCCAGGTCATAATTGCTATATACCCTCCTCTGAAGGATATTGCTAGGAATCATAAGTAAAGGACTCAGCTTCCTAAGAGAAAAGTATGTTAAAATGCAAATATTTGAGGTCTCCTAAATGGTTAAGAAGGGTAGAGAGAAAGTGAGTAGTTAGGAGGAAATTTTGAATTAATTAACCCATTATCTTTCTAGATATAGATACAGGTATATATATCTTTCTCTTTTCAACCAAGTGTAACTTAGAAGTTTGGATATAAAACTAAGTTCATGTTATTTCTTTTGTTCTGCTCTCATTAATTGAGTCTGTACCATGTGCCAGGCCTTTGCTAACCAATTTATATGCATTATTTCATCTCCTTACAATTCTGTGTGGTAATTACTATTTTTATTAATTTTACAGATGGAGAAACTAAGAATCAGACAGGTTGTGTAATGTGCAAAATCATTTCGCTAATGTGTAGTAGAGTTGGGACTCAAAACTGCAAAGCATATATTTGCAACCACTCTGCATTATTATGGGCTTCCCTGGTGGCTCAGATGGTAAAGAATCTGCCTGCAATGCAGGAGACCCAGGTTCAGTTCCTGCGTCAGGACAATCCCCTGGAGAAGGGAATGGCAACCTACTCCAGTATTCTTGCCTGGGGAATTTCATGCACAGAGGAGCCTGGTGGGCTGTAGTCCATGGGGTCACAAGGAGTCTGACATGACTGAGTGTCCTAATGACTAATACTTTCACTTGCTGCATTATTATAGAATTTCTGCTTCAAAGTCTCTAACCACTTTTTCAGAGGTTTCCAGGATGTCTTAAATGTTTGCAAAGAATCCTTTAACTGTCCCAGGGCATCCACCAGTGTCCTGTGTCTGTGGTCACGTTTGTGCCAAGAGCCCTGTGCCTTGATGCTGCCGACTCCAACCTAGAGGACGAAGCTGCCATGTTGAAGCCTTCCTCACTGCTGATGCAGAATTGTGCCCTACTCCTCCCTAGGGCTTGTGAATGGTGTGATTCTTGTAGTTTCTCACTCTGCTATTGCTCCCTCTGGCTAGGACACAGCATGAATCCATTTATCCAAGTGTCTGACACCGTATAAGGCTCAGAAATGTTCCTTGCCCCTCATGTGGACCAAGCCACTAAGCCTTCCCTCCTCACTTGGGCTGAGTTTCTCCCTGGAAGCTGTGCAGATCCTTCTGCAGTTAGACTCCTGGCAGGCTTGCCTTACAGGATGTCCAAACAGGCTCAGAATGTTCAAACCAAAGCTCCTCACTGGCATCTTTCCTGGCCCTTCCACCCCACTGGCAGAGGTTCTGTAGCCCCGCTGCCTTTCTGCCTGCCTCGAGCAGGAGTTCCAGCTCTTGTCTCTTAACTCATAGGGACTTTTGGTCTGGATCACTTTCATCTGTTTGGAATTTATTCCAAACCCCCACCCCCAGTGAATGCAAATATAGAAGAACCCTGGTAAGGCTTGATGAACTTTATATACTAGAGAAATTAGAGAATATTTTAATAATAAGCAAAGATGATGCTGATTTGTATATGGATTTCAGAACAGAAAATGCTGAGGGGCAATTTCTCATTTCAAATTATAGGTCCACAGTTTTATCAGCAATTCTGAAATCCCAAAAGCTCTGAAAACAGAAAGTTTTTTCCTAAGTTTGATACATACTCTTTTGGCTGCAGAATTTGACCTGAACTAGTAATAGACTATTTCAATTGTGATCCACTTGGAAAAATAATCGTATGTTTCACCAAAGAAACATGTTATATGTTTGATTGTGGGATGCTGTCTTACATCTGACTGGGGCTGTTGTATAATATATAGTATATGTGTTGTGTTAATTTTGTGAAATCTGAAAAATTCTACCTCCTGAAACACATCTAATACATAAAGCTAATGGCTTGCTACTTAAAACACCTTCATTCAAACTCATTTCTTAACTTTTGCTAGTTTGGACCCTGCGGCCTTGTCTTTATTCAACTGATTTAAGTATGGGAATTGATGGAGGAGATGTGACTTTCTATTTTTATGATTCAAGTTAGACTTTTATTTATGTGACCTAGAACTTTTCTGCTTACACAGATCAAATAAGAATTTGGTGGGCTGCCCACGTATATCATTTCCAGGAACACTATGATCAACTAGCCAATGCTGCCTGTCTCTGAGTCAGACTATTCTGGCTACTGCTTTCCCTCTGCTGTTGCCATGGAAATGCACTTGCCTTTGGCAGCTGAGTCCTGCCACTTGGATCCAGTTCCTTCCATTGCCGTTAGGGAACATCACATCAGTGTTAGCAGTTCACTCTGTAAGTTCTGGCCTACTGAGAGTGGTCCCAGGACTCTTCAAGGATGCTGGGGCTCTCCTCACAAATTTTTTTCTCATAGTTATTCAGAAAGGCATGTCTTTTGGACCTGGGGATTGGTGATTTGTCTTAAATGACAATCCAAATTGGGAGATTGGAATCGATGTATATGCACTATTGATACTATGTATAAAATAGGTAACTAATGAGAACCTACCATACAGCACAGGGAACTCTACTCAGTGCTCTGTGGTGACCTAAATGGGAAGGAAATCCAGAAAAGCGGGGGTATATGTAAACATGTAGCTGATTCACTTTGTGCTATAGCAGAAACTAACACAACATTGTAGAGCAACTACAGTAAAATTAATTAAAAAGAAGACAAATTCCCTCTAACTTTCCAATTTCCCTGAGCCTTTGAATCCCTTCCTCTTCATTAAACCAAGGCAGATCCGGCATTTCAAGCTCATTTTCTGTGGGCCACTTTTGGCCCATGTTTTAGCCAAGGGACCAATACAGACTGTTAGTGCTGTTTCTAATGCTCTTGAATTGCAACATTAAATGCAGAATATCTGTTTAATGGGCTCTTATCAACCAATTTGGCCTGATTCAGCTTTGTGTTCCTACCACCATTGTTCTGCATACTTAGTATCCATTCTACACATGTTCCTTGGATTTCTGTCTGTTGTTATTCAGTCACTCAGTTGTGTCCAAACTCTTTGGGACCCCAGGGACTGCAGCATGCCAGGCCTTCCTGTCCATCACCATCTTTTGGAGCTTGCTCCAACTCGTGTCCATTGCGTCGGTGATGCCATCCAGCTGTCTCATCCTCTGTTATCACCTTCTCCTCCTGCCTTCAGTCTTTCCCAGCATCATGGTCTTTTCCAGTGAGTCGGCTCTTTGCATCAGGTGACCACAGTACTGGAGCTTCAGCTTCAGCATCAGTCCTTCCAGTGAATATTCAGGACTGATTTTCTTTAGGATTGACTGGTTTGATCTTCTTGCAGTCCAAGGGACTCTCAAGAGTCTTTTCTAACATATCCCTGAAAGGGTTACTTATCTCCTACAGCCACAGAGCTGAGACTGCGAAAACCAAACCCAAAACTCTCATCCTGAGACTGGCTGGATTACAGAGCAATTTGAGTTGCTCTGTAATCGATGCTCCAGTTTGAAAGCATCGATTCTTCTATCTGTGTGAATTAGAAAAATCAAGTAGTTCTTTTGGAGTGTAGTGCATCTCTTCATGGGTCATACTCTGTACCTGTAGGAAGCTTCTGTGCCTTGAGGCTAGTGATCAGTCCAGAAACAAAGAGGAGTGGTTGGGCTGGGTGCTGAGGACACTCTTCAGTGTCTTTCACGGCAGCTGCCTCAGGGGAGTCCATTGATGTTTCCGGGCAAAGCAGGGTTAATCCCAGGCTGGGGTATGCTTATCCTGGCAGAGGAAACTCAGTCGTAGGGGCTCGCATGCCCAGCTCTCTCAGGCTTCCTGCATGGCCCTCATTACGCTCAGCGCCCCACCTTTGATAGTAGGCACCTGTGAAGTTGCAGATTCAAATTGCTGTGTAATCCAGCCGGTCTCAGGATGAGAGGTTTGGGTTTGGTTTTCGCAGTCTCAGCTCTATGGCTATAGGAGATAAGTACCCCTTTCAGGGAAGAAAATTTCTGGTCATTTATGAGCTCTTGAGTTGGGAATTTGAATCTCTGAGCTCATCCCATTCTTTCTGACTTTGTCTAGTGACTATAGGAGCAAATTAACCTACATCATTATCCTCATTAGTTTGACAAAAAGTGTTCAAAAGTGTTATATACATGGTCATCCCAAACTCCTCCTTTTGTAACTGTTTGATTAGGGATATTCATTGGTGATGGTTTGTATATCTCTGTTGCCACATTTTGCCAGGGACTATCAGTGCTCTCTTTACTAAATGGTCATTAGTGCTTTAAATCTAATCAGAGTGGAGAGCCAATTCCCCAAATTCCAGAACCAATTCAGAAAATTCATCCTTAAGATTCTGTTCTAGAAAGAAGCACCCTTGGTACCAAAATCTGTTTTAGTCAGAATTGTCCAGAGACACAGGACCAGCAGGATAAATGGATGGGTGTATGGATATTTTAAGTAAATGAATCACACAGTGGTCTCCACCACTTTGGGGTTGTTGTTCAGTCATTAAGTCACGTCCATCTCTTTGCAACGCCATGGACTGCAGCACGCCAGGCTTCCCTGTCCCTCACTATCTTCCAGAGTTTGCTTAAATCCATGTCCATTGAGTTGGTGATGCTATGTAACAATCTCATCCTCTGATGCCCCCTTCTCCTGTTGCCTTCAGTCTTTCCCAACATGAGGGTCTTTTCTAGTGAGTTGACTCTTTGCATCAGGTGGCCAAAGTATTGGAGCTTAAGCTTCAGCATCAGTCCTTCCAATGAGTATTCAGTGTTGATTTCCATTACAATTGACTGGTTTGATCTCCTTGCAGTCCAAGGGAAGACTCTCAAGAGTCTTCTCCAGCACCAGTTTGAAACCATCATTTCTTTGGTGCTCAACTTTCTTTATGGTCCAACTCTCACATCTGTACATGACTAATGGAAAAAACACAGCTTTCACTCTACAGACCTTTGTCCTCAAAGTGATGTCTTTGCCTTTTAATAACTCTGTCTAGGTTTGTACAAAAAAGGTCTTAATGACCTGGATAACCATGATGGTGTGGTCACTCACCTTGAGCCAGACATCTTGAAGTGTCAAGTGGGTCTTAGGAAGGATTACTAAGAACAAAGCTAGTGCAGATGACAGAATTCCAGCTGAACTATTTCAGATCCTAAAAGATGATGCTGTTAAAGTGTTGCACTCAATATACCAACAAATTTGGAAAACTCAGCAATGGCCACATGATTGGAAAATGTCAGTTTTCATTCCAATCCCAAAGAAGGGCAATGCCAAAGAATGTTCAAACTACTGTACAATTGTACTCATTTCACATCCTAGTAAGGTAATGCTCAAAATCCTTCAAGCTAGGCTTCAACAGTACATGAACCAAGAACTTCCAAATATACAAACTGGATTTAGAAAAGGCAGAGGAACCAGAGATTAAATTGCCAATATCTGTTGGATCATAGAAAAAGCAAGAGAATTCCAGAAAAACTCTGCTTTTGCTTCACTGACTACACTAAAGCCTTTGACTGTATGGATCACAACAAACTGTGGAAAATTTTTAAAGAGATGGGAATACCAGACCACCTTACCTGCCTCCTGTGAAACCTGTATGGAGATCAAGAAGCAACAGTTAGAACAGGACATGGAACAACAGATTGGTTCAAAATTGGGAAAGGAGTATGTCAAGGCTGTATATTGTCACCCTGCTCATTTAACTTACATGCAGAGTGTGTGCATGTGTCATATTCAGAGTGTGTCATGTTCAGAGTGTGTCAGTCATGTTCAACTCTTGGCGAGCCTGTGGACTGTAGCCCACCAGGCTTCTCGGTGGGATTCTCCAGGGAAGAATATTGGAGTGGATTGGCATACCGTCCTCCGGGGGAACTTCCTGATCCAGGGATCTAACCATCATCTCGTATGCATTGGCAGGCCGGTTCTTTACCGCTAGCACTACCTGTGAATCCCATCTGTAGAGTACATCATGCGAAGTGTAGATGATAACTACCCTGATGGTAGAAAGCAAAGAGGAACTAAAGAGCCTCTTGATGAAGGTTAAAGAGGAGAGTGAAAAGCAGGATTAAAACTCAACTTTCAGAAAACGAAGATCATGGCATCTGGTCCCATCACTTCGTGGCAAATAAATGGGGAAAAAATGAAAACAATGACAGACTTTATTTTCTTGGGCTCCAAAATCACTGTGTACAGTGACCACAGCCAAGAAATTAAAAGATGCTTGCTCCTTGGAAGAAAAGCTATGACAAACCTAGGCAGCGTATTAAAAAACAAAGACATCACTTTGCCGACAAAGATCTGTATAGTCAAAGCTGTGTTTTTTCCAGTAGTCATGTATGGATGTGAGAGTTGGTCCATAAAGAAAACAATGCTGTGGAATTGATGCTTCTGAACTGTGGTGCTGAAGATGACTCTTGAGAGTCCCTTAGACTGCAAGGAGATCAAATCAGTCAATCCTAAAGAAAATCAACTCTGAATATTCATTGGAAGTACTGATACTAAAACTGAAGCGCCAGTACTTTGGCTACCTGATGCAAAGAGCTGACTCATTGGAAAAGACCCTGATGCTGGGAAAGATTGAAGACAGGAGCAGAGGGAGGGGTGACAGAGGATGAGATGGTTGGGTGGCATCACCGACTCAGTGGACATGAGTTTGAGCAAACTCCCAGAGTTAGTGACAGATGGGGAAGCCTGGCATGCTACAGTCCATGGGGTCGCAGAGTCTGACATAACTTAGTGACTGAACCTAACATTTAGGGAAGATAATCTGCTTTACTCGGACTCTGCCAGTTTCATTGGCAATCTCATCAAAAAACACACCTTCATAAAAACATTCACAATAGTCTTTCAACAAAGATTATTGACCCAGTTGGTGGCTCAGCCAAGTTGACACATAAAATTAACCACCACATCAGTAATGAATTATAAAAGATAAGCTGTAGGAGATCTCAAATAGTTGATTTCCCTTCACTGTAAACAGTTCTCTTCCTTGCTCTATTTTAGCACTTCTCACGTCTCAAGTCAATGTGATCTGACTTCTGCCTCCTGTCATGTATTTGACACTTTAATAAATGCTCAGACAATAAAGAAACCCCCTACAATGCTGGAGACTTGGGTTTGATCCCTGGGTTGGGAAGATCCCCTGGAGAAGGGCGTGGCAACCCACTCCACTATTGCCTGGAACATCCCACGGAGAGCGAAGCCTGGTGGGCTACACAGTCCATGGGGTCGCAAAGAGTTGGACACGACTGAGCAACTTTCACACACACACACACCTGAGGTTGCCAAATCAACTGACCTATTTCATGTCTTTCTTTCTGGACTTCTTTGCTTCCTTTACATTGTTGATCGCTCTAATCTTATTTCCTTTTTCTTTGTGACATTACTTCTGATTCTCATCTCTCTTCACTGTCTGTTCTAAGCATTCCCCCAGCACCAGCCTGTGCCCTAATATTGATTTTTCCTTCGGTTCTGCTCTCAGCCATCTGCTGGTCTCATCATGCTCATCTTTAGTGATCGCATCTAGTTTTTTTTTTTTTATTGCAATTCATATCTGGCAGATAAAGCAGTTGATAAAGATTTATTAAATAAATGGTGACTCCCAAATATATCTCCAGTTCTTTGAACTGCAGACTGTTACCCACTGAATGTCCAGAAGCAAGTTAGACTTCCTGTTCTTAAAATTCAGCTCCATGTGTCTCTCCTTTCCAAACTGTGCCTCTGCTTCAGTCCACTGGCCATGTTCTCAGAGTTTCCCACTGTCCCGTTTGCCTTTCTCTCAGACACCTACGACTAAAACTTGAACATCATCTTAGAATCCTTCCTTTTCCTCACCCCACCTCCATGGATTTAACTGGAGTCCTCCCAGTGTTCACCTTCTTTTTCTGAATCCATCTCTTCTTCCGTTGTATTAGCTGCCAATCTTTTTAAGTCCAGATGACTGCAGGAGCCTCCTAATTGGTCTCCCTAATGCTAGTCATGTTCCCCTCTGGACTACCCTCCCAGGTGTTGCCAGAGGGATCTCTTGTGGACAGACTTAATTGTGCTGCCCTTCAGCTAAGACCCTCCATCCCTCTCCATTATCTCCAGGATAAGCTTAGGTCCTTAGCTTCTGCCATTAGCTTCCTTGCACTTTGTTTACAGCATTTCTGAATGATTCACTATTTTGTCTCCTTGGTTTTCTGTATGGTATGTTCACTCTGCCCGTTGATTACCCTTCTCCCTATTTATTTACTTGGCTACCTCTATGTAGCCTTCCCATCTCAAGTACAAACTCATCTGGCAGATATTCTGCAGTAAGGCCAAGTGCCCTGCCTCTAAGCTTCTACTCTGTCATTTTATCTAACATTATCTTTTTATATGATCGTTTCACTAAATGCAGAGCTGTGCCTTATCCGTCTTTAGGTTTTCATTGCTTAACACACTACCTAGAATGTAGTGGTAAGTATTTAGTGGCTAGCAGGTGAACTGTTGAACAGAATCCCATGTGGGAACTATAAACATTAGAGCAGAGAGTGAGTGCAAACAGGAAGGTAGGTCCTCCCAGAACTTGGAACCTCAAGATCTAGGGAGCAGTCATTTGACAGTGATATGGCTCAGAAGAGAAACTAACCAAACTCTCAAGAGCATTGTATCCAATAAGGATATCATGTCAGCTTATTGAGTTTCGGTGAGTATATAAATGCTGGGGTGTTAGAATGTTTAAGTGGATTGAGTTGTTAATGTATTTTTCTGCCTGTGCAGAGACAGACTATCCTCACAGGAGTGCCCAGGGATTATAGGATCAACTCAATGGATGTGTTGACCATGATGGCTTTAGTCATTGAGCTGAAACACGCCTCCCTCCACGATTAGGCATATAAGTGACAGACACATTGGATTGGTTGAGTCACTCCCTTCACTGGAGAGTGCTGTCACATGCTAACAGTGATACTTTAGACATGAGGGGACAACCTCAAAACCTTAATTGGAAACCTTGAGCATTTCCTGCATCTTGAAAGTTTTCCTAGACGGAGAGCCTGTGATACAGAGTGTATAACTCTACAGATGACCAACATTATTCATTGAATGTGGATACTTATTCTTTTTTAAAAAAATATATTAGTTTATTTTTATTTTTGACTGCATCGGGTCTTAGTTGAGGCACACATTGAGACTCGGGGCTTCTCTCTAATTGTGGCGCAGGAACTCCAGAGCGCATGGGCTCTGTAGCTGTGGCCTGCAGGCTTAGTGCCCGACCAGGGATGGAAGCCTCATCCCCTGCATTGGAGGGCAGATTCTTAGCCACTGGACTACCAGGGGAGTCCCAATACTTTTTCTTTCAAATTCATTGACCTTCCTTTTTGTTTTTTAAATAATCAATTCTGGGGCTTCCCTGGTGACTCAGTGGTAAAGAATCCGCCTGCCAATGCAGGAAACACGCGTTCAGTACCTGATCTGGGAAGATCCCACATGCCTTAGAACAGCTAAACCCATGTACCGCAACTACTTACCTTGTGCTTTAAAGCCATGTTCTGCAACAAGAGAAGCCACGGCAGTGAGAAGCCGGCACACTGCAACTAGAGAGAAGCCCGAGCAGCAGTGAAGACCCAGCACAGCCGAAAATGAAATAATCAGTTCTATACAAGATTTCAAGGTACTTGTGTTTTGTTTTTATTTTTTGGCTGCACTGTGTGGTATGTGGGATCTAAGTTCCCGAACCAGGGATCGAACCCACACCCCCTGCCTTGGAAGCATGGAGTCTTCACCACTGAACTGCCAGGGAACTAAATACCCCTCAAGGTATTTAGTGTACTAATGTTGAATGGAAAGATTGCTGGTCTTAGAAGTCAGAGTACACAAAAATGAACACAAACACAGTGAACACCCATGTCAGCTAACTTTGCAGTGGCGCATGCAACCACTAACCCCATTATTTGCTGATCTCCATTGCTCTAGTTTGTATTCTCCCTACTGTTGATAGCTGAAAAGATATTATTTCTTCCTTGTATGTTTGTTCTTTCCTGGTTTTCCCACTAAAGTATAAATCTTCCCTAAGATCTAAAAAGCGCCTGGGACATAGTGGGAACCCAGTAAGTATTGGTTGAATATATTCGTTGAGGGTTGGTAGAATGTTGCTACACTTTGTTAAAGTTCATTAGTTAAACGTTTTGAAACAAGGGGGATTTTAAAATTTTTACAGTAAAAATGAAAGCTTTCTGAAGCTCTAAGGTATAATTTACCTAATACAAACGTGGAAATTGAGCTGTGAAATTCTCAGTAGGTGCTGCCTTCCCATAAGCATTGCTGTGACACCCTACGAAGCTCCAGGGAGCCCATTAAGTAGCTGTGTCCCTGGGGAATGCAGCCAGAGAACTTGTTTGTCCCTTACTCTTGAAGAGTATCTGGATTTACCCTTTCATTCTTCATATCCCTGTTGACCACAGTCACCTTTAGGAGGTCCCCAGGTGCATGCCATCTCTTGAGGAGCTGTTTCTTACTACTCTGAGCATCTCCTACTCTGGCCATCTCTCTTACCCTTTTGTCTTCTCTGAGCCTTATCATCACCAGAAAGTGCACCAACTCCAAACCTCATCCTGTTCGTCAAGATGACCTCTTTCTGACAGTCTCCCTGCGATGCTGTCTGGAACTCATTAAGACTTCTGACTCTTTCTCACTCTCTCATTTACATTAGTCACTTCCTGGCTGTTCCTCTCCGTTTCCAGCTTGGACTCTGCGGTCCATTGTTACAATCATTCCCTTTTAAATACTCCTACCTCTCTTGTCCTTCTGTCCCTTTGTTGTAATCAACTGACTGACCCCCAACCCTATCATTTCCTTTCACGTCTTCAAGGATCTGTTGCTTTAGTCATTGCCTCTCTTTGGATCCTTTTTATTACAATATAAACAAGCTCTAGAATTTCTAATCTTTAAAAATCCTTTCCTGGTCCCACAGTCTCCCTAGCTACGCTTCCAGACACCAGCTCTCAGCAAAATTTCTGAAAAGTTGTCTGTACTCCCTCCTGTCTTTGTACAGATCTCTGCCCTTCCCACCTGCTCTCCCAGCTGCCTCCCCCACACCACTGGTGCATTGCAAGTTGCCAGGCTCTCTTGAGCCTTTTCTGTAGTCATTATCTAAGACCCCCTCTCACTCCTTCGCTTTCCTGACACCCCATCCTCTAGTTTTCTTCCATTCTCACAATCTGCTCCCTTTCACCCACTTTTGACAGGATCTTCCCTCTCTGCGCAGCTGATCTTATGTGGTGGTGTTCCTCAAGACTTAGGCCTGACCCTCATCTTTTACTACATTATTTCATGAGATGATGGCATTTTCTTCTGTGGTTTTAAATACCAGTTGTATGCTCATAACGTCAGAAATTTATACTCAACCTAGACCTCTGAGTTTCAGATCTGCATTTTCCGTTCCCTACTTGACTCCATTTGGAGGTCTCATAGCCTTCACAAACTTAACATTTCCAAAAATGGGGGTTGATTTCTGTTCCTTCTCCCCAGTTAAATCTCTAGCTTTATAGCACCTTGGTTTATCCGGGTGTTCAGACCAGAAACTCAGGCATTACTCTTAGTTTATTCTTTTTCTTTATTCTCATATTCAGTTGTTAGCAAGAAGTTCTATTGATTGTCCATTTCTCTTTCCATCTTCTCTTTGCCAGTCGAGGTTACCATTGCTCTATCCCAGAACTGTTGCAGTAACTTCTTAATTAATTTACCTGTTTCTGCTTGTATTCCTCTCAATTCTGTTTTCTACAGAGGCAAGAACTATTTTATTTTATTATTATTATTATTATTTTTGGCCTTGCCATGCGCCTTTTGGGATCTTAGTTCCCTCACCAGGGATTGAACTTAGGCTCTCGGCAATGAAAGCAGGGAGTCCTACCACTGGCCCACCAGGGAATTCCCAGGATCTATTATAAATTGCATATCATTTTCCTGAAAAGTTTTAAAACCTCGTAGTCTGGGGCTTTCCTAAAAAATAGATTTTAGGTGGTAAAGAATCTGCCTGCCAATGCAGGAAACATGGGTTCAATTACTGGTCCAGGAAAATCCCACACACCACAGAGCAACTAAGCCTGTGTACTACAACTATTGAGCCTGTGCCCTAGAGCCCAGGAGCTGCAACTGCTGAAACCCAAGTGCATTGGGGCCCGTGCTCTGCAACAGGAAAAGCCACTGCAGTGAGAAGCCCACGTACAGCAACTAGAGAATAGCCCTCAATCGCTGCAACTAGAGAAAAGCCCGAGCAGCGATGAAGATCCAGCACAGCCGAAACTAAATAAAATTTTTAAAAAGCCTATTAGTCTGATCAAATTATTCTTGTTTTCCATAATGTCAAAAGCCTGGAATATAAACGTAAGAGTATATTAATTGTTATATTAATATAACAATTAATTGGGCTGATATATTAATAGTAGCTTTCAAATGAAAAGTGTACTTTCCAACTTTTAAAATAAATATACATGGATTGCTTAAAGGAATTTTGGTAAGGAGTCCCTAATCAGTTATCAGTCTACCACAGTCAGAATAGGAATAATAAGTTTGATTTTGTAATTAGTGCAAAAACTCTAGATATGTCATTTTTTTAGGTAGTGGTGGTGGTAACTTTAAACCAGTGTGTACTATGTTTGATATGGTAGAGAATTGTAAATGTGACCAAGGAATGTCTTTTTTAACTCATTCAGTTGATAGTTTGTTGATCAGGCTTATCATTCAAAATCAGATGCTTTGTAAGAAAATTTTGCAGATCTTTTTATGCCTGTTGGAGGCAGCTTCATAGGCAGGGACTTATCATAATCACACAGGGCCTTGAACTCAGAAAGACCCTATATGAACTTGGGGTTTAATGCTCCAAGGTCACTGTCTTGAACGTCTTAATAATTTTTATCTTTGAATATATATTTTGTAAGTGAAGTCTGATGAGACAGTGGGTGTGCATGGGCCTCAGAGCCTCAGCTCACATGGAAGCTTGCCTCCTGCTTGCCTCCCAGGGATGGGTTTTTGCCCCACTACTCTCCAGCCCCACGTGCCCTAGGGTGTCTTTGGGTGGCACAGCATGGTGATCATTCCATTGCCCACTAGGTTGGCAGCACCCTAGAGGGTTAGGGAGGCCTGGCGTGCTGTGATTCATGGGGCTGCAAAGAGTCAGACACGACTGAGCGACTGAACTGAACTGAACTGAGAGGGTTAGGTGGGCGACTCAGCAGGGCCATCTTACCCTCCTGATCCAAGTACCACGCCCTCTCCACCCCAGTCTTGGGCCCTGCAAATTGTGTAGCTGCTGGCCAGGTAGGGTGACTGTTAGCAAGTCCCATGAAAAGTTCCTGGCCTAAAATTATATTGCCTGTGCTTTATGGTCTAGAATTGGCAGTGTGATCAATCACTTGTACTTTAGACTGGACCTCTCCCAAAGTCATTCTCTAAGAGAAGTGCTGCTATTGCTTGCCAGGGGCATCCCATGGCTCATCTCCCACCCCTGTGTGAGATGGCCATGCATGGTGAGATCTTTGATTTGGCACCTCGGTTTTTATAATCAGCCTGCTTTGTTCTTTTATCTGTCAAGAATATGGATCTACCTTTGATAATCAACACAGACCACACTGGCTAAGAATACAGCCAGAAATGTTTTGCCAAACAACTTCTTTCAAGAGCCGGTTAAGGGAAGTGATGCTTGTAAAGGATTGTTCCAGTGATATGCAGTCGGTCTGTTTCCGTAGCTGTTCCATGTCCTATCCTTGGTTTAGTTTGTACTTGGGACAGTCATGCTTTGGCTCCTTACACAATTGTTTTCTTTGAATCCTGTTGTGGTGTGATGTCATCGGCATTTTTTAAATGGAGTTTCATGAGAGCCTTCTTTTAAAACTCACTGTTGGACTGCTCCAAGTTGTTCTTAAAGACACACCCCCTATAGATGGTGGCCGGGAAAAGCATTGTTTTAGCCGGTATATAGACCATATCTGCTGTGTGGAAGTGTTCCATTACCCTACTCCTAATGTTGATCTTTTAATGCATATTTTTCTAGTTTTGTGTTTTATTTAATAGTTATATCTCTATGTATTTATAGGAAGCCACCTGAGCTCCTTTATATTACTAGGCAGAATGTAAATAAATGAAGGTAATAATGCCTCTGATTTCTGATTTAAAGTAGTTAAGTCGGAGTGTTTTATTTTCCATTGCTCTGATCCTAGTTAGGTTGGCCTCTGTCTGTGGACTCTGCATGAATGATTGTTGAACATTCTTTACTTAGAGACTACTTTAGAAAACTTTTCTTTTCAAAAAAAGTATGTCTCATGGAGGCACTGCTGAGGACACCTAGGCGATGTGGCGCTGAAAGTGCGTGGCAGGCACAGTGGGGTGCTGTGGGGGTGACCTCTGCCTCAAGGTGCTTAGAGCCCATTTGGAGAGATTACTAATCACACGAAGTACATGGGACCAACATATTTAGACTCCGTCAGTTCAGTTCGGTCGAGAGTTGTGTCTGACTCTTTGCAACCCCATGGACTGCAGCACGCCAGGTTTCCCTGTCCATCACTAACTCCCAGAGCTTACTCAAACTCATGTCCATCGAGTCAGTGGTGCCATCCAACCACCTCATCCTCTGTCGTCCCCTTCTCCTCCCACCTTCAATCTTTCCCAGCATCAGGGTCTTTTCCAATGAGTCAGTTCTTCACATCAGGTGGCCAAAGTGTTGGAGTTTCAGCTTCAACATCAGTCCCTCCAATGAACATCCAGGACTGATTTCCTTTAGGATTGACTGGTTGGATCTCCTTGCAGTCCCAGGGACTCTCAAGAGCCTTCTCCAACACCACAGTTCAGAAGCATCAATTCTTTGGTGCCCAGCTTTCTTTATAATCCAACTCTCACATCCATACATGACCACTGGAAAAACCATAGCTTTGACTAGACTGACCTTTGTTGGCAAAGTAATATGTCTGCTTTTGAACATGCTATCTAGGTTGGTCATAACTTTTCTTCCAAGGAGTAAGTGTCTTTTAATTTCATGGCTGCAATCACCATCTGCAGTGATTTTGGAGCCCCCCAAAATAAGGTCTGCCACTGTTTCCCCGTCTATTTGCCATGAAGTGATGGGGACCAGATGCTATGATCTTAGTTTTCTGAATGCTGAGCTTTAAGCCAACTTTTGCACTCTCGTCTTTCACTTTCATCAAGAGGCTCTTTAGTTCTTCGCTTTCTGCTTTAAGGGTAGTGTCATCTGCATATCTGAGGTTATTGATATTTCTCCCAGCAATCTTGATTCCAGCTTGTGCTTCTTCCAGCCCAGCATTTCTCATGATGTACTCTGCATAGAAGTTAAATAAGCAGGGTGACAATATACAGCCTTGACGTACTCCTTTTCCTATTTGGAACCAGTGTGTTGTTCCATGTCCAGTTCTAACTGTTGCTTCCTGACTTGCATACAGATTTCTCAAGAGGCAGGTCAGGTGGTCTGGTATTCCCATCTCTTTCAGAATTTTCCACAGTTTGTCATGATCCACACAGTCAAAGGCTTTGGCATTGTCAATAAAACAGAAATAGATGTTTTTCTGAACTCTGTTGCTTTTTCAGTGATCCAGCAGATGTTGGCAATTTGATCTCTGGTTCCTCTGCCTTTTCTAAAACCAGCTTGAACATCTGGAAGTTCACAATTCATGTACTGTTGAAGCCCAGCTTGTAGAATTTTGAGCATTCCTTTACTAGCGTGTGAGATGAGTGCAATTTTGTGGTAGTCTGAGCATTCTTTGGCATTGCTTTTCTTTGAGATTGGAATGAAAACTGACCTTTTCCAGTCCTGTGGCCACTGCTGAATTTTCCCAATTTGCTGGCATATTGAGTGCAGTACTTTCACAGCATCAACTTTTAGGATTTGAAATAGCTCAACTGGAATTCCATCACCTCCACTAGCTTTGTTCATAGTTATGCTTTCTAAGGCCCATTTGACTTTGAATTCCAGGATGTCTGGCTCTAGGTGAGTGATCACATCATTGTGGTTATCTGGGTCATGAAGGTCTTTTTGTGTAGTTCTTCTGTGTATTCTTGCTACCTCTTCTTAATATCTTCTGCTTCGGTTGGGTCCATACCATTTCTGTCCTTTATTGTGCCCATCGTTGCATGAAATAACCCTTTGGTATATCTAATTTTCTTGAAGAGATCTCTAGGCTTTCCCATTCTATTGCTTTCCTGTATTTCTTTGCACTGATTACAGAGGAAGGCTTTCTTATCTCTCCTTGCTATTCTTTGGATCTCTGCATTCAAATGGGTATATCTTTCCTTTTCTTCTTTGCTTTTCACTTCTCTTCTTTTCACAGCTGTTTGTAAGGCCTCCTCAGACAGCTGTTTTGCTTTTTTTGCATTTCTTTCTTGGGGATGGTCTTGATCCCTGTCCTGTACAATGTCACAAACCTCATTCCATAGTTCATCAGGGACTCTGTCTATCAGATCTAGTCCCTTAAATCTATTTCTCACTTCCACTGTATAATTGTAAGGGATTTGATTTAGGTCATACCTGAATGGTCTAGTGGTTTTCCCTACTTTCTTCAATTTAAGTCTGAATTTGGCAATAAGGAGACTCCATACTAATGCAGTAATTTTTCAGAGAAAGGAGAGGCTATTGTCTATTTTAATAGATAGTCCAGAAGCATCACATTGAACCAATATACCTAAATGTTCTTGCAGCTGCTTATCAAATGGATATATGGAGATTATCATAGGCTAGGCACTCTTCTAAGCCATTTCTAAATATTAACTCATATCATTTTTGTAATAATTCTATGAAGTAGATAGTATTATTAGAGTATATTTTTGTCTTGAGAACCCCATGAACAGTATGAAAAGGCAAAATGATAGGATACTGAAAAAGGAAATCTCTAGGTCAGTAGCTGCCCAATATGCTACTGGAGATCAGTGGAGAAATAACTCCAGAAAGAATGAAGGGATGGAGCCAAAGCAAAAACAATACCCAGCTGTGGATGTGACTGGTGATAGAAGCAAGGTCCAATGCTGTAAAGAGCAATATTGCATAGGAACCTGGAATGTCAGGGCCATGA
>NW_011494801.1:1479489-1494377 GCF_000754665.1 Bison bison bison
TTGGAAGTGGTCAAACAAGAGATGGCAAGAGTGAATGTCGACATTCTAGGAATCAGCGAACTCAAATGGACTGGAATGGGTGAATTTAACTCAGATGACCATTATATCTACTACTGCGGGCAGGAATCCCTCAGAAGAAATGGAGTAGCCATCATGGTCAACAAAAGAGTCCGAAATGCAGTACGTGGATGCAATCTCCAAAACGACAGAATGATCTCTGTTCGTTTCCAAGGCAAACCATTCAATATCACAGTAATCCAAGTCTATGCCCCAACCAGTAACGCTGAAGAAGCTGAACGGTTCTATGAAGACCTACAAGACCTTTTAGAACTAACACCCAAAAAGATGTCCTTTTCATTATAGGGGACTGGAATGCAAAAGTAGGAAGTCAAGGAACACATGGAGTAACAGGCAAATTTGGCCTTGTAATACGGAATGAAGCAGGGCAAAGATTAATAGAGTTTTGCCAAGAAAGTGCACCGGTCATAGTAAACACCCTCTCCAACAACACATGAGAAAACTCTACACATGGACATCACCAGGTGGTCAACACCAAAATCAGATTGATTATATTCTTTTCAGTCAAAGATGGAGAAGCTCAACAAAACAAGTCCAGGAGCTGACTGTAGCTCAGATCATGAACTCCTTATCACCAAATTCAGACTTAAATTGAAGAAAGTAGGGAAAACCACTAGACCATTCAGGCATGACCTAAATCAAATCCCTTATGATTATACAGTGGAAGTGAGAAATAGATTTAAGGGCCTAGATCTGATAGATAGAGTGCCTGATGAACTATATTGAGGTTCGTGACATTGTACAGGAGATGGGGATTAAGACCATCCCCTGGAAAAGAAATGCAAAAAAGCAAAATGGCTGTCTGGGGAGGCCTTACAAATAGCTGTGAGAAGAAGAGAAGCAACAAGGAAAGATATAAGCATCTGAATGCAGAGTTCCAAAGAATAGCAAGAAGCAATAAGAAAGCCGTCCTCAGCGATCAATGCAAAGAAACAGAGGAAAACAACAGAATGGGAAAGACGAGAGATCTCTTCAAGAAAATTTGAGATACCGAGGGAACATTTCACGCAAAGATGGGCTCGATAAAGGACAGAAATGGTATGGACCTAACAGAAGTAGAAGATATTAAGAAGAGGTGGCAAGAATACACAGAAGAACTGTACAAAAAAGATCTTCACAACCCAAATAATCACGATGGTGTGATCACTGACCTAGAGCCAGACATCCTGGAATGTGAAGTCAAGTGGACTTAGAAAGCATCACTACGAACAAAGCTAGTGGAGGTGATGGAATTCCAGTTGAGCTCTTTCAAATCCTGAAAGATGATACTGTGAAAGTGCTGCACTCAATATGCCAGCAAATTTGGAAAACTCAGCAGTGGCCACAGGACTGGAAAAAGTCAGTTTTCATTCAAGGTCAGTTTTCATTCCAATCCCAAAGAAAGGCAATGCCAAAGAATGCTCAAACTACCACAAAATTGCACTCATCTCACGTGCTAGTAAAGTAATGCTCAAAATTCTCCAAGCCAGGCTTCAGCAATATGTGAACCATGAACTTCCTGATGTTCAAGCTGGTTTTAGAAAAGGCAGAGGAACCAGAGATCAAATTTCCAACATCCTCTGGATCATGGAAAAAACAAGAGAGTTTCAGAAAAGCATCTGTTTCTGCTTTATTGACTATGCCAAAGCCTTTGACTGTGTGGATCACGACAAACTGTGGAAAATTCTGAAAGAGATGGGAATACCAGACCACCTGACCTGCCTCTTGAGAAATCTGTATACAGGTCAGGAAGCAACAGTTAGAACTGGACATGGAACAACCGACTGGTTCCAAATAGGAAAAGGAGTATGTGAAGGCTGTATATTGTCACCCTGCTTATTTAACTTCTATGCAGAGTACATCATGAGAAATGCTGGACTGGAAGAAGCACAAGCTGGAATCAAGATTGCTGGGAGAAATCTCAATAACCTCAGATATGCAGATGACACCACCCTTATGGCAGAAAGTGAAAGACGAGAGTGCAAAAGTTGGCTTAAAGCCCAACATTCAGAAAACGAAGATCATGGCATCTGGTCCCATCACTTCATGGGAACTAGATGGGGAAACAGTGGAAACAGTGTCAGACTTTATTTTTCTGGGCTCCAAAATCACTGCAGATGGTGAGTGCAGCCATGAAATTAAAAGACGCTTACTCCTTGGAAGGAAAGTTATGACCAACCTAGATAGCATATTCAAAAGCAGAGACATTACTTTGCCAACAAAGGTCTGTCTAGTCAAATCTATGGTTTTTCCTGTGGTCATGTATGGATGTGAGAGTTGGACTGTGAAGAAAGCTGAGCGCTGAAGAATTGATGCTTTTGAACTGTGGTGTTGGAGAAGACCCTTGATAGTCCCTTGAACTGCAAGGAGATCCAACCAGTCCATTCTGAAGGAGATCAGCCCTGGAATTTCTTTGGAAGGAATGATGCTAAAGCTGAAACTCCAATACTTTGGCCACCTCATGCGAAGACTTGACTCATTGGAAAAGACTCTGATGCTCAGAGGGATTGGGGGCAAGAGGAGAAGGGGACGACAGAGGATGAGATGGCTGGATGGCATCACTGACTCGATGGACGTGAATCTGAGTGAACTCCAGGAGTTGGTGATGGACAGGGAGGCCCAGGGTGCTGCGATTCATGGGGTTGCAAAGAGTCGGACACGACTGAGCGACTGAACTGAA
The DNA here is from genome assembly GCF_000754665.1 of Bison bison bison. Classification (NCBI taxonomy): domain Eukaryota; kingdom Metazoa; phylum Chordata; class Mammalia; order Artiodactyla; family Bovidae; genus Bison; species Bison bison. The sequence continues at coordinate 1,482,227 of NW_011494801.1, forward strand.
CTGAACAGTAGAAGAAGAGATTCCCAGGTTTTTCAACAGTAGAGAATCTACCTGCCAGTGCAGGAGACACAGGAGACACGGATTCAATCCCTGAATTGGGAAGATCCCCTAGAGTAGGAAATGACAACCCGCTCCAGTATTCTTGCCTGGGCAATCCCATGGACAGAGGAGCCTAGTGTGCTATAGTTCATGTTGTCGCAAAGATTTGGACATGTTGCGCAACCCCGCACATATAGTAGAAGAAGCTGAGGCACCAAGCGGTTTTTGCCCAAGGTTACACATTATTCCTTGTTATTTCAGGTAGTGCTCTGGTTGCCAGAGTTGTAGACCACATAGCCACTTGGTGGTTTCCCAGGAAAGATTGTAGATAGCTCCTTTAAAAAATTACATTACTTGGGGGAGAATTTTTGAAGTAGATCCATTGGAAAGTATGTCCAAATGAATCCCAAGAGTTCTTTGTTTTTCTGGCTGCACCACGTGGCTTACAGAATCTTGGCCCTGATCAGGGATTGAACCTAGGCCCACGGTAGTGAAAGTGCCAAATCCTAACCACTGGACTGCCGGGGAATTCCCCCCGAGAATTCTGTAAGAACTTGCACATCTACAGATGGTTTTCCCACTTCCTCCCTCCGAAATAAGTTTACATATTAGGCCTTATTAAAGTCCTTATTATGAATCCTTTACAACAGTGAATAAACATTTTTATCTACTTGTATCATTAAATTTATTTACTTTAAATTGAGAGTGAAATCATAACAATCTGCTGCCATCAATTCAAGAATAAATATTGCTGCGATCAGTCCACAGAGGTGAGATGGACACCCCACCTGAACCCCCCAAGTTTGGTTTAGATATAGAAAGTGACGATGCTAAATGAGAAGGTATGAAAAGATTTGTTAGTCATGCACTGAGGCTTTCTGGGAAGAGCAGGGCAGGCTTGTTAAGCTAGTCCAAAAGTGGCTTAAATAACAGGGAAAGAAGGCTGGCTGTGCTTTTATTGTGATTAGATGGTGGGGCTGACATCCGAGCTCCCAGCTGTGCTGCGTGTCAATGCTGGGTTTTAGCTTCCCATCTGCTCCAAAGCTCCAGGCAAGAATACCGGAGTGGATAGCCAGTCCCTTCTCCAGGAGATCTTCCCAACCCAGAGATCGAATCCGGGTCTCAGGTCTCCCCCATTGCAGGCAGATTCTTTACCATCTGAGCCACAATGGAAGCCCTTTTTTTCATTATTCCAAAGGAGGTTTCACCTATGCTCTCAGCTTGCTCTTAGGAACAGTTTGAAAGTTGTCAGCAAACATCAGATTCTCTCTCTATTACAAATATATTTTTAAGCTCTTTTTATTGTTTATATTATGGAGCAAAAATGTTGTTTCTGTACTAAGGTATTAGTTGTTCAGTTGTGTCCTACACTTTGCAACCCCGTGTGGACTGTAGCCCATCAGGCTTCTCTGTCCATGGAATTCTCCAGACAAGAAAACCAGACTGGGTAGCCATTCACTTCTCCAAGGGATCTTACCAACCCAGGAACTGAACCTAGGTCCCTGCATTGCTTCCCTGGTGGCTCAGTTGGTGAAGAGTCTGTCTGCAGTGTGGGAGACCTGTGTACTTTTAAAAACACTGAAACATTTAACATCTCCAATGTGTGTGGGTTAACACTGATGTTGAAATATTGGGTATTGCCTGGGTCACTGTAGGGCAAATAAACTTTTTTTAAGCTTTATATTTATGATTAAGGATTTCTAAGTTTTATGACATTCTTTTTGTACTTTATTAGAGAGATGCTTAATAAATAGGAACTGGTTCTTTTTAGTGATTTTTTTGAAAAAATTTTATCTTTACACAATTTTAATTTTTTTTAAATTTAATTTTATTTTTTAACTTTACAATATTGTATTGGTTTTGCCATATATCAAAATGAATCCACCACAGGTATACACGTGTTCCCCATCCTGAACCCTCCTCCCTCCTCTCTCCCTGTACCATCCCTCTGGGTCATCCCATTGCACCAGCCCCAAGCATCCAGTATCATGCATCAAACCTGGACTGGTGACTTGTTTCGTATGTGATATTATACATATTTCAATGCCATTCTCCCAAATCATTCCCCCCTCTCCCTCTCCCACTGAGTCCAAAAGACTGTTCTATACATCAGTGTCTCTTTTGCTGTCTCGTATTACAGGGTTATTGTTACCTTCTTTCTAAATTCCATATATATGTGTTAGTATACTGTATTGGTGTTTTTCTTTCTGGCTTACTTCACTCTGTATAATAGGCTCCAGTTTCATCCACCTCATTAGAACTGATTCAAATGTATTCTTTTTAATGGCTGAGTAATACTCCATTGTGTATATGTACCACAGCTTTCTTATCCATTCATCTGCTGATGGGCATCTAGGTTGCTTCCATGTCCTGGCTATTGTAAACAGTGCTGCGATGAACATTGGGGTACACGTGTCTCTTTCAATTCTTGTTTCCTCAGTGTTCGCACCATTGTTAAAGGCTACTTTGCATTTACAGTGATTACAAGGTGTAGGCTCCCTCGCCCTGTGCAGTATGTCCGTGAGTTTGTCTTATGCCTGGTAGTTTGTGTTCCCCCTCCTGTACCCGACGCTGCCGTTCCTGCCTCCCCAGTGCTAACCACTGTGTCCGAGTCTGCTTCTTGCTACATTCACTAGCTTGTTATGCTTTTTAGATCTCACATATAAATGATATCATACAGTGTTGGTCTTTCTCTCTCTGACTTACTGCACTTAGCAGAGTGCCTTCCAGGTCCATCCATGTTGATGCAAATGGCAAACTTTCATTCTTTGTTATGGCTGAGGAGTATTTTATTTTGTATGTGTGTGTCTCACATGGTTTTCATCCATTCATCTGTTGCTGGATACTTAGTTTGTCTCCATGTCTTGGCAGTGTAAATACGCGCCTATGAACTTCGGGGTGCACACATCTCTTTGAATTAGTATTTCTTTTGTTGTTGTTGTTTTGGGATATATACCCAGGAGTGAAATTACTGGGTCGTGTGATAGTTCTCTTTTTCGTTTTTTCAGAAACCTGCATACTTTTCCCCACAATGGCTGCAACAATTTACATTCCCACCAACAGTGTTAGAAAGCTTCCCTTTTCTCCACATACTTGCCAATATTTTTTGTTTGTAGACTTTTTGATATTAGCCATTCTAACAGGTGTGAGGTGATGTCTCTTTGTGGTTTTGATTTGGATTTCCCTGATGGTTAGTGATGTTGAACATCTTTTCATCTGCCTGTTGCATTTCTTCTTTGGAAAAATGTCAGGGACTCTTATTTTTAAATTTAAGTAAGTTGGACTCTTATTTTACACTGAGAATCTTGGGTTTTAGGTTCTGAACTGATTATTGGGAAGAATCAAATGTGAGTAAAATCCAAAATCTTAGATGCCAATGGGCACTGGCAGCCTGAAAGTCCCCTTGGTGTGAGCCCTCTTGGAGTTTGCCATTAACCCTACCATAGAGCCCACGGACCCCAGGGCTTGGTCGCCTCAGGCCAAACTACTAACTGGGAAGGAGCACAACCCCACCTATCAGCAGATAATTGGATTTAAAGCTTTACTGAGCGGGGCCCTGTCCATCAGAGCAAGACGCAATTTTCCCCACTGCCAGTCCCTCTCATCCGGAGGCTTACACAAACCTCTTAACCTCGTCCATCAGAGGGCAGACAAAGGAAGCAAGAAGAACAACAATCCCACAGCAGCTAGAACAAAAACCCATTACAGAAAGTTAATCACAATGAAAAAGCAGAAAGTTGTGTCCCAGATGAAGGGACAAGATAAAACCCCAGAAAAATAACTAAATGAAGTGGAAGTAGACAACCTTCCAGAAAACGAATTCAAAATAATGACAGTGATGATGATCCAGGACCTTGGGAAAACAATGGAGAAGATGCACAAATATTTACCAAAGACCTACAAGAACTAAGTCAGCGGGCTTCCCAGGTGATGCTAGTGGTAAAGAACCCACCTGCCAATGCAAGAGATGTTAGAGACTCGGGTTCGATCCCTGGGTCGGGAAGATCCCCTGGAGTAGGAAAAGGCAATGCACTCCAGTATTCTTGCCTGGAGAATTCCATGGACAGAGGCGCCTCGTAGGCTGCAGTCCATGGGTCACAAGAGTCAGACACGGCTGACGACTTTCACTTCACAAGAACTAAAGAACAAACAAACGGATGAATAATACACTAGAAGGAATCAATAGCAGAATAATTGAGGCAGAAGAACAGATGAATGACCTGGAGGACAGGATGGCGGAAATCACTGCCACAAAAAGAATGAAAAGAAATTGAAGACAACCTAAGAGACCTGTGGTACATTAAACACACCAACATTTGCATTATAGGGATCCCAGAAGAAGAGAGAGAGAAAGGACCTGAGAAAATATTTGAAGAGATAATTGCTGAAAACTTCCCTCACACGGGAGAGGAGATAGTCAACCAAGTCCAGGAAACACAGAATCCCAGGCAGGATAAACCCAAGGAGAAACATACCGAGATATATAGTTATTAAACTGATGAAAACTAAAGACAAAGATGAAATACTAAAAGCAACAAGGGAAAAATGACAAATAACATACAAGGGAACTCCCATCAGGCTACCAGCTGATTTCTCAACAGAAACTCACCAGGCCAGAAGGGAATGGCATGATATATTTAAAGTGATGAAAGGGAAGAATCTGCAACCAAGAATACACTACCCAGAAAGACTCTAATTCAGATTTGATGGGGAAATCAAAAGTTTTCCAGACAACCAAAAGTTAAGAGAATTCAGCACAACCAAACCAGCTTTCCAACAAATGTTAAAGGAACTTCTCTAGGCAGGAAACATAAGGAAAAGTCCTACAGAAAATAAACCCAAAACAATTCAGAAAATGGTAATCAGTTCAGTTCAGTTCAGTCACTCAGTCATGTCCAACTCTTTGCAACCTCCTTGTCCATCACCAACTCCCGGAGCTTACTCAAACTCATGTCCATTGAGTCGGTGATGCCATCCAACCATCTCATCCTCCGTCATCCCCTTCTCCTCTCACCTTCAATCTTTCCCAGCATCAGGGGCTTTTCCAGTGAGTCAGTTCTTTGCTTCAGGTGGCCAAAATATTGGAGTTTTAGCTTCAGCATCAGTCCTTCCAATGAATATTCAGGACTGATTTCCATTAGCATTGACTGGTTGTATCTCCTTGCAGTCCAAGGGACTCTCAAGAGTCTTCTCCAACACCATAAAAGCATCAATTCTTTGGCGTTCAGCTTTCTTTATAGTCCAACATGACCCCTGGAAAAACCATAGCCTTGACTAGATGGACCTTTGTTGGCAAAGGAACATCTCTGCTTTTTAATAATATGTTGTCTATGTTGGTCATAACTTGTCTTCCAAGGAGCAAGCGTCTTTTAATTTCATGGCTGCAGTCACCATCCGCAGTGATTTTGGAGCCCCCCCAAAATACAGTCTCTTCCTATTTCCATTTTTTCCCATCTATTTGCCATGAAGTGATGGGACCGGATGCCATGATCTTAGTTTTCTGAATGTTGAGTTTAAAGCCAATTTTTTCACTCTCCTCTTTCACCTTCATCAAGAGGCTCTTTAGTTCTTCTTTGCTTTCTGCCATAAGGGTGGTGTCATCTGCATATCTGAGATTATTGATATTTCTCCCAAAACTCTTGATTCCTCCTTATGCTTCATCTGGATTCCCATCTCTTTAAGAATTTTCCACAGTTTGTTGTGATCCACACAGTCAAAGGCTTTGGCATAGTTAATAAAGCAGAAGTCGATGTTTTTCTGGAACTTTCTTGCTTTTTTGATGATCCAGCAGATGTTGCCAATTTGATCTCAGGTTCCTCTGCCTTTTCTAAATCCAGAGGCATGGGTCGGCAGTGGCCTGCTGCAGGGTTGGGGGCACTGAGTGCAGCAGTTTGTGTGTGGGACTTTTTGAAGGAGGTCACCATTATCTTGAGAGTCCCTTAGACTGCAAGGAGATCCAACCAGTCCATCCTGAAGGAAATCAGTACTGAAGATTCATTGGAAAGACTGATGCTGAAGCTGAAACTCCAATACTTTGGCTACCTGATACAAAAAACTGACTCAATGGAAAAGCCCCTGATGCTGGGAAAGATTGAAGGTGAGAGGAGAAGAGGACGATAGAGGATGAGATGATTGAATGGCATCACCGACTCAATGGACATGAGTTTGAGTAAACTCTGGGACTTGGTGATGGACAGAGAGGCCTGGCATGCTGCTGTCCATGGGGTTGCAAAGAGTTGGACGTGACTAAGCAACTGAACTGAACTGAACCATTATCTTCATTACCTCCACCATATTTTGGCCTTAGGTCAAATAACAGGGAGGGAACACAGCCCTGCCCATCAACATAAAATTGGATTAAAGATTTAGCGCATCAGAACAAGACCCAGTTTCCTTCTCAGTCAGTCTCTCCCATCAGGAAGCTTCCATAAGCCTCTTATCCTTCTCCATCAGAGGGCAGACAGACTGGAAACCACAATCACAGAAAACTAGCCAATCTGATCACATGGACCACAGCCTTGTCTAACTTGATGAAACTTTGAGCCATGCCATCTAGGGCCACCCAAGACGAACGGGTCATGGTGGAGAGTTCTGACAAAATGTGGTCCACTAGAGAAGGGAATGGCAAACCACTTCAGTATTCTTGCCTTTAGAACCCCATGAACAGTATGAAAAGGCAAAAAGATAGGACACTGAAAGAACTCCCCAGGTTGGTAGGTACCCAATATGTATTGGAGATCAGTGGAGAAATAACTCCAGAAAGAATGAAGAGACAGAGCCAAAGCAAAAAGTGGATGTGACTGGTGATGAAAGTAAAGTCCAATACTGTAAAGAGCAATATTGCATAGGAACCTGGAATGTTAAGTCCATGATTCAAGGCAAATTGGAAGTGGTCAAATAGGAGATGGCAAGAGTGAACATCGACATTTTAGGAATCAGTGAACTAAAATGGACTGGAATGGGTGAATTTAACTCAGATGACCATTATATCTACTACTGTAGGCAAGAATACCTTAGAAAAAATGGAGTAGCCATCATAGTCAACAAAAGAGTCTGAAATACAGTACTTGGATGCAATCTCAAAAACGACAGAATGATCTCTGTTCATTTCCAAGACAAATCATTCAGTATCACAGTAATCCAAGTCTATGCCCTGACCAGTAATGCTGAAGAAGCTGAAGTTGAACGATTCTATGATGACCTACAAGACCTTCTAGACCCCAAAAAAGAGAATAACTACCTTAATTGTAAACAGATTAAATGCACCAACCAAAAAACATAGACTGGTTGGGCAAATGAAAACATGTGTGCATGCATTTCCACTTAATCACATCGCTTTCCTTGACCCCTCAAACTGTATGTAATTATTTTATATTGTTAGGTTAATCATGTTTCATTTTGGCTTACATTTGTAATTATCTTTTTTTTTTGTCTGGCTATTGATTGTGAAAACTAGTAAACATCTTTTACCATTGTGATTATGTGATTATGAGGAACTATTACTCAATACCGTTGAATCATGATTGGTTAACAGGTAAATAATAGAAATCTGTATCATAAAAACTACCATGTAATAGAGAAACCTCTAATCACTTTTTAAAATCCAGATGCGTATCAGAATTATCTTGGAATTTTTGAAAAACACAAATGCCCAGATACTACTTTTTTTCTCCAGTGCTCCACATATGTTGCTAATGAGCAGCTGTATTGAAAAACAACTGGACTATGATGATCTTTTATCTAGTTTGTTTTACTTTTTCTATTTCGTATTCAATGTTCCCATTTCACTTCGTTTATGTTTTCCAATTTCTCCATCTCTTTTTTTTTTTTGACGTTCTTCTCAAGCCTTTATCAAGTGTAGTAGAAAAGCTTTTCTATACATATATATAAATAGTATGTGTAATATATGTATATAATCAGAAAACTTATGATTTGTTGCCTAGCTAAAAAATTTATGACATTTTGACTCTACTTGTTTGACTTAGTATGAATAGAATACTAGATTTCTAATTTAAAAAAATAGATATGCAACAGACAACAAAGATTTACTGTATAGCACAGAGAACTAGAGCTAATATCTTATAATAACTTATAATGGAAAATAATATATGTGTGTATGTGTAACTAAATTACCTTGCTGTGCACCTGAAACATTGTGAGTCAACTATACTTCGATAAAATATATATATTTAAAAAAATACGTTATCTTGCTGTTTTTTTTTTTTTTTTTTTTAACAAGTTCGGGAATTTGATCTGAAGTTGAAGAAATTTAAGTTTGGGTTTCTTTTCAATTAAGAGAGGTACAGAAAATTACTTCATCAAAGAGCCGCTGAGATACAAAGCAGTAGAATACCAAAAGGGAAATTAATGGACCCAGAATTAAACAGGATAGAAAAGGAAACTGTACTGATTTTCTGTTACTTAAGGCTCATTTTAGTAACTTATTACCATCTACAGCATTTGAGTGTATTGTTTTGCATACAGCTTTATATTGTCAAGCCAGTGGAAAGAGCCAGTCTATTAAAAACATTTTCCAATTCCATTTTATTTCTAATAAAAAATTTTGAATAGCACTATATTGACATAGTTCAGAAGTTTAAAAAGAATACATAATGGAAAATATGCCTACATCATCTTCCTATGTCTCCAGGTCCCTCGCTGAGGAGGCCAATGTTAGCTTTCTAACATTGTATCTTTCCAGCGATGTATTATGGAAATGTGAGTAAATCTGTAAGCAGTAGCATTCCATACACATTGTTCAGCAACTCTTTTTTTTTAAACAACTTCACTGAGATACTGTTTGCATACTGTGAAATTCACCCTTTAAGAGCGTAGAATTCAGTGTTTTGTTTTGTTTGTTTAATGATTCACAGAATAGGACAGCCATCACTACTATCCAGTTTTACAATACTCATTCCCCATAATAAAACCCTGTATTCATTAGTGGTCACTCCCCATTCCCCTCTGTTTCCCAGTCCCCACCAGTCTACTTCCTGTCTCTGTGAGTTTGCGTATTCTGGAAATTTTGTGTAAATGGAATCACATACTATGGGGCCTTTTGTATTCAGCTTTCACTTGGCTGTTTTCGAGGTGCATCCATGATACAGCATGTATCAATATTTTGTTTCTTTTTATGGCTGAAAAATATTCCATTGTATGGATGTACCACACCTTATCCATTCATCAGGTGATGGGCGTGGTACCCCCATGTTTAACCATTTGAGGAACTGCCAGGCTTATTTTCCAAAGGGCTGCACTACTTTGCATTCCCACTCTCTACATTCCCAGCAATGTAGAGTTCTAGTTTCTCCACATCCCTATCAATACTTGTTATACTGTTTTTGAATAGCGACAGTAATCAACAGTATGTGAACCGAGAACTTCCAGATATCCAGGCTGGATTTAGAAAAGGCAGAGGAACCACAGATCAAATTGCCAACATCCATTGGATCATAGAAAAAGCAAGGGAATTCCAGAAAAACATTGACTTCTACTTCATTGACTACACTAAAGCCTTTGACTGTGTGGATCACAACAAAGTGGAAAATTCTTGAAGAGATGGGAATACCGTCTCTCAGCTTACCTGCCTCCTGAGAAGCAGGTCAAAAAGCAACAGTTAGAACCTGACATGGAAGAACGAACTAGTTCCGAATTGGGAAAGGAGTTCGTCAAGGCTGTATATTGTCACCCTGCTTATTTAACTTATATGCAGAGTACATCATGCGAAATGCCAGACTGGATGAAGCTCAAGCTGGAGGAGTCAAGATTGCCGGGATAAATATCAATAATCTGAGATATGCAGATAACGCCACCCTAATGGCAGAAAGTGAAGAAGAACCAAAGAGCCTCTTGACGAAGGTGAAGGAGGAAGTGAAAAAGCTGGCTTAAAGCTCAACGTTCAGAAACCGAAGATCGTCGCCTCGTGTATCACACTGTGGTTTCGTGTGCCTTTCCCTAACTATTAGTAATGTTTGAGAATCTTTTCATTTGCTTAATGGTCACGTGTATTGAGTATGTCTTCTTTTGGAGAAATATCTATTCAAGTTCTTTGCTCATCTTTTAATTAGTCTGTCTTTTTATTATTGAATTGTAAGGATTACTTGTGTGTTTTAGATATAAGTCCCTCAACAGATAGTTGATTTGAAAATATTTTCTCCCATTCTGTGGGTTGACTTTCTTGATACTTTTGAGGCACAAAGATTTTTAATTTAAGTCCAATTTACCTATTTTTCTTTTGTCACTCATACTTTTACCATACCTAAAAACTATGTTGTCTTATAGTTTTAGTTCTTACATTCAAGTCAGTGATAAGTTTGAGTTAATTTTTATATATGGTGTGTCTACCTTTTGCTTTTTTCTCTTAATATGTCTTGGAGATTATTTCATATCAGCTCTAAAGAACTTCCTCATTCTTATGATACCAGGGTATTTTCCTATATAGATTTATTAAATTGGACGTTTATATAAACATTTGGGTTTGGAAATTATTCCAAAATGTCTTGTGGCTTGAAACGTTTCATACTAGCTTCCTCGTAATGGCAGTTTCAACCACTTGACAGACTGTTGTTCTAAGCAGTTCTTATCATTCAGAAGCCTTTGAGTAAATGCCAGTCCTCTGAGGGGAGTGATCCCAAGGAATTATTTCAAGAGCGTTCACTCCATTAGATGTTTACAGTAAGTCAGGAGGCGGAAGATTCTTTCAGCTATCAGAAAATATCTGTAAAAATACTTTTGGAGGAACAGAGTGTTCTAAAATCTTGTTATACATTTTATACTATATTTGTTTACAGATGACTTAGCATATGTCCTCCTTTTGCTCTTCTGTGGCATTGTTGTCTCTTGTGTATATGAATATAGGTGGATAATAATCTAAGCTTTGGGCAATTTAGCCAGCTATTCAGTAAGCAATAAAATATCTGGAGATTTTGAAACATGTGGGTTTCTTTTTTAAATAAACAATAAGTTTGGAGGAAATCTTGAAATGTACTCAACACTTTGATAATCTGCAAAGGCTTGTCTGGCCATTTGAAGGTAAGCAAAAAGGCCAAGGGACAGCTAATATGATATAGCCCACACCTTATAGTTCCTGAGCCTTACTTGTAACACAGTTCCTTTTTTTTTCTTTTAATTAAAAAAAATTTTTTTATTGAAGAAAAGTTGATTTACAATGTTGTGCCAATCTCTGCTGTACAACAGTGACTCAGTTGTACACACATATACATTCTTTTTTTATCCCATCAGATTCTATATAGTTTCCTATGCTTTACGGTAGGACCTTGTTTATCCATTCTAAATGTAATAATTTGCATCTACCAACCCCAAATTCCCTATCCATCCCTCTTCTTTCCCCCTTCCCCCTTGGCAACCACAAGTCTGACCTCAGTATAACACAGTTCTTTATTAAGAGACAATTTCCTCTTATTTTATGCACCAGTCAAATTAGCATGATGTCACAAAAAGTATTTTGGAATTGTTCAAATCCTTTTTCTGTTCTTGATGATAATGAACACCTTCAGTAAGTTCCTTCCCTTTCTGGACTAGAGTCTTTTCATCTGTAAAATAAATATGAACTAGATGAGTTTCCAAGCCTGTAATAGATTAGAGCAGTTAATCAGGAGGTGGAATAGGGTATGCTGAAGGCAAACTGCAGTCAGCAATACTGACAATTGATTGGAATGATAATTGTAAGAAAATTTTTAAATTTCAATATACAAAAGTTGAAAAATAATCATGACTGGAGGCAACTGGATAGAGGCAAATAGTCCTACATATCTGAGTGGCCCCAGAGGGTAAAACTAAATTAATAGTGTTCTTGCTGTCCACACAAGTCCTGAGTTACCAAAGAGTAAGCCAAAATTTCAACAAAGTAATGTATTTATTTTTCATCTTTCAGTTCTGTTCAGTTCAGTCGCTCAGTCATGTCCGACTCTTTGTGACCCCATGAATCGCAGCACTCCAGGCCTCCCTGTCCATCACCAGCTCCCAGAGTTCACTCAGACTCACGTCCATCGAGTCAGTGATGTCATCCAGCCATCTCATCCTCTGTTGTCCCCTTCTCCTCCTGCCCCCAATCCCTCCCAGCATCAGAGTCTTTTCCAATGAGTCAACTCTT
>NW_011494801.1:1494477-1495093 GCF_000754665.1 Bison bison bison
GCATGAGGTGGCCAAAGTACTGGAGTTTCAGCTTTAGCATCATTCCTTCCAAAGAAATCCCAGGGCTGATCTCCTTCAGAATGGACTGGTTGGATCTCCTTGCAGTCCAAGGGACTCTCAACAGTCTTCTCCAACACCACAGTTCAAAAGCATCAATTCTTTGGCGCTCAGCCTTCTTCACAGTCCAACTCTCACATCCATACATGACCACAGGAAAAACCATAGTCTTGACTAGATGAACCTCTGTTGGCAAAGTAATGTCTCTGCTTTTGAATATGCCATCTAGGTTGGTCATAACTTTCCTTCCAAGGAGTAAGCGTCTTTTAATTTCATGGCTTCAGTCACCATCTGCAGTGATTTTGGAGCCCAAAAAAAAAAATCTGACACTGTTTCCCCATCTATTTCCCATGAAGTGATGGGACCGGATGCCATGATCTTCGTTTTCTGAATGTTGAGCTTTAAGCCAACTTTTTCACTCTCCACTTTCACTTTCCTCAAGAGGCTTTTTAGTTCCTCTTCACTTTCTGCCATAAGGGTGGTGTCATCTGCATATTTGAGGTTATTGATATTTCTCCTGGCAATCTTGATTCCAGCTTGTGTTTCTTCAAGTCCAGCG
>NW_011494801.1:1495662-1592237 GCF_000754665.1 Bison bison bison
AAAGATTGCTCAAATTACTTTACTAGCATGTGAGATGAGTGCAATTGTGCGGTAGTTTGAGCATTCTTTGGCATTGCCTTTCTTTGGGATTGGAATGAAAACTGACCTTTTCCAGTCCTGTGGCCACTGCTGAGTTTTCCCAATTTGCTGGCATATTGAGTGCAGCACTTTCACAGCATCATCTTTCAGCATTTGAAATAGCTCAACTGGAATTCCATCACCTCCACTAGTTTTGTTCGTAGTGATGCTTTCTAAGGCCCACTTGACTTCACACTTTTCATCTTTATTTTGATATAATTTTAGACTTACAGAAAAGTAGTGAAAGAATGCAAAGAATACCGTCTACTGTTCAACCAGATATCTCAAATGTTCATATTTTATTACATTTTCTTAATCCTTGTATGTATATCTTTCAACTATGTAAAAACAGCAGAAATGTTGGTACTTTATCCTTTAATACTGTGGAGGGTGGGCGGCGCCACCTTTATCCTTAAATACTTTAATGTGTATTTCCTAAAGTCTACGAACCCTGAGGAAGGCATGGCAACCCACTCCAGTATTCCTGCCTGGAGAAGCCCATGGACAGAGGAGCCTGGTGGGCTACCGTCCTTAGGGTCACGGCACAACTGAAGTGCCTTACAGGCATGCGTGAAGGCCAGTGGTTAGGACCAGGCACTTTCACTGCATTTTCACAGTGCCTGCCCTATTTCTCCACTGTAAAGGAACTACTTTTCCCCTCTGATTAATACCTATCTTGTGGAGGAATGCTTCACAACTATGTAAATATTGTTTCTCTGCAAATCTTCACTCACTGTGTTATCTTTTTATGAAGATAGAAGAAAAATAATGCATTTTAGCAAGATTTTCATCAAAATGGTTATGCTGTCAAAAAATAACCTCAAGAAACTGAAACTGGCAACCATATGACAAATATGATTATGTAGCTGCTGCTGCTAAGTTGCTTCAGTCGTGTCTGACTCTGTGAGACCCCATAGACGGCAGCCCACCAGGCTCTTCCATCCCTGGGATTCTCCAGGCAAGAACACTGGAGTGGGTTGCCATTTCCTTCTCCAATGCATGAAAGTGAAAAGTGAAAGTGAAGTCACTCAGTCGTGTCCGACTCTTCGAGACCCCATGGACTGTAGCCCACCAGGCTCCTCCGTCCATGGGATTTTCCAGGCAAAAGTACTGGAGTGGGGTGCCAGTGCCTTCTCCAATTATTATGTAGAATTCCTTACTATTAATTATTTCAAAGAAATTATATATGTACAATTCTTAGTTTTTAAAAATATCCTTTATGTATCTAAAGTCAATTTGTAGGTTAATAAATATAAAAATAATTTGGTTTTTTAGTAGTATTGTTGCTTTTGAAAGATTTAGAGGAGTTTTTCTACTTTTTGTCCAGTGTTCTGGGCAGAATGAACAAAACAAAAATTGTTTGAGAAAATATTCAAAATGCCTCTCCTTTTCTTCATTTTTCTGTGTTTCTTCACATCTCTGCCAAGAAGCCCACTTTTACCTTATTGCCCAACTTAAAAATATGCAGTGTTGCCCATTTGCTCACAGGATGAGGTGCCAGCTTCTCAGCTTACCCTTTCAACTTTATTATTATTTTGCAGTACTTTTACTTATTTCTGGTTGCACCAGATCTCCGTTGTTGTGCAAGGGCTTTCTCAGTTGTGGTGAGCCGGGGCTCCTCTGCAGCTGTGGCGCTCAGGCCTCTCACTGCTGCGGCTTGTTGCAGCGCTCAGGCTCTGGAGTCGGGCTCAGTACTTGTGGAACCCCGTCTTAGTTGCTCCAAGGCATGTGGAATCTTCCCGGACCAGTAATCGAACCTGTGTCCCCTGCGTTGGTGAGCAGGTTCTTTTCCACTGTGCTTCCAGGGAAGTCCCCCCTTTCAGCTATAACATTGTCTTCTACTCTGGCCAAACTAATCTACACAATCCGTTTTGAAACGGTGTCTCATGCTTTTCTGTCTCTGCAAAGTGCTTTTCCTATCTGTCTTGATTCTTCTCAACATTCTAGATAAAATTCTAGTATATTTTCCCTAAAATACTCCCTGACCTCTTCATTTCTCAAACTTCAACTTTAATTAACTACATGTAGTCTATTTGCTACTTTAGGGAGATGCTTTATAGGAACTTTTCTAGGGACGATAAGGTGGTATAAACAGGAAATAAAATACAGATCAGGCAGCCTGTAAGCCTTGTTTGGAGGGCTGTTCTGTGTCCTCCCTTATGCTCTGACTCTGCATGCTGTATGCGTCTAATATTTGCTGTATACATTCTTGTGTGTTTGTATATGTGCATAGTATTTAATGAGACTGCATCCCCGCAGAACCTAGCACTTATTTGCTATAATAAGTCAGTTCTTTAATTGATGTTACTGTCTTTGTTTTATTTTAACAAAGCCTGAATCTCAACAGGAAAGAGGGCACATATTTTCATTCTTGTCTTGTATTTTACTTCTTTCCAAGGGTAAGCATTTACACTTGAACTCTTTGGGGAGTTGTAAATTTGTACTAATTAACCTGAACTGTTTTGCCAGATTTTTCTAAGAGCCAGAGAGTTTGAGTGGAATTAGATTTCCATTTTAGGGCAACTTGGTTTCTTTCTTCTCTTTTTCAAGGGTACTTATACATTTCATTAACCAAAGCTTCACATTATAGGAATCCTAAAAATGCAACCTGTCTGCTTACTCCTTAAATGTTCCTGAGAACTTTGTGACCACCAGGAACTGTCTCCGGTGTTGGGTACACACAGGGCAAAGAAGATGAGGTTCTTTCTTTCAGAGTCTTGAGTCATAGTGAAGTTCAGGACAATTGCAGGACTAAGTATCAAAAAGCTTTGGCTTCTCACTTGAAAGTGCAGCTTCAGTAGACTGCAGTTGTAGAGGGGCATGCAAGAAATATTGAGTAGTGGGGGGCAAGAGGTGGTCAGATCAGGGAGATTTTTCCTGAAGTCCTGTTTAGGTGGAATCAGGATTCTGTAGGATTTCAGAGGTGGCCTCATTCCCAATGGTGCCCAGAAATGTGCCAGCTGCATGGCATGTTGAAGGAAGCAAGAGCAAGCTAATACCAGCCCACCAGCAATCGCCCTCACCAAATATAAAGCAGGAGAAGGAGGATGTCGCTTTGAAAAGCTTGGAAGCAAATAAGGGAGCTTTTAAACTGGGTTTTAAATTAAAAACTAGCATGGACAAATTTGCATTTAATTCAGAACCTGCCCAAAGAATCACCAGGTAAGATCAGCTCTTTCAATACATACCTGTGGCCCTATAAAGGTTGAATATTTCCTCCCTCATTTAATTCATTTCCCCCTGTGTGGTTAAAATGTGGTTGGTCTGCTTAGATAACGAACTTATGGTTGCCAGGGAAGGGATAGTTAGGGACTTTGGGAAGGTCATGTACACACTGCTATGTTTAAAATGGATTGCCAACAAGGACGTATTGTATAGCGCATGGAACTCTGCTCAGTGTTAGGTGCCAGCCTGGATAGGAGGGGAGTTTGGGGAGAATGGATACATGTATATGTGTGGCTGAGTCCCTTCGCTGTCCACCTGAAACTACCACAACATTGTTAATTGGGTGTGCCCCAACATTTAAAAAATCGGGCACACCCAACATTTTAAAAAAATGTTTAAAGATTACAAAAACAAACAAACAAAAATGTGGTTAGTCTGCTTGTCCAGCTTCAGGTTGCTATGGTAGTAGACCCTGGTTTTATACACTTAAACCTGAATTTCTCAAAAACCAAGCAGATAAGCGTTGTTTCAAGCTCTCATCAGTAGACTTCTAGGGGATTTCGGGAACAGTACTTTAGAATTTCCAAATGTTTGATGTACATTTTGTTTGATTCTGAAGTGTGTATGTACATGTGTGTGTGTGTGTGTGTGTGTGTGGGCTTCCCTGGTGGCGCTAGGGCTTCCTAGGTGGACTTAGTGATAAAGAACCTGCCTGCCAGTACAGGAAACATAAGAGACCTGGGTTCAATCCCTGGTTCAGGAAGATCCCCTGGAGGAGGGTGTGGCAACCCACTCCAGTATTCTTGCCTGGAGAACCCCATGGACAGAGGAGCCTGACTGGCTACCAGCCATAGGGTCGCAAAGAGTCAGATATGACTGAAGCAACTTAGCACACACGTATATATACACACACACATACACACATATATGTGTGTATATATAAAGATTATAAAGTAATTATTTTGTTTATTTATTTGGCTGTTCTGAGTCTTAGTTGCAGCATGTGGGATCTAGTCCCCTGACCAGGGATCAACCCCAGCCCCCTGCATTGGGAGTGCAAAATCTTAGCCATTGGACCACCAGGGAAGCCCTCTAAAGTATATTTTTAACAATTAAAATAATAATAAGGAATAGCATGCCAGACATTAAATTATATACATAATTTGGGGACTTTGGATACTGCCACCATGTTAACTCCTGCAGCGAGTGCATTCTTCAGAATAAAGCAGGATTTTGTAATTTCTATGTGTACATTTAAACTTGTGAGTGTGCATTTAATAGTGCAGTAGAGCGCTGCCACATCTTTTGAAAGCTTCAGATCCACGCATGTACACTAATGTGTATTTTACAGGTCAACTTGCTTCGGCCTACATTCAATTAAATGCCAGGCAAGGCTTGGCTCATCTGCTTCAGCATAGTCTTTTTTATTATAGTATCGTAAGTAGAGTCCAACATCTCATTGGTGTGTTGGATGGTGGTTACAAGTTTAGAATCACCCGTGTGTGTTAGTTGCTCAGTCGTATCTGACTCTTTGTGACCCTATGGACTGTAGCCCACCAGGCTCCTCTGTCCATGGAATTCTCCAGGCAAGTGTACTGAAGTGGGTTGTCATTTTCTTCTCCAGGGGATCTTCCCAACCCATGGGTTGAACCTGGGTCTCCTGCATTGCAGGCAGTTTCTTTACCATCTGAGCCACAGCCACCAGGGAAGCCCCTGAGGGCATTTTAAAAATCGTGATGCCTAGGCCACAAATATACTAATTAAATCAAAACCCCTGGGAGTAGGGGCAGGACATAGGCACCAGTATTTTTTAAATAGACTGTATTTTTCACAGAAAAATGGGGAGGTTGTATAACCATATACCGGGCTTCCTAGGGGGTACAATGGTAAATAATCCGCCTGCCAGGGCAGGAAGTGTGGGTTTGATCCCTGAGTTGGCAAGATCCCTGAAGTAGGAAATGACAGCCCACTCCAGTATTTTTACCTGGAAAATTCCATAGACAGAAGAGCCTGGCAGGCAACAGCACATGGGGTCGCAAAGAGTCAGACACAACTGAGCACATAGCCATGTACACATATTCCTTCTGCTTTCCACACGTGCATAGCCTTCCTCGTTATCAACATCCCCACCAGGGTGGCATGCTTATTACAATAGGTGAACCTGCATCGACACATCATAATCAGTCAAAGTCCATCGTTTACATTCTTGGTATTGTACATTCTGTGGGTTTGGATAAATGTATAATGACATATATCCATTGGTACAATATCAGACAGCGTTGTTTCAATAGACATCACTATTTTTCAAAGCTCTCTAGGTGATTCCAAAATATAAACAAGGTTTGGAACCATTGTGTTGTGTTCTACTTCTAGAACTTATTTATTATAGTAAGTTTTGAGTACTTCTTGTCTGACTTGTATATGAAAACTACCCCTATCTTCATTGTGTATGGGGTTCCCTGTAAAATTTTTGTTTGAATAATATTAGGACTTTGTTAAAGGTTGATAAATAGCGTAGTGAACAGAGCTAGGCTTTGGATCGGAGGGTTCTGCAACTGCTGAATAAGTCACTTGGGCAAGTTTTTTGCCTCTCTGAGCTTCCATCCAACAGATAATAGTCAACAGTGATGCTGGAAAATAATAAATGTACCAGAGTTTGATAATGTTTAACCCATAGTGAGCACTGAAGTGGTGGTTTGCTGTTGCTCTTTTTCTTTTTGTCTTATTTTGGAGACAAGGAATATCCTCCTTGCAATCAACTATAGGCACATACTTTTGTTTTGCTGTTCTTAAAATATTTTGTATTAGCCTTTTTTGGCTTAGATGACATTTTTGGATCAAATATCTTCTAATATATTGTAGGCCTTCTAATGATATAAATTTGAGAGTTTGGAAATATAGATTTACAGTACAGTGGCCTTTTGCTTGGTCTTTTGCCATTTCAGCACTTGGGAAATACAGAGCATGTGAAAGTGTTATTCTGTTATCCATGGATATGCCTCCGGAGCTTACAACATGTTTTTTATGCTGAACATTTAGTCCACTATACTCCGTCAGAAGTAAAATGATCTGATTTCTTCCCCAAAGTGTCTTATTTTCACTTGCTTGCTAAAAACTGAGAAATGTTTTGACAATTTTGGACAAATATTTGGACACAGAAGATACAGTTCAGGTTGTGGCGTTTGTGTTGACTGCGTGATTGGAGACTTTGGACTTTGGTGGAAACTGCTCTGTCTCTAAGCCATTCTGGGTACATCCCCGCAGCCGGGCCAGGTGCCTCTGCCACTGTACTATAGATGTTTGTTCATTTGTCTCCACGTGACTGTCAGTCCACTCATGGCAGAAGCCGAGTCCCAGCATGGTTTGAAAGAATAATGGTTGATTGAAAGAAGGAAAGCCGTAGCAAGGAAAGAAAGATGAACAGTGCATACATAGAGGAGGGCAAGCAAGAAATGCCAGTGCTTTAAGGAATCAAGTGATCAGTGCAATGACTGGTCTGATTCAGGACCTTTTGAATCTCTCATTTGAGAAACAGAAAGGTCTTTGTTGGTGCAAAAAGGTTAAGGGTAGAGATGTGGCCAGTTCACCATCAATCGTGAGTGGAAGGAATCAACTCTGAGGGGAATCTGGTGATCCTGTGTGTTAGTAATAGCACATAACTTTTTTTTTTTTTTTTTAATTGAACATTTCAGAAGATGAATTGCCTTTGGGATTTTCTCGTCTAAATAGGAAGGTGACTCTTGGAGGAAAGCTGTGTATCTAAGCTTCCTCTAATATGATGTCAGCCTCCAAACTTAACCCTGAGTAATCTCTGCAGTTTTGTCTTGGGCATTATGCTGAAGCCATTGTTTGTGAAGCAAGTATAATTTTTTATGGCTGAGCTCAAATGAGTCGAGTTTGGTCTCTGATTCATTTCTTTAATCCATTCATTTCCCCCTCACCATTCAGACAGTCAGCACACTGACGGGCAGGCGTGGCTTGGTAAACAGAGGAGGACCAGCCCCTGGCGGGCAGCTGGCCCCTGTGGAGGATGAGGGTGCCTTGAGGGGAAAGGCAGGATGTGAAGCGGCACAGGTGAGGCCTGTGGGGCAGGCATGGGGAGGAAGTCACTTTTGTTTAGATTGTGGCCTGAAGTATTACTGCATGTTCCTGACGAATAGCTTAATTTATTAATACTTATGGCTCCTTGAATAGAGTATATTTTTGTAGCCTCTCCTTACCTTGTGCCACCAAGCTGAGGCAGAGCCAGAACAGCCGTGATGCATGGCAGAAGGCCGCCCTCGTTGGCCGCAGACTGGCCTCTGACTTGGCACCGGCCTTGTTTCTGCCGACACACACGGCCCGTTGACTCCCCTTCACCCGCCCAGGGAGTCACAGCCACGCTGGGAGAGCAGCGTGAGCTGGATGCTTTCACTGGAGCATTTGGGAATTAAATAAGTAATCTCTAAATACCTACTGATACCTTCCTTTCTCTCTTTAAAGGTAAACAGTTTTTATTATGAGAAATAAAATATATACAAAAGAAAGAGTGTGTGTGTGTGTGTGTGTGTGTGTGCACACGCACGTGAGCGCATGCATGTGGATACACTTTTCGGAGTGCACATTAAAAACGAGCTCCCATGGGGACTTCCCTGGTGGTCCAGTGGTTAAGAGCGTCCCCTACAGGGGGTATGGGTTCAATCCCTGGGTAAGGAAATAATATCCCACATGCCTTGCACAGACCGTGTGGCCCAAACAAACAAACCCCAGCTCCCATGCCCTCACTACCTAGCCTAAGAAATTAAACACAACCAGTAGTGTGGGCTGCACACATCCTGCCCTGGCCACCCTGTTACAGTCAGGACCGCTAGTCTTAATTTTGTGTTCAGTGTTCTCTGTCGTCCCTCTCTTTTACTGTGTTTTAATAAGTCATGTTTATGCTTGTGCTAGGATATATTACAATATCAGACTGTCACCATGGACCAACAGCAGACAAGAAATAAGCCAGAAAGCTGTTAGATTGCTTGATTGTACTCTTTTAAAGAGGAAAATATACTGGTAACATCAAAGCGCTTTAAAAAAAAACTGTCGAAACAAAAGCCTTTCAATTTCAAAGAAAACTTTAACAGCGTTTGTTAAAAGGGTAAGGTTTTTACAAACCAGGGTACTACCCATGGACCCAGCATTAACAAGACAAGGAATTGCTTCAACAATAACAGTGAAAACATTGTTATTTTAAACCAGGCAATTAGTTCGTAGTAATGCTACTCCAGTGCATTTAAAATGATTTTGTGGTATCAGAGTTTACTGGTGTTAAAGGGCATATTGACATGTTAGTTGGGAGACATGATTGACATTGTATTACTTCAATCATTTGAAATAGATCATATCAGGAGTAGCTCTTTGGGCAAACATTCTTGAATTTGCTTTTTTTCTTTGTGGTTGTGATGGATGTTGTTTGTATTCTGTATTTGTACCCCCTTTCCCCCTAAACTGCTCAGGTTTCCGTCCAAAATGGAAGAATATCAAGTTTTGGGTATTGTATTTGATTACTGTAGAAATGACCCTTAGCAAGTTGATTTCACAACTTTGTGATTATTTGTCAAATGATTTTGCAGGTGTTTTCAATTTGAAAATATATTTTGAAGATCATTATCACCCCACTGCTGAGTGGAGTGATAATGATCTTCAAAATATATTTTCAAATTGAAAATTTGAGTGGCAACATAGTTCATTTACAGGGCTTCCCTGGTGGCTCAGTGGTAAAGAATCTGCCTGCAATGCAGGAGACCCCGGTTCAATCCCTGTGTTGGGAAGATCCCCTGGAGGGGGGAATGGCAACCAGCTCCAGTATTCTTGCCTGGAGAATTTCATGGACAGAGGAGCCATGACTGAAGTGACTAAGCAGCAGCAGCAGTTTATTTAGAAATTTATTTCCTAGAGCACATCAGAACAGCTCTGGTTTCCATTCTGAAGTTTATCTGTAAGTTAATATGTAACTCAGAATACAAAGTTGGCCAGTTGTAAAAACATGTGCATATTACTTAATCTTTTTATTTCATTTCTATGTTTTTATTCCTGAGGCAAGGTTTTTCCAGGAATCAGCAGGAGACCTTTCCCCCTAGCAATGAGTTTTTAAACCACAATTTTAATACTTTTCACAATGATTTTTGTCACTATTCCATAATCGTAAATCTGAGGCCTAAAAAATACCTATGTAATGTCTTATTCAGACTGGGAGTCCAGTCTACAGTGACATGGGATGATGTGGATTAGAACAATAGTTTCTCTACATCTCAGTGTTCTTTATATTTGCATTCTTTAGCCATTTTAACTAGCCCCTTAAAACTCTCTTCTATGAATAATTTTACTATGCACTTCCATAATACTCCTAGTCACTTTAAAAAAAAAAAGGCTGAACAAAGCAAACCATTTCCAATTGTTTAAGAATCCAGTGAATTCATCCCTGGCTTGGGCTACATGGAATGTAGTCTGAGAAGGAGATCTATGTTTTCCTTTCTCTTCCCCCACACAGGAGAAACTTTCTAAGGGGTTCCTCACAGCTGATCAGAAACTGCTGTAAGCACTTCGGGATTCTTTGATGTGCATGTTACCACATGCAGTGTAAATCTCTGCTGAAACTTCTCCCTGAGATCAGCTGTGCAGAGTACCTTACTCCTAGCAGTTCTCTCGGCTGATGGCCCTTCTTCGTTCTCATGCATGACGACTTCCCATCTCCTCATCCGCGCTGTTCTCTGTCCTGGGGCTCACCACGGGCAGAGGCAGAGGCATGGCCAGGCGGTGGGGTGACTACTCAGCATGTTTGGGGGAAAGTGCAGGAGATGAGATGAAGTCTGAGAGGTGGTCGGGGCTCGCTTACCCTGGGCTCTATGAGCCACTGTGAGTGCTCAGACCTGATCCTGGTTGATGTGGGGAATCCTTGGAGCGTTTTGTGTAGAGTGATAAGATCAGAGAGGCCAAGATCTCTCTGACCTGTGTATTGGCTGCAGTTAAGTGGCTGAGGGTGGAAGAGAGAACCAGCTTAGGAAGTCACAGAAATAACCCAAGTGAAAGATGATGGTGGAATGGACCAAGATGGTAGCACTGGAAGAGCATGCAGAGCTCCATTTCTAGATATATTTTTAGTGGAGACACATGTTTTGTGATGGCTTAGAGGTAAATTGTGAGAAAGAAAGGTGTCCAGAGTTTTGACCTCAGCCACTGGAAGGCTGGAGTTGTCACTTATTAAAGTGGAGGGCAGATTTGGAAGTGGGAATCATCTTTACATTGTTAAATTTAAGATGCCAGTTAGATTCAAGTGACATTGTTGGGTAAACACTTGCATATGTATGTTTGTGTGTGTGTGTGTACACGGGAGTCATCGGCATTTAGGAGATATTTAAAGCCCTGAAACTAGATGAGGTCACCAAGAGAATGACTAGATAAGAGGTCAGAGGGGTGAGGGGCTTCGTTGGTGGTCCAGTGGTTAAGAATCCACCTTTTAGCGCAGGGGACACGGGGTCGACCCCTGGACGGAACTATGAATCCACATGTCGCAGGGCAACTAAGCCCATGTCCTGCAGCTCCTGAGCTCATGTGCTCTCTAGCCTGAGCTCCACAATAACAGAAGCCCCCTTGGGCTGCAACAGAGACCCAGTGCAGCCAAAATTAAAAAAGATTTTTAAGAGTTCAGAGGGATGATCTGGGGCCATCTAGCATATAGAGGTCAGGGGACTAGAAAAGGAGGAGCTGATGAGAGAATCAAAAGGGATGAGATACTAATACCAAATTGGGGGGAAAAAAATTGTTCCAAGGAGGGAGTGATCAATTGTATCTAATGTAGTTCAGTCAATAAGATGAGATTGAGAATTAACTGTCAGTTTAGCCACATGGAAGTCATTGGATTTCTTAACAAGAACCTTTTTAGTGGAGTGCTGGGGATGAAAGTCTGAACAGGGTTTATTCAAGAGAAAATGGGAGGAGGGAGATGGGCACAGTGACTGTGGACAGTTATTTTAAGATTTGTAGATTAGAAGAGGGCAAAGAGATCTTACCTGGGGGGCAATGCAGGGTCAAGATTTTTTTCCGCTAAAGTATATAGTATATATAGAATAATAAATACTATATAAATGTATGTAGTTCTATGGCTGATGACAGTAACTCAGTAGAGAATGAAAAACTCAGGAGAAAAAGCGAGAGTTGCTAGATCAGTGTCTCTAGGTGACTGAGAGATGAGACGCAGCGCACAGTGGAGAGGGGCACACACATTTCCTGCAGAGGAAGGACAGGCCACAGATGCAGGCGGAGGGAGGGTAGGATATGGTTGGGGACACGGAGAGCTTCTCTTCCGATTCTGTTTTCTCACGGAAACAGGCAGCACGGTCATTAGCTGAGCAGAAGCAGCGGGGGCGGTCCCCAGTTGAGGTTAAAGAGAACGCATAAAGTAGTCATTTAGGAAAGTGGATCCTTGACGGAGAGGGGATGTGGGAGGATTGCTCGGCACCATTAAGAGTCCTGTTTGACGTTAATGGTCATGGGTTTAAGGGGAAGCCCAGTCAGTGGGATTGTGTGCTTTTCTCCATCTGTGATCAGCTGCCCTGGTAGAGATGCAGAATGGATGAGACTGTAAAAGGGTTGCAGGACTGGTGGATTCTGGGTTTTAATGTGGCTGAAGGATTCAATAAAATCAGGGTTTTGGAGGAAATGTTCTGGAAAGATCAGAGGTAGAGAGCCTGAAATAAGATTGTGGAGGGGGCACAGGTATTGATGATAGGATCTGGGGCAGCAGTTCTCAACCAGGAGCAACTTACCCCTGAATAGGGGAAATCTGTGGTTGTCTGAAGACATTGTTGGTTGTCACAACTGGAAGGGGAGAAGATACTTCAGACACCTGGTGGAGGTCAGGGATGCTGCTAAACATCCATGCACAGGAGAGCCTCCACAACAAAGACTTATCTGGCCTGACCGTCAGTAGTGCCGTGGCGGAGAAGCCCCATCTAGGCTACGCTTATGGGAATTCGTAGCTGGGATAAGCCTGAGGACAAGATTATTGGAAAAAAGAAGATAAAGAGACCAGGGTTTGGGGAGTTTCTTCCTATGACTAACGGAATCTCTAAGAATTACAAGAGGAGTAAGAGAAGGAGAGTCAGGGATAAGAGGAGGTTAACTAGCTATGTATGAAGTTATTTTATTTTTCTGCAACTAGCTGACTGGCTGGCATTGGAACTGATTTTCCTGACTCTAAAAACTACATGTCCAAATTAGCCAGAGTGATGATATGTTGTTGTTTTTAAAAGCCATTTGTTTTTTAACCAGTTTTGACATAATTGTCTGTCTTGAACAGATTGTCTAAAAACTCATTTAGGGATTTGGTTGGTCTTTTGGTCAAAATCACATGACTGTAAACTTGGGCCCTTGGCCTAGTTCCATCTTTAAATAACTTCTCAGGGTAACAGTTCTTGCAGCTAGACCTTGTAGCAGGGATCTGGTTTGAGAAAATCGTTGAGAAACTTAATTTATTGATTTTACAGACTGTGACTTGCCTTGCAGTGCTCCTCACAGTGGAGAAAACTAGTCAAAATCACAGAGTAAATAAGGGTCACAAACCAGTGCTGCTTCCTGGAGTAAGTCAGATTGTCGTCTTGTGCTTTGTCCTTCATTCTGAGCTCAAGTGCCCTGGGGCTGCTTTTCTGCCTACCCACAATAGCACGGGGTGTCTTTTGTTTGCTTCTTGCTTAAAAGAAGGTCTTGTTTTGAGGTTTGGACCACGAATAATAATCTGTTGTTCTCTATAATAATAATCCACCCTCTTTAGCAGAAAAAAATCTACTTGATTCAGTGTGGCTATCAGTTTATTTAGAAGAATGGCCAAAAGTGTCCATTGTGTCCTGAGAATAAACATTTGGAAGATAGTTGGGGAGAATGGGGGAGTACTGCTGCTCTCCTTGGCCTGGAGTCATAAAGACCTCAGGAAGAAAAAATTCTGAAAATGACCATCAGTCCCGTGTGACAATACCCTTCCTTATTCTACTCATCTATTACATTCTAAGAATAATTGGAACACTGTAGATAGGGATTCTCTCCCAAATATTTCTTTAAAAAATATCTTATTTTGAAAATGGGTGTTTTTCATCTTTTCTGTATTAACTCTGTTTCCACTTTTAGGCCAAATTAGTTTCTTTCTAATCTTCATTTAGTCCATGAAAGAGTTTCTTTTGAGGTGAAGATTATTTTATCTTAGCAACAGTCCTTAATAATTCCTGCAGTTGCCTCTGATTGTAGATCTTGAAATGATAAGACATTTTAATTACTACTTTCCGGGCTTAGGCTAACTGAAAAATGCAATGAGGAGAGGAATATGTGACTCAGTGTGGTTAGTTATTTCTTGAGTACACATGTTATCTGACACACTGAAATTCAATGGTAGGGAAGATTTCATTAATGAACACAAGATATGTTAAGCTTTTTTTCCCCTTAAATACAGGAAAAGAGTGTGTTACATAATGAACATGGCTTTAAAATAAAGTGATCTCTTACCTAGAACAGTTTAAATTGGTTTAAATATGGAAGATGAGAAAAGATCAACCTGATATAAATTGAAATGTAGGAGGTGAATATAAGAACCATTTAAAGAGTTAAAAATATGGCCTCCACATCATTAAAAATAGCATCAGAGAAGCATGATGAGATGTCCTTCAGTAGATGAACTGAGAAACTTAAGTACAAAGGATATTGTTCAGCAATAAAATGAAGTGGTCTGTCATGCCATGAAATGATATGAAGGAAGCTTAAATGAGAAAAGTCAATCTGAAAAGGCTACATTAACTATATGATTCTAGCTATAGAATATTCTGGATGTTGGTGATACACTAATGCAAAGTGTTAACAATAGAGAAAACTGGAACTTGGGGGAAGCAAGAGGGAATATATGGAACTCCCTTTTTTTTTTTTTTTTTTGGCTGAAGCTCAGAGTCTTAACGTCTGGACCACCAGGGAAGTCCCAGGAACTACCTACTTTCTGTAAACCTCAAACTGCTCTGAAAATTAAGGTCTGTTAATTCAAAAGAAAACTTAAATATTAGGTGGAACTGAACTAGTAAAAATGTCTTCTTACTAAAAAACAAAAATATCAGACTCTAATATACAGTGGTGGTGGATTACTGTATATAGTTTGTAATGTTCTTTTATCTTTTCTTTGTCCTCAGATAAATATGCACAGTGGTATTCATGATAAATCCTGCTCCTAAACTGTCCTTGTTTCTCTCTCCAGTGACATACGGTGTATCGGCCTTGGAGGTGTATACACCAAAAGAAATCTTCGTGGCAAATGGGACACAAGGGAAGCTGACGTGCAAGTTCAAGTCTACTAACACAACCGGCACGTTGACCTCAGTCTCCTGGAGTTTCCAGCCAGAGGGGACCGACACCACAGTGTCGGTAGGAATGCTTGTTTGATCTCTACGGGTCCTATCTCACGATGTTCTTTTTATTTTTTTAATTAGAGGATAATTAAAGGATATTATGGATATATAAAGGATATATATTATCCTCTCATTAAAGGACAATTAGAGGATATTATGATGATTTTTTCCATACATCAACATGAATCCGAATTAGGTATACATATGGCCCCTCCCTCTTGAAACCCCCACCTCCCTCCCCTTCCCACCCCATTAGGTTGTCATGGAGCATGGTTTTGGGTTCCCTGCATCATACATCAAATTCCCAGGGGCTATCTACTTTACTTATGGTAATTATATGATTCAGTGCTATTCTCTCAAATCATCCTGCTCTCTCCTTCCCCCACTGTCTAAAAGTCTGTTCTTTATGTTCGTGTCTACTTTGCTGCTCTGCATATAGGATCATCAGTACTATCTTTTTAGATTCCATACATATGTGTTAATATACAATATTTGTCTTTCTCTTTCTGACTTACTTCACTCTGTATAATAGGCTCTAGGTTCATGCAACTCATTAGAACTGGCTCAAATGCATTCTTTCTTATAGCTGAGTAATATTCCATTATATATATGTACCACGATTTCCTTATCCACTCATCTTTCAATGGACATCTAGCTTGCTTCCATGTCCTAGCTATTGTAAATGGTGCTGCAGTGAACACTGCAGTGCATGTATCTTTTTCAATTCTGGTTTCCTCAGGGCATACGCCCAGTAGTGGGATTGCTGTGTTATATGGTGGTTTTATTCCTAGTTTTTAAGGAATCTCCATACTGTTTTCCATAGTGGCTATATCAATTTGCATTCCCACCAACAGTGCAAGAGGATTCCCTTGTATCCATATCCTCTCCTGCATTTATTGTTTGTAGACTTTTTGATGATGGCCATACTGACTCATGTCACAATGACCATACTGACTCATGTCACGATGACCTCATGAGATGCTTTACTTCTCCAGCGTGATTAATGATGCATTCTTCTGATTCAGTTCAGTCGCTCAGTCGTGTCCAACTCTTTGCGATCCCATGAATCACAGCACACCAGGCCTCCCTGTCCATCACCAAATCCCAGAGTTCACTCAAACTCACGTCCGTTGAGTCAGTGATGCCATCCAGCCATTTCATCCTCTGTCGTCCCCTTTTCCTCCTGCCCCCAATCCCTCCCAGCATCAGAGTCTTTTCCAATGAGTCAACTCTTTGCATGAGGCGGCCAAAGTACTGGAGTTTCAGCTTTAGCATCATTCCTTCCAAAGAACACCTAGGGCTTCTGAATTAGGCACTTGCAAAATAAGTCAGTGACACTTTAAGGCCCTTTTCTTGCCTCAGATGCTCCAGGAAAAAAAATAATTCAGCATCTCTTAAATGCAACTTTTTATCGATATTATTACCAATATTAATATCTCTATCATCTATCATGTATCTACTGGGTTGGGGTATATACCTGATTTCCAAATCTTTGAGTGGACTTGTGTCCCTCAGGATTTATAAAAAGAGAGACCCTTGGGTGCTGTGCCTTAGAAGGAAGGAAAGATGCGGTAAAGTCAGAGATTACAGATTTAGTTAACTTCCTCATAGGGTCCAGTTAGGTATGATTCTTGGTAAAACAGAGTCCCAGAGTGAGTGAGAGCAGGAACCCATACAAATATAACATGGGAAAACAGAGTCAGAGGCATTCTGTTGCTTCCCGTAAACATGTTATTAATGTGAAACATGTATCCTATAGATGCAAAATTAAACACACAGATTTACCCAGCAGAGTTCAAAGAATTATTTAAATTTGTAATGATTTCCCACTGATATCTTTTGCCAGACTAGAAGTGAGGGACATAATCTATAGAAAGTAAAGCATCATCAGAAAGACACCTAGATGCTGTTTCTTTTGAAGAGCAGTTCTGCTACTGCTGCTGCTAAGTCGCTTCAGTCATGTCCGACTCTGTGCGACCCCATAGACGGCAGCCCACCAGGCTCCCCCATCCCTGGGATTCTCCAGGCAAGAACACTGGAGTGGGTTGCCATTTCCTTCTCCAATGCATGAAAGTGAAAAGTGAAAGTGAAGTTGCTCAGTCGTGTCTGACTCTTCGAGACCCCAGGGACTGCAGCCCACCAGGCTCCTCCGTACAAGGGATTCTCCAGGCAAGAGTACTGGAGTGGGGTGCCATCGCCTTCTCATCCTTGTCATGTGGGCCATGCATGTTTACATACCCTAAGCCTTAATATTAAGAGCATGCTGGGAACTTTCCCAGTGGTCCAGTGGTTAAGAATCTGTCTTCCAGTGCAGGGGATGAGGGTTGGGTCCCTGGTTGAGGAGCTAAGATCCTACATGCCTGGGGACAACTAAACCTGCATGCTGCAGCCTCATGCCACATGTAGTTGGCACTACAAAGAGTCCATGTGCCACAACAAAGACCCAGTGCAGCCAAAAAATAAAAGAAGATGCTGTGTTTCTGGTTAATGCTATAGTTTAGCTAATCAATTTATACTTACATACCAATCTGATGATAGTTAATTCCAGAATGTTCAGTTACTGATACAGGATGCTTTAACCCCCAGATATTGGTGCACAGTTAATAAGATGAGTAGGATGCTCTTCATTTTTATAGATTTTCAAGAGAAGTAAAATCAAGCCCAAAATACCAAAGATGGCTTTTCTGGTCCATGGAATTAGGGTCCCCGTGTCTAAAACTGAGCTCATCTTTTCTACCCAATGTTCCCTTCTCTGCTAGTTGTTTTTGGGTATTTATTTTCTTCTAGGGACCTGATTTTTTGTTTTTTTTTAATCTTGTGTTTTGTTAGTGGGGTTTTTGTCCTTCCCTTCCCGATCCATAGCTTCTTCCCTTCCACTGCTCACACTCAACCAAGAAATAAGAACATTTGCTGGATCTTCCTACTTTGTATCTAGCATCTAGATTTTTGTTAACCTTCCTGCTTCTCTGCTGTCCATTACATGATAAAAACTCTGCCAGGGCTAGTGCAGTAACACCCCTAGTTATTCCTCCACTTTATACCATCCATCTTTCAAGCCACCCCTGCAGTCCACCAGGTGCCTCATCTTAAAACAGTTCTTTCGCCTCATCACTGCCCTCTTCAGAATCCTCATGGTTCCCGTTGCGAACAGTTCTTGTCTGGAATTCTAAAACTCCTCACAACTGGGTTCCAGCCCCACTAATGTTCTCCTATGTGATCTCCTTCAGTCTAGCAAAAAGAACTTGATGCTTTGTTTTTCCACTTCTGAGCTCTTACCATTTAAGTTCTGTCCCATCTTCACATTCTGATCCCTCTAAAAACCTCCTTTGACCTTTTAGCTATTTTTTTTTTTTTTTTGGCCATGCCACAAGGCATTTGGGATCTTAGTTCCCTGACCAGGGATTAAAACAGTGCCCTCTGCACTGGAAGCGTTGAGTCTTAACCACTGGACCACCAGGGAAGTCCTCCCTGTTTACCTGCCCATGTTATCTTGTCCACTCCTGTGAAAGAGTGTGCCTTACTAGAACAGTTTTACTCTTCATTATCTTGAATGGAAGCATTTTAAGGGTAGAGACCTATCTTACACTTTTGATGTCCCTCACGATGTTATCACTGGCTTTTGCTTGATAAATGTTGGTTGATAAGGAGATCTGATTTCCCTGGTGGCTCAGTTGATAAAGAGTCTGCCTGCAATGCAGGAGACCTGGGTTCAATCCCTGGGTTGGGAAGATCTCCTGGAGAACGAAATGGCAACCACTCCAGTATTCTTTTTTTTTTTTTTTTCCAACTCCAGTATTCTTGTCTGGAGAATTACATGGACAGAGGAGCCTGGTGGGCTACAGTCCATGGAATCACAGAGTCAGATATGGCTGAGTGACTAACTTTCACTTTCAAGGAGATCTAGTCTCTTTTTTGTATGAGTTTCTTTTTTTTTACCATTTTGTTACTCTTTCTTACTGGTTCGACCAAATCATTATCAGTCGCACAGTTCAGCAAACATATACAGTTCCAGTGATGTGCCAAGTGCAGAGAAGCACAGAGACAAAAACAGTTTCAGAGGCATCAGGTCTAATGAGGGAGGGGCTGCAGAGACCCAGCAGTGGGAAAGGGTGTAGTGTAGGTTTTCATTACTGTTTCAGAAGTACAGGGCAGGGAATGTCTGTAGATGAGGTAGAAAGGAAAGCAGAGCCCAGATGACAGGAGGACTTGCTTGCTAAGCTGAGAGCTTATGGTTTATTTCCTGGTAAAGAAGACAGGGTGAAGGGCTTGGGCCAGGCAAGATATGATCAGACGTGAGAGGCATTAAAATAACAGAAATAGCTTAAGCTTTGATTCAGAGCTGGGTTTGAATTCTGTCTCTTAAGACCTGTGACCTTGAGTAAGTCACTAAGGTTCTGAGCCTCACTTTCCTCACTTGCAAAATATCTGGCAGGTGAATCTTACCTTGTAGAGTGGTTATGAGTGTCAGAATGTTATTTTTCATGGTATTTCACATTTCTGTCCATCTTGCAAGCATAGGCCTTGGCTGCCTTTCTTTTACAGTGACTAGTCTTAGCAGGCAGAGAGGGTGTCTCCTTCTGGAGCAGAAGACAGGCTTGCTTACTGTCCACGATAGTAATATGTCTCCCTTTGGGGCAAAGGTCAGATGGGCTTACTGCCCATTTAAAAAATTGGGGTTTTCCAAGCTTGAGGCTCCTCAGCTGTGATGCAGAGCCTCTGTGTGCACAGCATCCACCCTAGTCCCTCCACGCTGTCCTTGTGGACTCTGAGGGGCAGGGGCCACAGATAAAAACATGCTGCTGGCTGTTTGTAAGTAATAGGGTTCTTTGTGTCCAGGTCTTCTAACAGGAGAACAAAGACTTCCCGTGAGTCTCGTGTTTCTGCCAGCATCTGTGAACCTATGGCTGAGTTGCAGAGAGTGTAAAATCTCAGCCCCTTCATAGTTCCTGATAAGCATTAGTTTATTTTAAACACAGGGTATATATTTGATAATTTTTTTTTCTAGTAATCATTTAAGCATTATGGAGGATGGATTAGAGGAACTTGAGACCAGTTAAAAGGTCATACAGTCCAAGATAATGAGGACATAAAATCAGGTAATATTGGTGGGACTCAAATAGAAGAGAGAAACTTAGGAAATAGACTTGACAGAATTGGGAGACCAACTGAATGGGAAGAAAGACGAATCAATGATAATTCCAAAATATATGGTTTGGGAAACTGGCATGTGCCATCAGTCAAGATGTCACAGGTAGAAGATGGAGTTTGTAGGATAAGGTGGCAAACGGGAAGGTGGGGACAGCTAAGCTAAAGTAAGTAGGTGGTTGGATTAGGAGTCTAGAGCTCCAGAGAGTACTATGGATGAGAGAGATTAAGAAGTTAACAAAATATAGATGGCCATTAAATCATAGGAATGGATGAGATTGCACAATGGATGAGATTTCAGCTTCTATAAAAGATTCTGAAAATGTTGTGTTTGGATTGCTAGTACAGCTCAGTGGTTGACTAATGCTGATTGCTGTCCCCAACCCTACAATTTCCCCATAGGTGAATAAGAACAAAGACATCAGGCCTCCAGCAGAGCTGTGTAGATTGGAGCCACATATGAAAATAGATCCCCACCCTCCAGGCCTGACCTTATTTTCAGGGGACTGGGTTTGAGAAAGTTACTTTGAGAAATGAGTTCCTTTGCTAAAAGCAGGTCTGCAGAGAGAATGAGACTGCAAAGAGAAAGGGCTAAAGGCTGAACCTGCAAAGGCAGATGAGACTTTTGGGTTGTCTGGGCAATGTTCCTTTCACATATCCATGACTTTTCTGTAGGAAACACATAAGTAAAATGGGGTAGCCCACCAGATTAACTGATCTGTGATATTTCGGCTTCTTTTTCTTGATGCCTTCGTGTATCTTAATGGTAAGCTTTGTGAATTAAGGCTGAAACTTTTGGATTCACTGGGCTCAATCGTGGTGTCCATCAGAGCCCTGGCTTTGAAGAATCAGGTGGTCCTGACTTTGAATCTACCACCTGTTATCATTGTGACCTCGGGCAAATGGGTTCTTTGAGTCTCAGTCTCCTTATTTATAAAAATAAGGCTGGTAATTGCTACATCACAGGAGTATTGAGAGGATTAGAGACAGTGTACAAGTTTATTTCTTCAACTGAAAGAGGGTTAGGCTCCATGATTTCTAAACCCCTGTCTGGCTTGGGTTCCATTGCTTGAGATTTGGCATTTCTTTTATCATCACATCTTGATGATGTGGCATTTCTTTCTGGATGTGGTCTTTTTTCCATGTACTTGCTCCACAATCTTGATTGGAGCTCCTCAAATGAAGTCTTTTTTAAAAAGAACCCTTCACAGTATGCCTGTACTAGAGTTTAGAACTTCTGCCTTTGAGAATAGCTCATGTGTTCTTTTTTCTAATTGCAGTTTTTCCACTACTCCCAAGGGCAAGTGTATGCTGGGAATTATCCACCTTTTAAGGACAGAATCAGCTGGGCTGGAGACCTTGACAAGAAAGATGCATCAATCAACATAGAAAATATGCAGTTTATTCACAATGGCACCTACATCTGTGATGTCAAAAACCCTCCTGACATTGTTGTCCAGCCAGGACACATTAGGCTCTATGTTGTAGAGAAAGGTACTTCCTTGAATATTTTTGCAGTATTGATACAGTCCCCTTAAGAGTTATGTTTCAGGATGTGTTTGAAAGGGGTATTTCTGCCATACAGTTATGATCCCTGTTTCCATGGACTGTGGCTCTACGAAACATCTGTGGGGGTCAGGGAACTCATTCCAACCGAAGTGTTCAGTTTCTCCATTTATGTACCTGCTGTCTGGAGCATGTGGATCGGATTCCAGGAGTATAAATTTTTCATTGTTAGTTAGAAGTAAGACCAGATTCATTATAGTTACATGTGGTGGGTAGTGGGAAAGGAGATTAGTATTATTTTAATATTCTGACTTCCCTGGTGGCTCAGACAGTAAAGCATCTGTCTACAATGCAGGACCCCCGGGTTCAATCCCTGGGTAGGGAAGATCCTCCGGAGAAGGCAGTGGTAACCCACTCCAGTACTCTTGCCTGGAAAATCCCATGGACGGAGGAGCCTGGTAGGCTACAGTCCATGGGGTCGCAAACAGTCGGACACGACTCAGCGACTTCACACACAATATTCTTCGGGAGAAAGCTTTAACACTGGCAGAAACAGTATAGCTATTTCTTCACCTTTTTTTGGAGAATAAGCCAGGAAATGCAGGTTCTGGATCTCACTTTGAGACAAAGTCTGCTTTGTTGGAGGATAGATTGAGGTAAAGTCACATACCCAGCTTTTCTTTGAGTTAGAGCATTGAGAGGGATTATGTATATATAAATGTGTTGAGTTCTGAAGCTCATTCTTTATCAGTTAATGTTCATATGTCACCAGTTAGGTATTAGAATATCATAACTTGGATAATAAGAGAGTGTGTGGTAATTGCTAAAGGAAGACACTTGTTTATTAACTTAATACAATTTCATTTCTTCTCTCTATAGCAATGTACCTTAAACATATTTTGTTGTTCTTTCTCTCTAGAGATTTTGCCTGCATTTCCAGTTTGGGTAGTGGTGGGTATAGTTACTGCCGTGGTCCTAGGTCTCACTCTGCTTATCACCATGATTCTGGCTGTCGTCTATAGAAGGAGAAACTCTAAACGGGATTATGCTGGGTAAGAAGCTCTGCTTTCGAGGGGAAAGTTGGAGGGAAGGGTCAAAATTTGTGAAAACTTGTATATGTTGTATGGAAAAAGAATGGTGAAGAATTAGTTGCTGTTAACTTTCATGTCAGAACTGAGCTGTCTCCTTAGAAAGTGTTTTGTGTGGGCAAGCAGAGATCAATGGACTGCTATTAAACGTGGAATGTGATGCTAATACCTGTTTCAGTTTCTTTCTTAGGTTTGGTGAAGTGGACTGCTCTGTAGTCTGTGCTCTCTGAGTACCTTCCACTCTGAGATTAGTATTATTAAGCCACAGATCTCTTGCTCCAGTATGAGTTTAATTCGATCTCTTGGTAATAATCTTACAAGGTTCTTCTTTTCAATTAGGTAAATGTAATAATCATAACAATGCCTGGGGAGAGTGTGCTGGTAAATGACTCCTACCTGATGTGATGATGCAGGACTTTTCCTGTTTGTAGTTTTAAAAGTAGTTTATGACTTGTTCTTGAATGCATGGTTAGACTCATCCAAGGGGGATAATAAGAGTTGAACACCAAAATACACCAGCATTAAAGAAAAGTGGACTTTCTTTATGTTTGTGGCTTCTCAAAGATAACACATTTGAGCGGAGGATGTGTGTCTAATTGAAGGACCCTCTCTTTTTGCCACTCCAGCTGGACAGCTAGCCCATATAAGCTCTGTAGAAATTGTGTGGTAAGACTGAGAGTGAGGCTGGGTTTCAGCTGATGAGCACGGGCTGTGTCCCAAGTGCATGAAGGGACTGTGAGCTGAAAGGGTTGCATGCCCTGAACTCCTTGGCTGGTAGATGGTAGGACCTCTGTCTTTGGGCTCTGCTGCTTTACTTTTTAGGAGTGCTGTGTTTTGAGGAGTTTGAGTGTTCAAATTCAGATATCACTTGCTTGGAATGTTTCTGTTTTGCTGACTGTACTCGCTCCCTTGCATGGTGAGTAATTTTTGATGAAACATAACCGGAACATTGGTTTTCAGCATGAAACTAATCCAGGTGGTGACATGCCAATCTTAGTTCATGCTTTTGGGTTAATGAAAGCACAGGAAAGTGTGCCTTAGAATCTTGCATGGCATCATGAATGCTGCTATTCTTCTTACTTGTGTTTTTTTCCTCCTCTCCTGCCTTTTCTACCTTGGTGTGCCAAGATCAGATCCTGCTTATCTTCCACTTCTTAAGAAAAGCTGACATAGACGACACTTTGGGACTATAACAGGGCTGGGTCTCCTCTTCACTCCCACTAGACACATGGTAACCAATCACACTGGCTGTTGCTGTTAATATTCCTGTGTGTGTATTCAGCCCATCTCCCTTGTTGACAACTAACCATCTATCTCTGAGCTAACCCAACAGCTATCATGGTTTGTCTACAAATATGTCCTGTGTCTGTATTAGAAACATGTGGAGTGTACCATCCCAATGAAATTGGGTTGTCAGGTTTTATGGTCATCTGAACATATATGTTCTTCATGTAAGATGCCTCTGTGTGTGTGTGTGTGTGTGTTTTTAATACTTAGACTGTATTATTACTGAGTTAGACCCTCTTTGTGTTAGAATACTCAAACCATTTTGGTTTGGGGTGTATAGCCTCCTGGTTCAGAGAAAGCACAGTTTGCAGAATGCTTTTATGATTTGATCTTAATAACGACACTTTAAGTGATTCTCTCCACACTTCTAAGATTTTTTAAAAGTACATTATAAAGGATTTAAGCTCTGCTGAAAACACATCCCATCGAGGAATCTGTAATGAGATACCTCTTGGCATCAATTCTCCCTGGTTTATTTATGAGATAGGCCTTGCTGTTGAAAACCCCTTGTGCCCCTGAAAAAGTTCAGCCCATGTGACATGGCATTCCACAGTTTCTTATCATCCATGACTTCCTGGATTTTCTTTGGTTTGGTTGTGGAATTGGTGGGGAAACAAACAATGGGGACCCAGGGAATCGAAGGTATGAGATGAGCCAAGACTACAAGCCTGGATCTGTTTTGGAAGCACATTCAGAAGAGGTTTGCCTTTGATGATCACAAAAGTGAATAGCTATCAAGAAGGTAGTATAGCTTGCTTCTTTAAACCTGTATGCCAAAGGAGGAATGATAACAGGGGAAAAAGCCAAAGCAGCCAAAGGATAAATGTATGGTATAGCCAGAATCCCATTCAGCAGGTATCATTGTTGTAAACTGGGGCAAAGTGGTCATCCCACATTGGTTTCTTTTCCTCCCCTGGAGCTGCATCACTGACTTGGAAGAATTAGTGTCAGGGATAAAAATTAGTTTCAAGAAATGTGATTGTTTTGATACTCATTGTTTTGTTGAGTTTTGTTTTTATATATCTGCTATTTCATCTGTCATCACTTGCATTTCTATATTTTATGTTTCCATTTTAATTTTTTTTTTTTTTTTACATTTGTTCTCCAAATTGCCAACTTATCAGCTGCAATACATCAGAGAATGTGTCACCAGTTAAGCAGGTTTCACGGAAGTCTCCCTCCGACACAGAGGGTCTAGTAAAGAGCCTGCCTTCTGGATCTCACCAGGTAACAGCTGATTGCGGTCTGCCCACTGTACCATGCGCTGCAGTTTGGTGCTGTGTCGTGTTCTGGGATGCGGAAAAGAATAATACTAAGCTGTGAGAGAGTGAAACAGAAAGACAGAGCAAGAGAAGCAGAGAAGAATGTAGGGGTTGGTTTAGGAGGAACACAAGAAAGTATGTGGAAAAGAATCTGACTTGAGTAAAGGTTTCCACCAAACCACCACTAACAGATTGGCTCAAGCAAAATTAGGAGATGAATGTCAGATGTAAACACGTCTTCCCTAATTGCTCAAAGAATTAAAGCTAGTGAACTAGATTCTATATTGAGGTGTACCTTAAGCCATGAAATTCACAGGAGTAAGTTAATTTTGGTATTGATAATAAAACAGAAAAGTTATTTTGTATGAATTATTTAGGATTCGAAGAAGGCACTGGCACCCCACTCCAGTACTCTTGCCTGGAAAAATCCCATGGACGGAGGAGCCTGGTGGGCTGCAGTCCATGGGGTCGCTAAGGGTAGGAAAGGACTGAGTGACTTCGCTTTCACTTTTCACTTTCATGCATTGGAGAAGGAAATGGCAACCCACTCCAGTATTCTTGCCTAGAGAATCCCAGGGATGGGGGAGCCTGGTGGGCTGCCATCTATGGGGTCGCACAGAGTCGGACACGACTGAAGCGACTTAGCAGCAGCACCAGCAGCAGCAGCAGCAAGCAGTTACTTGAATAATTAGTAGGCTTGATGAACAGGAAAGTCTGGTTTCTGCTTTTTGTAGAAAGTACAGAGAAGAAATAACTTGTATTTGGAACTTAGCATGGAATCTAGCATTGTGGTTAATATTGTGTATTGTCCATGCTGATTTAACTATAATTGTGGCTATGGCAGAAATTCCAGAGCTTAGTACTGATTCTGTTCTTCTGGGATAGAAAGTGTTAGAAGGAATGTGGCCAGTTATAACTTTGCTCTGAGGAGGAGGCATTAGGGGGTGGATTTAAGAGGAAGTAAAGAAAAGAATAACAGTGTCTTGTGGAAGAATTACCCCATAGTCTTAGTCCGCAGTTGTCATATGTGGTGAGGACATGGAGGCGTTGTGATGTTAAACTATTAAAAGCACAGAGCAGTTAGCAGCAGAATTGGGGCTCAAACCTTAGATTTCTAGGCAGCATATATTCTTTCACAGCATCAGGACCTTACTGATTCCTAGTCTGTCTGTTCGTCTCTCTCATTCTTTTTGTCTGTGTGTCTTTCTGTCTCTCTCTCTCAGTTTACATAGTATGCCTCAGATACCTAATTTACTAATTTGGATTGTGAATAGAAATAAGGTTGTGAATAAAGGCATTAAAGTTACGGGTAGACATTATACCTAAAGAAGCCCTGGAAACTTTTTCTTCTGCCCTTGAAATGCTGTAGAAGTTGTTCTATTGAAAACAAACTGGGGGTAGGGGAAGAAAGAAAGAATTCTCTACACTGGGAGACAGGCTGTGCAGTACCATGATGCCTGAGAGACGGGAATAAAGGCAGCCCCGCGATCGTCCCGGCTTCCTCCAGGCATCTCCCAGACTACAGTACTGAGGGGAAGCAGAAACGGCTCAGCTGTCCCCTGAGCTGGGGAAGCCAGGGTGGCTAGGATTTACGAGACACCGTGCCAGAGAAGAAGAAACAGTATAGAGAGAAGATGCGATGGGTCCCCTTGAGTCTTTGCTAAATACAGATTTGTGGATGTGTGGGCGACAGGTCCTGGTGGCCAGAGAAGAGCTGCCTGGAAAGCAGTAGGTTGTACAGTGCCCTGAAACTTACCCAGGACTGGAAATAGTTTGTGTTCTCAAACGCAGAGTGGAGAGAACTCATTATGTACAGGGTATTGGTTGGAGTTCTCAGAATGGTCACACCTTAGTGGCATAAGTTGCATCCAACTCTGTGATGCCATGGACTATAGCCCTCTAGGCTCCTCTGTCCATGGGATTTCCAAGGCAAGAATACTGGAGTAGGGGAAAAAAAAAATACTGCAGTGGGGTGTCACTTCCTTCTCCGGGGAATCTTCCCGACCCAGGGGTTGAACCCATGTCTCTTGCATTGGCAGCAGATTCTTTACCGCTGAGCCACTGGGGTAATGGGACTAAATTAGCACCTTGGTAGTAAGGGCTAAATCAGCACCAGATTATGGATGCTATGGACCCACCATAAAAAGGAAGCGTTTAAAGAATCAAACTAATGTAAAAGTAATTTAGGTGCATGCCAGCACAAAATCCAGTCTTTACAATATAACAAAATCCAAGAATCTAAAGAAGTATGTGTATATATGTACACACACACACACATATAAGTACAAAAAAGTATATTTGTATATATGTGTGTGTGTGTGTGTGTGTGTAGCTGAATCACTTTGCCGTACACTTGAAACTAACACGGTATTGTAAATTAATTATGCTTCAAGTTTTTAAAAAGAAAAACACCAAAAAACAAAATCCAACACCTGCCGTCGAAAAATTCCCAGTGTCTGACTGGCTGTGTGTATGTGCTGCATCCGTTCAGTCATGTCTGACTCTTTGCAGCCCTACAGACTGTAGCCCCTCAGGTGCTTCTGTCCATGGGATTCTCTAGGCAGGAACGTTGGAGTAGGTTTACATGACCTCCTCCAGGGGATCTGCCCAATCCAGGGATCAAACCTGCATCTCTTATGTCTCCTGCACTGGCAGGTGGGTTCTTTGCCACTAGCACCACCTGGGAAGCCTACCCCAATACAAAGGTTTTTGGTGTTAAAAAAAAAAAATTTCACAATGTCTGACATCAGTCAAAAATTACCAAGCATACAAAGAAGGGGGAATATAAAACATATAGTCAAGAGAAAAGTCAACCGATAGAAGCAAACCCAGAAGTGACATAGGCGATAGAATTCATAGACAAGGACCTTAAAATAAATATTATAAATCTTAAAAATAAACTTAAGGTTGTAAGGGAAACCTTAACATAATATGGAGAGAAATAGAAATATAAAAAAAGACCAAAATGGAAGAAACTTCTAGAAATGAAAAAAACATCGGATGGCATAAATGACAGATTAGACACTATGGAAGAAAAATTCAGTAAACTTGAAGAAGCAGTTGAAACTAACCAAAGCAAAGCACGAAAGAAAAACTGGGAGCCATGAACAGAACTACAGTAGCAAGCCAGCAAACAACACTAAGCAGCCTGACTGGAGGCTGAGAAGGAAAGGGAAGTAAAAAAAAATTTAAGAAATAGCAGCCAAACACTTTCCATTCTTGTAGCTATTTTAAAATTTTTATTTACTTACTTATTTTTGGTTGTGCTGGATGTTTGATGCAGCACGTGGGCTTTCTCTAGCTGTGGCTGTTAAAAGCAGGGGCGGCTACCCTACTGGCTCAGACGGTAAAGCGTCTGCCCGCAATGGGGGAGATCGGGGTTCGATTCCTGGGTCGGGAAGATCCCCTGGGGAAGGAAATGGCAATCCACTCCAGCACTCTTGCCTGGAAAATCCCCTGGACGGAGGAGCCTGATAGGTTACAGTCCAGTGGGTTGCAAAGAGGCGGACACAACCGACTTCACTTTTCACTTTGACTCTTTGTTGTGGTGCCTGGGCTGCTTCTGCGGCGGCTTCTCTTGTTGCCGAGCACAGCCTGTAGCGCGCTTGGGCTTCAGTATTTGCAGCGCGTAGGCTCAGTAATTGGGCTTGGTTGCTCTGTGGCATGTGGAATCTACCCTGACCAGGGCTCGAACTTGTGTTCTCTTTATTAGCAGGGGGATTTTTATCCACTATATCACCAGGGAAGTTTCTCTTTTTGCCATTTTTCCCCTGATACTTATCTTCATATTTCTGA
This sequence comes from Bison bison bison, assembly GCF_000754665.1. NCBI lineage: Eukaryota > Metazoa > Chordata > Mammalia > Artiodactyla > Bovidae > Bison > Bison bison. The sequence goes on from NW_011494801.1 coordinate 1,524,388, forward strand.
GCAACTTTATTACTGAATTTAGCACCTCCCTTCAAGCCCTTCTTCCCAGCATACACTTTCAAGTATATACGCGGCCACACGCTTCTTCCCAGTATGGATATGTGGTCAGGTGTTATTTTTCACTGTTACATATACCTGTTTTTCTCACTGTTGTACTGCATACATTTGGGTTTTTGTACAATTATTTTTTTGTTTGTCATAGAGCTCATCTTTATTTTGGTTTTTATTTGCTTAGTTTTCTAAGTGCTTATCTGTGAATGCACTCCATCTCAAAACTCTCCAGGCAAAAAACTCTGAGCACATTCAGACACATCAGATATTCTGTTGGTTTCATTTTATTCATGGAGACATGCCTGTTGAAATCTTCTGGCTTTGTTGTGCTTTAGGCTGCTGTGTAGGAATCATCCTGGGCCTCCCCTCCCAAGAAATTTTCTTTCTCTCGCTTCTGTCAGACCTCAGATCCTCACCTTTTTACTTTATCCCCATAGTGTGGTAGAACATATCCTCCATAACTTCTTGAGAAAGGATGCACAGCAGATACGAATGTTGAGGCTTTGTATGGTAAACAGAATAATGACCTCTAAAAGATGTCCACATCCTAAGCCCTGGAACCTGTGGGATATGTTACGTTACATGTCAAGATCGTTACCTTACGGATCTTGAGATGGGGAGATTTCCCTGGATTATCCACGTGGGCCAAATGTAATCAGAAGGGTCCTTATCAGAGGGAAGCAGGAGGGTCCGAGCCAGAGATTTGAAGACTATTCTGCTGGCTTTGAAGATGAAGGAAGGGGTCACAAGCCATGGAATGCAAGCAGCTCTCATAAGGTGGGGAAAGCAAGGAAGCAGATTCTCCCTGGAGCCCCCAGGAGGAACGCAGCTCTACTGATGCCTTGATTCACCCCAGTGAAACCCATCTCAAACTTTTGACCTCCAAAACTGTAAAATAATATGTTTGTCTTCAGCAGGTCTGAAATTGTTTTTATTCTCCTCCCTCAAGCTTGACTGAGAATCTGGTTGGGTGGGATTCCAGATTGGAAATCATTTTCCTTCAGCATTTTGAGGCATTGCTGATTTTTCTAGCTTCCAACGCCAAGAAGTTGATACTGTCCTGATGCCTCCTCCTTTGTGTAGGGCCAGTTTTATTCTCCTTCTCTTAGCGTCTTTTTTTATCCCTTGTGTTCTGAAATTTTATAAAATTGTGGGATTATTTCATACATTATACTGGCTACTCAGTGTACTCTTTCAATCTGGAAGCTATGTCCTTCACTTAGGATATTGTCTTGCATTATTCTCTGGAAAATTTCCTCCTCCATTTTCTTACTCTCTGTTTTGGAAATTCCTGTTAAGAATTGGATCATTTCCTAGAACAGTTCTTTCTTATTTTTTCTGTTTTGCAATTTTCTTCTGGAAAATCTCTACAACTTTATCCTCCAACTTTTATTAAATATTTAAGTTCTTCCTTAAGAGGAAGATAGTAATAGTTCAAGTAATTTTCAAGAACTATTACTTATTCTCAGATTCTAGTAGCCCATACTTGTTTTCATGAATACATTGTCTTGTCTCTCTGTATAATTTTTCTTGTTTTATATGATTTTTTAAAAAATGTTTTCTTATGTTACTGTTTCTTTTGAATTCCCTTTTTTCTCTTACAGTTTTTGTCTTCATGTTAGAAGCTTTCCTCAAATGCCCAGTGATCCTTGGTTGTCTGTTCATAGTGAAGGCACTCCGTAAGTGGACTCAAAAATGAAAGTGCTGGTCGCTCGGTTGTGTCCGACTCTTTGCGAGACGATAGACTGTAGCCCACCGGGCTCCTCTGTCCATGGGACTCTCCAGGCAGGAAGACTGGAGTGGCTGCCGTCTCTCGCCTGCCCTGTTTTCAGCATCCAGACCCCAGCCTGCTGTGCCTGCTGTCCCTGAGTCAGAGCCAGGCTCAGCTCTCTTGTGAATACACTCCCAGGGTTCTGCCCAGTCCTGACTCTGGCATTTTCTGGAGGTTAGTGGGAAGCAGTTCACGCACTGGGTCAATCTATACTATCGTTTTTCAGTGTTTGCAGCCGGACCTCAGGTCAGTTTTGAGAGGAGAGCCTCAGTGTTCCCCACAGTTTGATTCCTGGGTTATTTTCTTTGTGTTCAGTGCAGGTCCCCGAAAGCCTCTTCTCTCTAGTTGTTGTTCAGTCGCCCAGTCGTATCTAACTCTTTGTGACCCCATGGACTGCAGCACGTCAGGCCTCCCTGTCCATCACCAGATCCCAGAGTTTGCCCAAATTCATGTTCACTGTACTGGTGATGCCATCCAGCCATCTCATCCTCTGATGCCCTCTTCTCCTTCTGCCCTCAGTCTTTCCCAGCATCAGGGACTTTTCCAGTGAGTCATCTGTGTGCATCAGATGACCAAAATACTGGAGCGTCAGCTTCAGCATTAGTCCTTCCAGTGAACATTCAGGGTTGATCTCCCTTAGGATTGACTGGTTTGATCTCCTTGATGTCCAAGGGACTTTCAGGAGTCTTCTCCAGCACCACAGTTTGAAGGCATCAGTTCTTTGCTGTTCTGCCTTTTTTATGGTCCAGCTCTCACACCATATATGACCACTGGGAAGACCATAGCCTTGACTATACAGACCTGTGTCCACAGAGTAATGTCTCTGCTTTTCAACCCACTGTCTAGGTTTGTTATCACTTTCCAGCCAAGAAGCAATCATTTTCTGATTTCATGGCTGCAGTCAGCATCTGCAGTGATTTTGGAGCCCGAGAAGAAGAAATCTGTCACTCCTTCCACCTTTTCCCCTTCTATTTGCCATGCAGTAATGGGGCCGGATGCAATGATCTTAGTGTTTTTAATATTTAGTCTTCAGCCAGCTCTTTCACTCTCCTCCTTCACCCTCATCAAGAGGCTCTCTAGTTCCTCTTCCCTTTCTGCCATTAGAGTGGTATCATCCGCATATCTGAGATTGTTGATGTTTCTCCCGCCTATCTTGATTCTGGCTTGTAACTCACCCAGCCTGGCATTTCTCATGATATGCTCAGTGTTTGAATTAAACAGACAGGGTGACAGCAGACAGCCCTGTCAGACCCCTTTCTCGATCTTGAACCAGTCAGTTGTTCCATACAGGGTTCTGACTGTTGCTTCTTGCCCTGCATGCAGGTTTCTCAGGAGACATGTAAGATGGTCTGGTACTCCCATCTCTCTCAGAGCTTTCCACAGTTTGTCATGATCCACACAGTCAAAGGCTTTAGCATAGTTGATGAAACAGAGATAGATGTTTTCTGAAATTCCCTTGCTTTCTCTGTAATCCAGTGAATGTTGGCAATTTGATCTCTAGTTTTGCTTCCTTTTCTAAACCCAGCCTGGACATCTGGAAGTTCTTGGTTCACATAATGCTGAACATGTTGCAAATCAGGGTTTCTGTTAAGTGACATTACCTGCCTTTGTCTTACTTGGTTATTTTTAATCAAGTAATAATGTATCTTTTATTTTATAGTTGTACAACTTGTTAAAGATATTTTCTGCCTTAACCTGATTCTGGAGTTTATAAAGCCTTTGCCAGTCAACATGAGACTTGGAACTGTGATTTCCTTGCAGCTTTATCTTCCAGTTTTTGTTTTATTTAGGTTTTCATTCAGTGGTCACCTTAAAACAAGGGCTGCTATTCTGGGGTTAAAACATTTGCTTCAAATACTCCACAGAATTCCTGAGCACCAGAGGGCCTCAGGTGACACTTGTGTGTGCTCTTACTCACCATCACGTGGCACCCTCAGTGTGTGTGACAGAAATACCTCTCTGAGCACCAGAGGAGTTTATGGAAGTTGTTCTCACCAGAATCCTTTTGATATTCTATCTTCCAGTTATTCAGACTGGAGCAGAAAAGGTTTCTGTTTGGAGAAAACTGGCTTGACCTAATATGTTCATCTTATTAGGGAATTTATGAGATTAAATACTTTTTATAAATTGAGCATAACCAAACGTAGCAGTTGTTTTGACAACCTGATCTTTGCATTGTATGTATCACTTCCACACACATCTAAGCGCTCAGCATACATGCAATGTTAGCTGAACATGGGAAACACAGAGATGATTATCGCCTGGTCCCTGCCCTACAGAACCTCAGAGGCTCCTGGTTTGTTGGGATCATCTTCAAGCTTTTCCATGATATGGAGAACTTTTTTATATGTACATCCTAACAAACAACCTTGAGGAAATCTTCATATTTATTAGATAGACATCTCAGTGTATTAAGGGTTAGTCATGTGTTACAAACTAGTATTGACTCTTGGGTCCAGCTAATGGTGTGAACTTGCAGGGAATTATTTAACTTCAGCATTTGTTCCCTTAATCTTTGAAATAATGGCTCAGGGCAAGTTGATGTCTAAACACGTTCTTATTAAATAATGGGTTAGGGCAAGTTGACGTCTAACGACCTTCTCATTTTTCCTTTGCTAATTATAAGGGTTCATGGTACACTATGGCCTTCCCTGGTGGCTCAGACAGTAGAGAATCCACCTGCAATACAGGACATCTGGGTTCAATCCCTGGGTCGGGAAGATCCCCTGAGAAGGGACTGGCTACCCACTCCAGTGTTCTTGCCTGGAGAATTCATGGACAGAGGAGCCTGGGAGGCTTCAGTCCATGGGGTTGCAAAGAGTCAGACACGACTGAGCGACTAACACACACACACACACACACACACACACAAACACACAAGCAAACACGGTCTACTGTGCCTTATAAGGACGGGTTTAGGCAGTCACTACCCACGTACGCAGTCAGATGTGTGAAGGGGACACGTGGCAGGAATATTTGCAAACTATCCCTTAGTACTTTCTTCCAGTGGTTCTATCAAGACATGTTCCTTGATCAGCAAAGCCTTCCATTTTCTACCTGCAGGCATCATCTGAGAGTCTAATAGCATTAGTCATTACTATTTGAGTGGATAAATAACTCCATGTTATTTTATCAAAAGAGAGACAATACTAGTGCGCCAGGAAGGAAATTTACAAAAGGGGAAAACATAATAGCCGGGCAGCGCATGAATTGTGCTGTATTACTCATCTGTCTTTGGCCACTATTTTTGTTATAATTGGGAGATTAGTGACAGAAGACCTGACTAAAAATACCTTTAACAGTAAGAGATTTGTGAACTCACAAGAGACCCCAAAGCAGGGTACCTCTGTGTTCATTAAAACTAATGAACAGTGGTCCAGTAGTGTCCTTAAGACTCAAGTTCTTTCCATCTTATTCTTTCATCCTCTGGGCACATTGTTCTCAGGCTCCTTCCCTCAACCTCAAAATGACTGCCATGCCTTGAGGCAGCTCATGAAAAAAGGCATCTGTAGGAAGAGCTGAATCTCCTCCCAGGTGGTTTTTATTATGAAGGAAAATTACCAGAAGCCCCTCAGCAAACTTCTCCTAGTTCCCTTGGCCAGAGTGGGTCACATGCTGATGCCTCTTGCCATCTTGTGCAAGAGGGGCAGGAGAGGTGAAAGTGAAAGTCACTCAGTCCTGTTTGATTTTCGCGACCCAGTGGACTATACAGTCCATGGAATTCTCCAGGCAAGAATACTGGAGTGGGTAGCCTTTCCCTTTTCCGGGGGATCTTCCCAAACCCAGGGATTGAACCCAGAGATTGAACCTAGGGCTCCTGCGTTGCAGGCAGATTCTTCACCAGCTGAGGCACAAGGGAAGCCCCGGGGGCAGGAGAGGGTGGAGTCAAATTACCTGAGTGAAGTGAGTGAACACCAGAACCAATTTAGGGCTCTTGGACCTCCCTGGTGGTCCAGTGGTTAAGCAACCGCTTTCCAATACAAGGGACACAGGTTCAATCCCTGGTCCGAGAAGATCCCACATACCACAGAGTAACCAAGCCCTTGTGCCACGACTACTGAGCCTGTGCTCTAGTGCCCACCAGTCGCGACCACTGGAACCCACGCACCTAGAGAAGCCACTACAGAGAGAATCCCGCTCCCCGCAACTATCAAACAGCCCCTGCTCCCTGCAGCTAGAAGAAGCCTGCTCGTGGCAATAAAGACTCAGCACAGCCACAAATAAAGTTGGTTTCCAAATTAATTTAAAAAAAAAAAAGGCAGGGGGGACTCCTCCCACAAACAAAGTGGGCAGTTGTGTTGGGAAGGGTGTCAGGTAGGCACTACTTAGGAGTTTGGAGTATCTTTCTCTGTAAAGCTTAGTTTTGAATGACATTGATTTCAAATCATCTTTGTGTGTCTATCTTTGGGACAATTGGTTTTCTAGATCCTTTTCTGGAAACAATGCTTGGTATACAAAAGGCAAGTGGGAACTCCCTAGCAGTCCAGTGGTTAGGGTTTCAAGCTTCTACTGCAGAGGTACAGGTGTGATCCCTGGTTGGGGAACTAAGATCCCGCATACCACATGGCACAGCCAAGAAAAACAGGGGGCAAGTGTTTTTGGAGGACAGTGAGTGGGAAAGTTATGTTTTTGTCACTTTAGTCTCTAGATATGTAAGGTCTCCAGAAGTACAACACCTGTATTGTCTCATTTAGTTCTCACGGCGGTCCTGGGAGGTAAGTTCCTCCACTATCGTTTAGTCACTTGCCCAAGGTCAGTAGTTACTGCCAGAGCTGGTGTTAGACCCAGATCCGTGTGGCTCTTAAGATGTATACTTATTCTGTCCTGCCTATATCCAGTTCTTTTCAACTTTGTTTTGATAATTTCATTTATGTCAAAAATGTCACAACACACACTGTTTCGCATCTGTATTTGGTGATGTGAAATAAATACTGAAAATGCGTTTTGTGAACAGTCAGTGAGCATGTGGTTAAAGCAGATCTTGATATCTGTGTTAGGGTGTCAAGGGTGATCCCTCTAATGCCTGGAGGACCAGGTTCAGATTCTAAAGGGCTACAGAGGCTATGGAGAGTGTAATTCAGGACATAATAGCTTCTAAGAAATTAATATGTGTTCAGAGACAGGTCTCCTTGCTCTTCCATAACCCTTTCTTCCTGGAGTTTCTCCCTGCTCGGTCACCACTGTGTTTTTATATTAGAGTAAATTTCATGCAGGTAGTGTCCAGGGATAATTTCATTTCTAACTGGAACTAAAAGAATAAACTTAGGTCAAGCAATTAATTTTTTGAAACATTTTTAATAGTAAGGGTTATTTGTATAATAAATAGTTGAGGAAAATATATACGTATGGAGTGATTTTTCACTTGGTTGTTGTAATTCTTTGTGGCAGCACCAAAAAAAAAAAAAAAATAGAGGATGAGGAAAGGTGTCAGGATGTACAGTACAGCTAGGTTAGCATAGCTGTTATTATTGATATTGTTTTAACTCTCAAACACCCCAAAGTGAATGTTTTAGCGATATAGCAGGTGCATTTCCAAGTTCTTGGTTCACTGGCCTCTCCTGAAGTCCTCAATGGTCTTAGCCAAAGAAGACGGTTGACTTCTTGTCAAAGTCCTGAGGCATGTTCCACAGAGACTCGAGGTACCATCAGCTTCCAAATCTCCCTCGGACCAGACTTTAGAGAGCTAGTCAAAACTGAGCTACATTCACCGGCAGGTTCCCAATCCCCAATGCTGGTGAGAATTCCTCTAGATCCATTATTTCATCCACCTTTCATCCAGCATCCGCAGTCTGCCAGGGGCTGTTCTAGGCATTTAACAAAGCCGCTGGCCTAAAGAGCTTCTAAGGGGTAAAGAGTGAGGACGTTAGGAAGCGATTTGGAGAAACTAACCCATCAGTAAGTAGGGGCTCCTTTTATCCTTCAGTGTTTTCCCAGTTCCTTTCGACAAACTGTTGTGTTCTAGTGCCATGAAAGACAATAATACTGTTTCACATGAAAGACCTTCCTAGTTTCTTAATATTTACTGACTGACTCAGAGGTTATTCTGTTATTTTCCTCTGTTGCTTTCTCTGTTCTCTTTCCCACTCATACAGTGTCTCGGTTACCTATTGCTATGTAATAAACCACCTTAAATAATGACTTGAACAACATTTGTTTGTTTACCTTTTTATTTTTTAGAATCACATTTAACTGGCAGCTTTCTGAGATGAATATAGAGGGTTTCAGTTTGATTCAGCATTAACAGCATGATCTGTTGCATTACCCATGACAGCCATGAAAAGTATCACACACTGACCAAAAACAAAGTGACTTTGCTTGATTTGTTTGATTGGTAACGTTGGTGTACTTTTAATTATATTTGTGTAACAGTATGTTCATGGTAAAAATGATTGATGTATTTCGAATGCTGTCAGACATTGCTTAAGTTTTACTTGTAGATATCATCTGATTCTTACAGCAGTCTTAAGAGGTATAATACTGTTGCTAGTGCCGTGTTAGAGATGAAGACAGTAATGCTTGGGGGGTCAAAAATATGCCTGGGCTGAGGCCACACGGCTAGTGCTCACCAGTGCTACTGCCATGCTCGGAAGTTCAGGCTGCAGGCCTGCCGGTGTGTGGGCGGGTCCGGCCCCGCCGGCGTGCGGATGGGTCCAGCCCTGCTGGCGTGCGGATGGGCCCAGCGGTGTTACTGTGTAACTCATCTTTCAGGTGCACCATTGCAGAGCTCGGTTTATCCCTTCTCTGGAAGTTGGAGTGCCCGAACTTCACAGGATCCCACGCTACGCATTAAAGGACGCTGGGTATAGGACTCCTAGATGGGAGTGAGGATGTTTATTTTAGTTTATTCAGTTATTTCTTATAAAGTAGACTTTATGTCTTAGAGCAGTGTTAAGTCTACAGAAGAATCTAGCAGAAAGTAAAGAGGTCCTATGTACTCCTTCCTCTCCAAAGTTTCCCTGATTGTTAACGACTTGTTGTGGTACCTTTGTGACAGTTGATGAATTAATACAGAGAACTTTATAATTAACTAAAGTCCATGGTTTGTATTAAGGCTCACTCTTTGTGTTGTGCATTTCTGTGGTTCTCGCCAAATGCATATGTCATGTATCTACCATTCTAGATTCATATAGAAGTTTCAAGAGTGTTTATTTTAAACCACATGCTTGTGGCTACTGATCTTATGACTTCAAAATTGAAAACTTAAGCACAGTAGTAGACTATTCAAGGAGAGATTCCCTGGATTGGGGCAATTGCTTTGGGTTATATTAAACTTCTTTTTACCGCTAAAGAAGGCTATTTTGTGGTAGTTGCTGTTGTTTACAGTTTTAGAATCTCTGGGTTGGAAGGGACTCTAAGGGTTGTGAAAGTACTTATTTATATAAAATGTTCAAATTGATTGTATTTTCGAGTGGCACTGCATATGTTGATTTCTTGTATCATTCTTAAAGTCATGATTTCAGTGGGTCTTGGGTTGGCAGAAGTGCCCATCTTTGTCCTTGAGACTCTGATCCCATTTACAAGAGTTGAGGAATTCTGTGACAGGTATTTAAGGGTAACTCTTGAGAAGGAATATTATATTGTTAAAGATATTTTAAAACAGATACAAAAGTAGACAGAATAGTATGACAAATCTCTATGTACCATCTTGAACAGTTACCAAGTATACCCAATCTTGTTTTAAAGTCAGTCCTGGACATACTGTTCCTAAGAAGGAACATATATTCCTGAAGACATTCAAAAGGGGGGACTCTTCGCTCTGAAACCCTAACAATATCACTTTAATCATCGCTTCTGTCCCTGCACCTCACAAGGCCACCAGTGTTTCCATACCTCTAATTCTGCTTCTCTTCCCCAGGGCCCAGTCATATATGCGCAGCTAGACCACTCTGGCGGACACCACAGCGACAGGATTAACAAGTCAGAGTCTGTGGTGTACGCAGACATTCGGAAAAATTGAGAAGACCGCGATCATATCCTAAGCAATAAACAAATCCAAACTGGACTCTTGTGCAGAAAATGTAGCCCATAAGTATGTGTGGCCTTGGAAACCAGAACGTGGAGAAGCACATGTTTAGTCATAGAGGGAGAAAAAGATGTGTATAAAGGATGTGTATAAATGTTCTATTTAATCTTCCTGGTGCAAGGAGCCAGTTGCATGATGAAGAGACGGTATGATTCTATGTGTATATAAATTGTTTTGCTGTTTTTGTACTGCCCTTCAGGGTCATTTGCAGTTGAGAAAATTCAGACACATTCCTATCACCATCGTTTAGATGTGGTTTGCCTTAATGAGGAAAGTGGCAGATCTTTTAGTATTCTAGTAGACATGGCCTTTTACTATAAGGGCTTAGCCCGCCTTTGTGTGTATCGTAGTTGGAGAGTGGAAATGCTGTGATGGAAGCATGTTCAGGATGGCCTTTAGCCCAGGGTATATCGCCTGTTTGGCAGTTGTTTTTAGAAAGCATCCATTTGCTATGCCACTTGAAGACCATGTGATTTCTGTTGCTATTTTTCTCTCTAAAATACAGGGCAGTTTTCTGCTTTCAGTGTTACGTAGACTATAAAATTACACCCTGTAGCATATCATCTCGATTTGTGGATTCATCATAGCAAGATTAGCAAAGGATCAATGCCAGAAGTCATTTCTTTCCAGGTACTTTTGGATCTGTACCATAATCGATACATAATTGAAATAGAGAACCCAGACTGGCTTGAAGAGTACTGTACTATTTGGAGAGCAAAAGGTATGGTATATTCTTTGCTGAAGTCCTTCGTGCTTGTAACAAGTCCCCATATAGCTGAAGGAGCAGAATTTCATTTCCTTCTAAGTAGGCAGAAATGGAATAATTAGATTGCCAGTCTCTAGTATGGCAGAGCTCTCTCTAGAGAATCTTTATAAAGCTTCAGTCATGCTTCCAGCAGCCTGGCTCCTATAATAATATCTTCAAGGACTTTGAGGTTAAAAACAGTTAGATTTGTAAAGAATTTTTTTCATTTAAAATTGAAAATACTGATGATATAGTCCCAGAACACACTGGGGGGTAAATGGGTGTGACAGGTAATGTTAGTTTTCATCTCATTTAGTTTGAGGTCCCCTAAGAGCTGCTTCCTTTTTTTCTTCCAGTCTTGTTCTCTTTGTGAGAGACTTTGAAGGCCAAGTTCTAAGGAAATAAAGAGTAATTTAGATTTAAAGATGTTTAGGAGGCGGTTACACAAAGAAAAAGTATATGAGCTACAAACAAACTCTGCCCCATATGTGCGGTCTTTTATTTTCTGAGAGACTGCTGTGAATCCCATGGTACTCCAGCTCACATTCTGTTGACATGTATGTCAGCAGGACTGGGTTTTGTCGCCACGCGTGCCTGCCGTCTCTGAGCCTGGCGTGTCTGGTCTGTGTTGCACGCGGGAGGAAGGCCTTTGGGCTGCGCTGCCTGTCCCTCCTTTGTGCCCACAGGCCCCATGCAGAAGAGGGATGAAGAACACTCGCCCTGAGCAGCTCTGCAAAGTGCCCAGCTTTGCCTTGTACCCTGGGCCTTCTCTGCTTCCATGGTGAAAACTCCGGAACCTTTAGGAGACCTTTTTGTGTAGGGGGAGCGGGGGCAGTGAGGGGAGGGATGCACGTCAGCATTCTTCAGGCTGCCAGGATGAGGACACTCTTGGTGGGTCCTCCCACTGTGAGAATTGTACAGCCATCCAAGATTTCAAGGAAGAAGAAAATACGTTGTGGGGAGACCAAGTGTATGCGTTGATGTGTGTATTTTCTTAGTCTTTTTTTTTTTTTAACAGAGAAAAGGGGATTCTCCTTTTCCTCCTTTCTCAGCACGTCCAATGAATCTACTATGTATAGAACATTCCTAACACCTCCTGAGAGCAAGAGCCCTATTTTTCTGCATGTTTGTGAAGCTCCCACCCAGAGCACCAGCTATCGCTTCTGCTAACACGGCTGTGAGCCTCCTCTCCCCGCCTCCACTGGGCAAGGGCCCCAGCCTCCCACTCTGGGTCTGTGACTGACTGGTCTGCGGGGAGCTGCTCACACTGGGGTGGAGCACTTCAGGGTTGGGGCCTTTTCTGAAACTCCTCATAACCACCTCCTATGAATCTTTTGGCCCTTTCTCCTGGGTCCCAACATCCTCATCTCTAGACGACAACAGTGGGGCTGCTTCCAGATGGCAGGACTGTCCTTTTCATGTCTGATTCTTGGCAGAATGAGGCCTCTTAAGACTGCACATGGTTTTTCTAAGGGGGTACCTACAAGGGATTACTTAACATTTAAATTTCAAGCTCTCTGTAGTTTTTCAATGGAACTGTATTCAGCCAGGTAGAAAACCCATCATGTTCATTAATTTTTCTTTTTCAATTGTTGTACTTTTGTGAATACTTTAATACATCTTTTTCAATTACTGGATTGTGTTGTGTGCTCAGTTTAGATCAAGTGAAGAAGAGATCGAAGCCCTTTCCTTAATTTAATCGCTCTCCAGCCATACAGGCTTCTTCTTCAGAAATGCCACCCATGTGCCTACCTCAGGCCCTTTGCACCTTCAGCCTAGAAAGCATGTTCTGCACATTTGTGTGGTTTGCTCCTTCACTTCCTTTAAGTGTCTGCTCACATATCACCTTCTCAGAGAGACCTTCTGTGATATGTAAAAACGCAACCTCTCCCACCCCTGGCTCTCTCTAAGCCCCTTAACCCTGCTGTTTTTCTCCCTGTCAAACCATACATGTGCTGATCTGTTTTCCCTACCAGAACGTAAGCACTGAGAGGCCAGAATTTAGCTGTTTTTTTTCACTGTTCCATCTTTAGTGTGTAGTACATTGTCTGGCAATTAGCAATTGCTCAATAAATGTTGACTTGGTAGATGATGGATAGATGGATTTATCTATTCAACAAATCTATATCCTGTCATATGCCAGGCACTGTGCTAAGCATAAGGAACACACAGCTTCTCAAGGATCTTGCCACAGTGGAGGTGAGAGAAGGTGACGTGGTAGTAATAATAGCTATTAGATAGTAATACTTTCTGTATGCCAAAAATGTCTTGCTCTGTTTAGCACTATGAGTCAATGCTAGTTGTACTAATCTCAAACTCACTTTTAGAAAGATAAAGTCAGTATATTACAGCAGTATTTTTTTGGATACGTCTCCAAGAGTAATACAATCAAAAGCAAAAATAAACTAATTGGACCTAATCAAACTTACAAGCTTTTGCACAACAAAGGTAACTGTAAACAAAACAAAAAGACAACCTATGGAATAGGAGGAAACGTCTGCAAAGATGTGACTGACAGGGCTGAATTTCTAATATATATAAACATCTCACATAGGTCAATAAATTAAAAAAAAAATAACCAATCCAAAAATGGGCACAACTTAAGTAGATACATCTCCAAATAAGACATACTGATAGTCAACAAGCACATGAAAAGATGTTCACATTGCTAATTATTAGAGAAATGAAAATCAAAACTGCAATGAGGTATCACCTCACGCCAGTCAGAATGGCCATCATCAAAAAGTCTACAAATAATAAATGCTGGAACAGGTATGGAGAAAAGGGAGCCTTCCTACACTGTTGTTGGGAACATAAATTGGTGAACAGTACGGGAGTCCCTTAAAATCTAAAGTCAGGTCCATGACCCAGCAACTCGACTCCTGGACGTATGTCTGCAAAAGGTGAAAACTAATTAAAAAGGGTACAGGCACCCTAATGTTCATTGCAGTGTTAGTCACAAGAGCCAGTTCACAGAAGTGGCCTAAATGTCTACTGACAGATGAATGGATAAAGAAGATGTGGTACAAATATACAGTGGAATACTAGCCAGCCATAAAAATGAAGACAAAATGCCATTTGTAGTAACATGGATGGACATAGAGATTATCATTACTAAGTGAAGGGGAAAATATAATACCACTTATATATGGATCTTAAAAAATGATACAAATGAACTTATTTATAAAGCAGAAATGGACTCAGACATAGAAAGCAAACTTAGGTTACCAAAGAAAGGTGGGAGAAGGGTAAATTCGTTTTGAATAACAGTACTTCCCTGGTGGTCCAGTAGACAAGACTTCATGCTTCAACTGCAGGGCTGGGAGTTTCTCCCCTGGTCAGGGAACTAAGATCCTACATGCTGCGCAGCAAGGCCACACGTGAAATAAGAAAGACAAATACAATCCCTATCAAATTACCCATGACATTTTTCACAGAACTAGAGCAAATAATCCTAAACTTTTTATGGAGCCATGAAAGACCCAGAATTGCCAAAGCAATCCTGAGGAAAAAGAACAAAGCAGGAGTCATAACCCTCCCAGACTTCAGACAACACTACAAAGCTATAGTAATCAAAACAGCATGGTTTGGGCACAAAAATAGACATGAATAAATGGAGCAGAATACGGAGCTCAGAAATAAACCCACACACCTACAGTCAATTAATCTTTGACAAAGGAGGCAAGAATATACAATGGGAAAAGGAAAGTCTCTTTAGCAAGTGGTGTTGGGAAAATTAGACAATTGCACGTAAATAAATGAAGTTATTTACTCTCATACCATACACAAAAATGAATTCAAAATGGCTTACAGACTTAAAAACAGGACACCATAAAACTCTTAGAACATAATTACATCATTCTGACACAAATCATCCCAAAGGTTTTTTAAGTCAGCCTCCCAAGGCAAAAGAAATAATCAAATGGGACCTAATCAAACTAACAAGCTTTTGTACAGCAAGTTCAGTCGCTCAGTCATGTCCGACTCTGCAACTCCATGAATCACAGCATGCCAGGCCTCCCTGTCCATCACCAACTCCCGGAGTTTACTCAAACTCATCGAGTCGGTGATGCCATCAAGAGGAAACCATAAATAAAACTAAAAGACAACCTACAGAATGGGAGAAAATATTTGCAAACTATGTGACCAACAAGGGCTTAATTTCCAAAATATACAAAGAACTCATACAACTCAACGACAAAAAACAATCCATTTGAAAAATGGACAGAAGGCCTAACTAGACATTTCTCCAAAGAAGACATGCTGTGCTCAGTTGCTCAGTCATGTCTGACTCTAAAACTGCCTGAACTGTAGCCCACCAGGCTCCTCTGTCCATGGGATTCTCCAGGCAAGAATACTGGAGTGGGTAGCCATTCCCTTTTCCAGGGGATATTCCAGACCCAGAGATCAAACCCACATTTCCTGCACTGGAAGGAAATACTTAAAGAGTGAACCGTAGTAAAATGAAACAACGTTTATTCAGGGAGACACACACCCCACAGACAGTATGGGCCATCTCAGAAGACGAGAAACCCCACGGTACAGGGTTGTCAGTTTTTATACGGCTGGGTATTTTCATAGGCTAATAAGTGGGAGGATTATTCCAACTGTTTTGGGGAAGCGGTGGGGATTTCCAGGAATTGGACCACTGTCCACTTTTTGGCCTTTTTTGATTCTTGTTCAGTCACTGAGTCGTGTCTGACTGTTTGCGACCCCAAGGACTGCAGCACGCTGGGCTTCCCTGTCCTTCACTATCTTCCACAGTTTGCTCACACTCACATCCAAGGAGTCGGTGATGCCAAAGAAGACGTATAGATGGCCAATAGGTACATGAAAAAATACTCAATATTGCTAATTGTTGTTGTTCAGTTGCTAAATTGTATCTAAATCTTTGCAACTCCATGGACTGCAGTATGCCAGACTTCCCTCTCCTTCACTGTTTCCCGGAGTTTGCTCAGACTCATGTCTGTTGTGTGGATGATGCCATCCAGCCATCTCATCCTCTGTCACCCCCTTCTCCTGCCCTCAGTCTTTCCCAGCATCAGGGTCTTTTCCGGGAGTCAACTCTTCATAGAGAAGTACAGATCAAAACTACGAGATACCACCTCACATCAATGAATGGCCTTCATTAAAAAGACTACAAATAAAAAATTCTGGAGAGAGCGTGCAGAAAAGGGAACCCTCTCACACTGTTGGTGGCAACATAAATTTGTGCAGCCACTATGGAAAACAGTATGGAGGTTCCTCAAATAACTAAAAATAGAGTTGCCATATGATCCAGCAATCTCACTCCTAGGCATATACCCACATGACACTATAATTTTTAAAGATACATTCATCCTTATGTTCATAGCAGCACTGTTCATAATAGCCAGACATGGAAACAACCTAAATGTCCCTCGACAGATGAATGGATAAAGAAGATGTGGTGCAAGTACACAGTGGAGTGCTGCTGCGGCTGCTAAGTCGCTTCAGTCGTGTCCGACTCTGTGCGACCCCATAGACGGCAGCCCACCAGGCTCCCCCGTCCCTGGGATTCTCCAGGCAAGAACAGTGGAGTGGGTTGCCATTTCCCTCTCCAGTGCATGAAAGTGAAAAGTGAAAGTGAAGTCGCTCAGGCTCCTCCGTCCATGGGATTTTCCAGGCAAGAGTACTGGAGTGGGGTGCCATCGCCTACTACTCAGCCATAAAAATGAATGAAATAATGCCATTTACAGCAACGTGAATGAACCTAGATGTTATCATACTAAGTGAAGTCAGAAAAAGACAAATACCATATGATATCACTTACATATGGAATCTAAAGTGTGACACAAGTGAGCTTATGTACAAGACAGAAACAGACTTACAGAGACCAGACATGTCGTTGCCAAGGGGGAGGAGGAGAGCGGGAGGGGTGGAGGGGGTTCGGGGTCAGCAGATGCCCACTGGTTTATACAGCATGGATAAATAACAAGATCCCCCTGGACAGCACAGGGAACTGTACTCAATATCCTGTGATAAGCCATAATGGAAAAGAATGTTAAAATATATAACTGAACCATTTTGCTGTATGGTAGAAATTAGCATTGTAAATTAACTATACTACCATTAAAAAAAAAAAAAAAAGACAATGTCAGGTTTAGGGTATATAACTTGCCCAAGGTCACTCAGCTAATAAGGTCCAGAGAGACAGGGCTGGGGCTGGCACCATTTGATCCAAAGACTTGTTTCTTTATCACTCTGCTCTGGGACTTTTCTCACCAAAAGCAATCTAACTTACTTATTCAGATAAAGGCGTTACGTCATTGAAATAAGGGAGGTGGTTGTGTAGGTGGTAGAAAAATGCCCAGGGGCCTTAACTTCAGTTTGGAAGACAATATAGTGACTTTATCTGTTGAGAGCTGTGTCACAAATAACACCTTACTGATAAAGCGCTAACATTTTCTAGTGACTTATAAATTAACGTGGATTCACAACGAGCTCCTGGCTTGCATAACTTGATGCTTTTTTGAACAGGCAAGATCACCTGTAGGGGTGAATCTCCTGTGAACGCATCATGTGTGATGTGGAAAAAAAAAAAAAAGAGATGCTGCCCAAGCGTGCAAGGGCAGCAGTAATAAAATCAGGTTCTCTTGGTTCCTCCCAAAGTAGAATTAGGTACTGCTGAGTTCCTCCTTCTGGGTCTCTGACTTCCAAGATGCACAAGAACATACCAACCAAACACATGTATACATATTCCTGAGCGTGATGACAGCCCTGAGGGAGCGGGCTTAGTGTTAGAAAGGAAACCTCACGCACTCTCTTGCCCTCTTCCAGGCTCAGGCCCCCTTCTGGCTCCTCTGGGTGATTACATCGATAACTGCATTTAGGAACAAACGGCGGGGCAGCAGCCCGTGGCTACCAGGGGGAAAGGGAGAGAATTTTGCAGCAGGGAGGGTGCTTATATAACACAATGGAATATTAAGTAAGTGAAGTAAGTGAATTCGCTCAGTCGTGTCCGACTCTTTGCGACCCCATGGACAGTAGCCTGTACCAGGCTCCTCCATCCATGGGATTTTCTAGACATGAGTACTGGAGTGGGTTGCCATTTCCTTCTCCAGGGAACCTTCCCGACCCAGGGATCGGACCCAGGGATTGAACCCAGGTCTCCCGCATTGTAGACAGATGCTTTACCATCTGAGCCACCTCAGCTATTAAAAAGAAAGCATTTGAATCAGTTCTAATGAGGTGGATGAAACTGGACCCTATTATACAGAGTGAAGTAAGTCAGAAAGAAAAACACCAATACCATATATTAACACATATATATGGAATTTAGAAAGATGGTAATGATGACCCTATATGT
Organism: Bison bison bison; assembly: GCF_000754665.1. Taxonomy (NCBI): domain Eukaryota; kingdom Metazoa; phylum Chordata; class Mammalia; order Artiodactyla; family Bovidae; genus Bison; species Bison bison. The sequence goes on from NW_011494801.1 coordinate 1,542,305, forward strand.
GAGACAGCAAAAGAGACACAGATGTAAGGCAAGGGTGGGATGATCTGAGAGAATAATATTGAAACATGTATATTACCATACGTGAAATAGATCACCAGTCCAGGTTCAATGCATGAGGCAGGGTGCTCAGGACTGGTGCACTGGGATGACCCAGAGGGATGGAATGGGGAGGGAGGTGGGAGCGGGATTCAGGATAGGGGACACGTGTACACCCGTGGCTGATTCATGTCAATGTATGGCAAAAAAACACCACAATATTGTAAAGTAATTAGCCTCCAATTAAATTAATTCATTTTAAAAAAAAGAAAAAAATAACCTTTATAGGTTATAGGGGAAATTGACTTCGGGTTTGCTCACTAGTTACCAGGAAAACCAGCAGGGAAGCACATCCCTCCTAGCCCCTCAGGTTGACTGTCACAGACAAGTGTTTCCCTTTGATAATGAGCAGGGTGGAACTGTTCTAACCTAAGGACTAGAACAATCACTAGCTAGGGGCAGGAGTTGGGGGATGGGGGGTGGGCAAGCATGTAGGCAGTTGCTGTTTAGGTTCTACGATGGAGGAGAAGTCAGGGGAATTATTTGGTAGTCCGGTGGTTAAGACTCCACCTTCCAATGCACGGGATGTGAGTTCAGCCCCTGGTTGGGGAATTGAGGTCCCACATGCTGCAAAGGATGACCAAAAAGACCCCCTCTTTTTTAAAAAGAGTTAGGGCGAGTTAACAGGTGAGTTAGGGGGTAGGTGAGGCAGGGACTGGTTCAACGGGGTATACAGAGAGCAAGAGAACAGTCATCTTGAGTGGTCTGAGTGGATTATACTCTCCACCTCTACACACCCTGCTGAAAGTAAAGTGAAAGTGAAGTCGCTCAGTCATGTCCGACTCTTTGCAATCTCATGGACTGTAGCCCACCAGGCTCCTCCATCCATGGGATTCTCCAGGCAAGAGTACTGGAGTGGGTTGCCATTTCCTTCTCCAGACACTCCCAATCTTGGCCCACCCATCATCCGCAACATCCCTGGAGCCAGGTATTAGAGGTGCACTGCAACTAGACACCACAAATACAATACAGACTACAGAAGCTAAAGCAGGTTAACAGTAAACACCCGACATGCTAAACATAATGGCTCTCCAGGAAGTGGGCAAAGTTTGGAGCTAACTGCTCATGTGGTCACTGGAGAGGAAGTCCAGGGCAGTGACATCCTATCTAGTTATAAGGGAAGACCACTTCTGGCTTCCACAAGCCCAGAGCCACTCCCACAGAGTAGGGGGAAGAAGGCCCTGGCTTTAAAGGAAACATTCTGGTGGCCTAGCCAGGTGTCAGCAGTCACAGCGCAGGCCTGCCACCCCACATTAGGTTGGGTGCCATTAGTAGTGGGCTGATTAGGTGTTTCCAAACAAAAAGCAGTTAATCCCACTAGTTGGATTTGTGTGGCTGGGAGCCAGGTGACTCCACTCCACACAACATAACCTGGGAGGTCCTTTATGAGCAGTAATCCTGGCAACATGTAAAGTTGTTATACAGTACTGTTTACTGGGAGAAGGCAATGGCACCCCACTCCAGTACTCTTGCCTGGAAAATCCCATGGACGGAGGAGCCTGGTGGGCTGCAGTCCATGGGGTCACTAAGAGTTGGACACGACTGAGCGACTTCACTTTCACTTTTCACTTTCATGCATTGGAGAAGGAAATGGCAACCCACTCCAGTGTTCTTGCCTGGAGAATCCCGGGGACTGGGGAGCCTGGGGGGCTGCCGTCTCTGGGGTCACACAGAGTCTGACACGACTGAAGCAACTTATCAACTGTTTACTGACAAGTGCCCTTCTGACATACTGGCATGCTCCAGGACAGGAAGATGGTGAGCTGCCCCACATGGTTGCATTACCTAGGTCCATTTTCCATGGAAGTCCAGAGGCGGACACCAAGGGCAGCTTGCTGTAGACCCAGCAATTAGACTCATTTTGCAGCAAGGCCATTGTTGCTGCCCACTCCATGAATAGATTTTATCTGCTCAAGCTAAGGATGAAATGCAAGACCTCTAACAGGCATAGCACAGGGGAGATCATGACTGTCAAGCAAAATACAAGTAGAAACCATATTCTGAAATGATACCCTCCTGCCTGTGGTTTTTTCTGGCCTATAATACAGTTCAGATAAATCAAGTTTTCAGTTATACAGAAATATGTCTAAAATCACATCTATATAGCCATCCTGCTCTATTTTGGATGCCTGAACTGTAGTTAATTTTGATTTTTTATTTTTCTTGCAATAGCTTTGATTTAATTATTTAAAAGGAAGGATAGAAAAAAATAAGGGAGGGAGGAAAAGTCAGGAAACTTGGATACAATCAGAACTTTAAAAATACAATGGTGGCTTTAGTTTGTGATTTTGTCATTTTGGGGATGCAACACTATTGGCTACAGATGACACACAATCGCCTTGACCTGAGCAGAAAAACTTGAGCATGCTGCACAATGGCTGTATCTGAAGGAGACAGATGTTTGCCCTACGTAAGTGTTGTATGACCCAATGGATACATCCCTTGCCAAATAATTATATATCACTCAAAGATTTTTATAGCATAATTTTGAATTTTAAATGTACTTTTGTTTAATGGTTAAAGCAGATGTACAATGAATGTTTAATAGGCCACAAACTGGCTATTTTGGTTAGTCAAAAGTTTAATTACGTAAAGATCAGAATGACTTCTCTTAATATGTGAACATTTCTATCATTTTCCCCTTTGGATTGCAAATCTTTCGATGGAAAGCATTGATGACCAAAATATTCGCCCCTTGATGGTTGCTGCCCGCCCTGGGTCCAGCATGTCCCTTGGTGCTGGGCCTCCTTTGTATATTACACACACACAGAAACACCCAGTTACCCATGTGGTGTAAAACTAATCAGACAACCTCAGAGACGTGTCAACGGAGAGCATTTTAGAGGCTTAGAGACATTTAATTAATTACGCTGAACTGTTACGCGTTGTGCACGTGCTGTCAGCAGCAGACTTAAGGCAAGGTTCTGCTCTGCGACAGCTTCACTAGTGAATCCTCTTTCTATCCTGAACACTGAGGGCAGCGGTACACTTAGAAGTAAACACTAACTTTCAGTGTTGATAGGGAGAGAAACATTTGTTAAAAAGTTCAATTGAATTCGTAGGACGGGTCTTCACAGGCTGGGTCTGGATTTTGGGGTCCGTTGCCTGTCTCCGTTGTCCTCTTTCCTTGTGCTAGTGTGGATGTCGTTTGGGGGCAGCAGTCTTTTCTATAGGTCAGTCCAGTGTAGAGGCCCTTCTCAAGTGGGAGTGTGATTTCAAGAGTTCATCTCCTCCAGTTCTATTGTATACTTAAGAATATCTGATAAGGGTCTTTTGACAAAGTTTCTGTTAATCTGTTTTATCATTTGCACTCATAGGAAATACTCCCCCACTCTAGTTTGTAACGTGAGACCTGCTATCACATCCATCCCAAGTATATACTCTGGGATTGGACTATGAACACTGCATATTAGGAGTGGGGGCAGCTACCCCGTTTGTGGCATGAATGATATTCTTTTTGCTCTACCGTTCCACCCCTATACTAGTCAACAACAGAGAGGGGGCCATGGAGCCAGTGGATGTTTCTATATATTAATGTCCATTCAGCCCTGGTGTTTACCATGGCTAAACAATCTTTCTATTCTTTCAGTCAGTTCAGTCGCTCAGTCGTGTCTGACTCTTTGCAACCCCATGAATCACAGCACGCCAGGCCTCCCTGTCCATTACCAACTCCCGGAGGAGAAGACTCGAGAGTCCCTTGGACTGCAAGGAGATCCAACCAGTCCATTCTGAAGATCAGCCCTGGGATTTCTTTGGAAGGAATGATGCTAAAGCTGAAGCTCCAGTACTTTGGGCACCTCATGCGAAGAGTTGACTCATTGGAAAAGACTCTGATGCTGGGAGGGATTGGGGGCAGGAGGAGAAGGGGACGACAGAGGATGAGATGGCTGGATGGCATCACTGACTTGATGGACATGCCAACAAATGGTTAATTCTACTTGAGGCATCTGGTTCGCCAAAACCCGCATTACCAGGACCTTCCCCTGAAGCCTACATTACTGCGACCTGGGATTTTCTGGAACCTTGACCATATGCCCTAGTCTAGTAGCCTTGGGTCTGACACATTCCCTCCACTACTGATGGTAGGGCCTCTTCCTCTGGAGGAGTAGAAGGAGGGCCTTGTTGTTCAATGGCTCCGCTGGTACTTGGTCAGGTTTTCGCTTCTGTCATAGCTCTGCTAATGCAGCACCAGGTTGCTTATCTGTCTTGGTTATAGGGGCCCCACCACCTCTAGGTCCTCCCACATCTGTTTTCTAGTTACTCAGATGAGTCCCCAGAAAGAGGAAGGAGGAGCCTTACTTCCTTCTCCCTCTTAGGGATTATGGTTCTGATCCTCCGGTTCTATACCTTTTTCATTTTTCCGAACTCTACTGTTGTTTGCACCACCTAGCAACTGGGTGCTCTACTAAGGGACTAAGGATGAAAACTGGAGCCCCAGACAGTTGCCCAGCAGCAGACTGGAGGGCCATGCTTTTCATGCCTGATGTGAATAACTCATTGCTGCTAAGTCACTTCAGTTGTGTCCAACTCTGTGCGACCCCATAGGCGGCAGCCCACCAGGCTCCCCCGTCCCTGGGATTCTCCAGGCAAGAACACTGGAGTGGGTTGCCATTTCCTTCTCCAATGCATGAAAGTGAAAAGTGAAAGTGAAGTTGCTCAGTCATGTCCGACGCTCAGCGACCCCATGGACTGCAGCCTACCAGGCTCCTCGGTCCATGGGATTTTCCAAGCAAGAGCACTGGAGTGGGGTGCCATTGCCTTCTCCGGAATAACTCATTATCTGGGCCCTAATAGTGCTGGCCATCTATGGCATGTGTCACACCTGGTTCTCTTAATGAATCCGAGTTTTTCCATGATTTACCAACAGAGAGGAGTAGGAGGTACATCCCCTGCATTGGGCCAGGCGGCCTGGCAGCCAGCCATTACCCAAGAAAGCAGGAAAATTACTTTGCCCTCATTGATGGCTCTATGTAAGTGCTGCTAGAAGGCCGCATGCTTAGTCACTGAGGCCATCATTAACATACTCTGGTCAGTTAACATCATGCCTTCCCCACTGACATCCCAGACACACAGCAACCAAGCAATCAGTGGCCTAAATTTGTCACCCAGTTCAACTCACTCAGTCCGAGTACAGTCTCTGAGGGTGGCCAGTGTGCCCCACTCTAGGGATGGGAGCAAATCATTGCCTACACACAGTGCTCTAAGCTGATCTGGTTTATATGTGGCGTCACCACAGGGCTAGCTACTGGCCTCACTGAGACAGAGACCTCCATGGCCTCACCCGAGTCTTCTTCCTCACCAGCGCCCTCAGTGGAGTCTCACACTTTGAGGTCCCAAATTGAACGGGCCATGACCATCTGAACTGGGGAAGCTGCCTCCTCTTAGCTAGGCCATATGGAGACTAATGTCTCTAACTTCCCGTCTTGTTCCCTCCATCGACTCATGTGTCTGTAGTTTCTGTTTGAGCCCGTCTAGCATTTCTCCTGTGTTTTAAATCCTCCTCTAGATGCCTAACCTCAGCCTTGGCTGCTAGCTCAGCGTGTCTGGGCTCTTGCCACAGTGGGGAAGAGCCAGTGCACAGCTGCAGCCACTGCCCTATCATCTAACTTCTTTCCTCCCAGTGCCCAGTGTACTGGAGGCCAATAGCTCTGCAATACCCTTCGGAGTGTCTGTGAGTTCTGGTACTCTCTTGGAAGCCTCCATTCATCAAGGACAACCACCACAGGGCCCCAGATGCAAGTGCATGACCACCCCAGGATTTTACTGGCAACTGTCCACTCCCTGTCCTTATTTCCTGACATCTCAGCACTCACGGGAGTTTCCTTGGCCGCCTCCTGGTTGCCTTGACAGTTGTTGGGTGCACCTTGCAGGCTTGCAAGGTTTGTAGTTGCCCAGTCTCGAGACCAAAGAAACAGCCTGGAGCTACCGACAGCGATGCCAGTGGTTTATGGGACAGGGGAACACACAGGAAATTAGACACATCCAAAGCAAGGTCCTGGAGCCAACCTGCAGGCAAGATGAGGCAGCAGTCTCCTACCAGGAGGGAGGGGAGGCTACACACGGTTATAAGGGAATTGACATCAAGTTGGCTCATCCGTTACCAGGGAAAACAGGGGAAGAGCAAGTCCCTCATAGCCTCCTGGGGCAGATATTTCCCCGCTGGATGGAGCCATTCTGGCCTAAGGATGAAAACAATCACAAGCTGGGGGTGGGGGAGAGGAAGAGTGGGTGGGAGCTAAGTACTCAGGCAACTCCACTTGGGCTCTGTGATTAAGAGGTAACGTCAGTCAGGTGAGTAGGGTATAGATGAGGCAGGGACTGGGGGCAGGGGATGTGCTGAGAGCAAGAGAACAGCAATTTTGCATGGCCTAATCATACAGCAGATTCTGCAACACATGTTTTCCCTGTATATTCAAGATTTTTTTAAAAGAAGAATTTCATAGTGGTATTGATTTGCATTTCTCTGATAATAAGTGATGTTGAGCATCTTTTCATGTGTTTGTTACCCATCTGTATGTCTTCTCTGGAAAAATGTCTATTTAGTTCTTTGGCCCATTTTTTGATTGGGTCATTTATTTTTCTGGAGTTGAGCTGTAGGAGTTGCTTGTATATTTTTGAGATTAGTTGTTTGTCAGTTGCTTCATTTGCTATTATTTTCTCCCATTCTGAAGGCTGTCTTTTCACCTTGCTAAAAGTTTCCTAATGTTCATCGCAGCACTGTTTATAATAGCCAGGACATGGAAGCAACCTAGATGTCCATCAGCAGATGAATGGATAAGAAAGTTATGGTACATATACACAATGGAGTATTACTCAACCATTAAAAAGAATACATTTGAATCAGTTCTAATGAGGTGGATGAAACTGGAGCCTATTATACAGAGTGAAGTAAGCCAGAAGGAAAAACACCAGTACAGTATACTAACGCATATATATGGAATTTAGAAAGATGGTAACAATAACCCTGTGTACGAGACAGCAAAAGAGACACTGATGTATAGAACAGTCTTATGGACTCTGTGGGAGAGGGTGAGGGTGGGAAGATTTGGGAGAATGGCATTGAAACATGTAAAATATCATGTATGAAACGAGATGCCAGTCCAGGTTCGATGCACGATACTGGATGCTTGGGGCTAGAGCACTGGGACGACCCAGAGGGATGGTATGGGGAGGGAGGAGGGAGGAGGGTTCAGGATGGGGAACACATGTATACCTGTGGTGGATTCATTCTGATATTTGGCAAAACTAATACAATTATGTAAAGTTTAAAAATAAAATAAAATTTAAAAATAAATAAATAAATAAAAGAATTTCAAATGTTGCAGGAAAGAGAATGGGGTGCAAGAGGATGGTCACATCCCAGGTCTCAGCGAGTCCCTGGGACAGCAGTCATGCGTGAGTTCTTAACTTTGTGCCGGAAATAATTCAAGAGCAGGTCATAGTAAAATGAAAGGTTTATTCAGGGAGATACACACTCCACAGAGTATGGGCCATCTCAGAAGATGAGAGATTCCAGGGTTTGGGGTTGTCGGTTTTTATAGGGCTGGGTATTTTTATCGGCTGATGAGTGGGAGGATTATTCTATTTGGGGGAAGGGATGGGGATTTCCGGGAATTGGACCACTGTCCACTTTTTGGCTTGTTGTGATTATTGTTGTTCAGTCACTGAGTTGTGTTCAACTCTTTGAGACCCCGTGGACTACAGCATGCCAGGCTTCCCTGTCCTCCACTATTTTCTGCAGTTTGCTTAAAATCATGTCCGTTAAGTCGGTGATGCCATCCAACCATCTCATCCTCTGTCGTCCCCTTCTTCTCCTGCCCTCAATCTTTCCCAGCATCAGGGTCTTTTCTAACCAGTTGGCCCTTTGCATCAGGTGGCCAAAGTATTGGAGCTTCAACTTCAGCATCAGTCCTTCCAATGAATATTCAGGGTGATGTCTCTTAGGATTGACTGGTTTGATCTCCTTGCTGTCCAAGGGACTCTCAAGAGTCTTCTCCAGCACTACAGTTCGAAAGCATCAATTCTTTGGTTCTCAGCCTTCTTCACAGTCCAACTCTCACATCCGTACATGACTATTGGAAAAACCATAGCTTTGACTATACAGACCTTTGTTGGCAAAGTGATGTCTCTGCCTTTTAATATGCTGTCTAGGTTTGTCATAGCTTTTCTTCCAAGGAGCTATGGAAGGTCTTTTAATTTCATGGCTGCAGTCACAATGCGCAGTGATCTTAGAGCCCAAGAATTACGCTTGGCCTAAGAACTGTCTTGGTGCCTGTGAGTGTGTCATTTATTATCATGGTTGTAGTTGTGCTCAGATGTGTCTGAATCTCTGCGGCCTCACGGACTGTAGCCCACCAGGCTCCTCTGCCCCTGGAAAAATTTCCTAGGCAAGAATACTGGAGTAGGTTGCCATTTCCTTCTCCGGGGGAATTTTTGCAGATCAGGGATTGAACCAGCATCTCTCGCTTAGGGGGTGGATTCTTTACTGTTGAGCCACCAGGGGAGCTCTAGTTCCTCCTCCTGCTGCTGCTAAGTCGCTTCAGTCGTGTCCGACTCTGTGCGACCCAATGGAGTGTCCGACTCTGTGCGACCCAATGGACGGCAGCCTACCAGGCTCCTCTGTCCGTGGGATTCTCCAGGCAAGAGTACTGGAGTGGGGTGCCATTGTCTTCTCCAGTTCCTCCCCCTACATAACACTATATCTTTGAGTTCTGCAGGAAGTAAGGTCCCCACTCAGGTGAAGGATGTTGACCCTCCTGACTTCAATCAGCTAAAGCTTGGACTCTGTCAACCTCCTTGCCTGAATTCTATGCTGAGCTCTCCTCTGCTCAAGCCCCTTCATACGTATGTATGTATTCTTCACTTAAAACTTCCCCAATTTTGCTAGTGGGGAAATGCTACTTTGGGAAAGATTCTTGATGTTCTCCTTACTTGCTGCAAGTAATAATAAATCTTTCCTCCTCCTGATCTTTGGCTTGTTTGTAACTATTGGTTTGACATCCAACAAGAGGAAAAACCAGTTTTGGGGTAACAGTTGTACCATAAAGTTGTAAACTGTTTCTGGATATTTAGGTTGTTTCCAGTTGTCTTGTTTTGAAATTTCCCTTGTGGTCCTGTGAGTAAGACTCTGTGCTTCTACTTCAGGAGGCATGGTTTCAGTTGCTGGCCTGCTTGCTGTGCGGCCAAAAAAAAAAAATAGTTGTACAACCAGTTGTCTTGTTTTGTCTATCACATGTGGTAACATAATTGTGTTCGTCCATATGGACTCTTTAAAAAAAAATGCCCAAAGATGTGATCATCTCCCCTCCCCTCCTCACATCCTGGCAGAAGGCTGCTCTCAAGTCAGATTGAGTCAGGTTATAAGAAAAACAACTGGGGCAGAAGGCAGGAAGGAGCTCTAGAACCTCCAGGAGACATGGCTGCGTTTACAAGAAGGAAGTACAGATCTTTCAAGTTCTGAGAGTCCTAGGAGAGCAGCTGCTTCCAGCATCTGTTTCCTTCTGAAAATAGGATGTTAAACTATTGTCTCTTTTTGGCTCAGGGTTTGGATTTAATAATCCATCCATTCCTTCACTGTGGGCTTTATGGATCTGGCCTTTCTTATTCCAGAATGTAAGAAAGGGATTTTTTTTTTCTAATCTCCAAACATCTGGGAAGAGGAAGTTGGACAGGTCTCATATTCTCACATTTGTTTTCAATTGCTGCCCTCCAGTGCTATGTGGCTGATACATCTGTGGTTACTTCTCCCTTTGGGGCATTAAGTAATTTCAGGCATGTGTACCTGAATCACTGCTCTGCTGGGCTTGGGGTGGGGTGGGGATAGGGTCAGGGAGGAACAGCGCAGCTGAGGTTAACTTGCGTAAGACCTGAGGTTTCCCTTCCCCTGATAAGGACTCCATGGAGACTGAGTTTTGAATCTAGATTCAGTCTGGATTCTTTCTCTTGCTTTGAATAGGATTGGTTGTAGGAAGGGGAGGACTTTGTTTTTTGCATAAGCTTTTTATTTCTCGGCCACATCACATGACACGTGGGATCTTACTTCCCTGACCAGAGATGAAACCCAAACACCCTGCAGTGGAAGTGTAGAATCTTAATCACTGGACTGCCAGGGAAGTCCCTTGGTTTTGTTTTGTTTTTTAATTACAGTTTCTTTCAATTAGATAAATGAAATATAAAATCTAAACTTATTTTGTAGGGCCTCCCTTAGAATGTACAATAGGCTCAGAGGAATATGGATCATTTTGCAAAGCGATGTCCTTGCTCTTGCTGGCCCAGAAGAACCCCGGAGACTTTGTTTATAACATATCTGGGTGTTCCTATCTGGTTAAAAGCCCTGATCTTTTTTACATGTAAGTCATTGCTGAAGGAAGTGGGTCTGGCAGTGGGGGAAATAGCTCTGAAAAGTGTGTTCAAGGATCTTGGTCCCAAAGAATGTGAAACATCTGTGGAGCATGGGGCTGCTGGCAGACAGCAAGTGCCACGCCGCTTGTATCCTGCAGCAGCTGCAGCAGCTACGCCAAGGGCCCGTGTGAAAGGACGTGCGCCAGCACTGTGTCATCAGGAAGGCGCACGCACCACGGAGGGTGGGGCACGGCTCTTCGGGCACAGGGCACCTCAGGACACACCAGGCTCAGGCAGGAGGCTCAGCTCATGATTGAGTGTTGGCTGAATGGGCTTGGGCAAGAGAGAAAACAGCCCAAGGGAGAAAAGTGAAGTAAACTTAGGAGGAGAGCTAGCACTGGGCTGGAAATAACTGGCCTCCTTCCATGTCCTCCCTTGAAAATACCATGAGAGAAAGTGAAAGATTTAGGTTCATTATAAATTTCTATTTCAAATAATTTCAAGCTCATAGACTGTGACTCTCCAAGGGCCACCCTTCAGGCCTCCTCCTCCCTATGGGCCAGCATGCATTAAAGTCATTGCAGAATGCCATCCCTTCCTGCAGAGGCAAAGGCCCAGTAAAGCAACCTCACCACTGTATGACTTGGGCGTTAGACTAACATGTGATCTCTTATTAAGCATTAGTTTTGCATCCTGGAATCACATTAAATGGAGAAATATTGGGTTGGCCAAAAACTTTTTTCAAGGTTTTCCATAAGATGTTACAAAAACCTGAACAAAATTCTTTGGCCAACCCAATACATATTGATAAAAGGTTTAGCTTAACTGGAGTGATACATTTTCTCTTATGAAGTAATAATTACCCTCTGATCCAAGCTGGTGTTATTCTCTGTCATAGAAATGTCCCAGCTCAGTCTCCAGTGGTTCTGATTTGGCATTTTAAGGTTAATGCTCTTATAGCACTGTCCAAGATAATAGCTACAGGCCACATGAGACCATTAATTTAAATTAATGAAATTTAAATTTAAAATTCAGATCCTCAGTCTCAAGTGCTCACTAGCTACATGTGGCGAAGGACAGTGCAGGGAGAGAACATTTCCTTCATCACAGAAAATTCTACTGGACGGTGATAGTGCAGACCACGCCAGAGTTATCATTTTGAATAGTTGTGCCAGATTACACACACACACACACACACACACGCTCACGTCATGTCCCCACACCCTTTTTTCTCTTTGTATAGAGGTGTGACAGTGAAAGTCGTGCCCGGCTGCATGGGCTATACAGTTCATGGAATTCTCCAGGCCAGAATACTGAAGCGGGTAGCCTTTCCCTTCTCCAGGGGATCTTTCCAACCCAGGGGTCAAACCCAGGTCTCCGGCATTGCAGGCGGATCCTTTCCCAGGTGTGGTGGGAGGGAATATGAACATGCCTCCCAGTGCTGGCCCCGGTGGTTGCCACTCTGCAGTGGAAAGACGGAGCTCGCTAGTGCCTACTGTGTTCCACACACTGTGGGCGAGTAGGAGGCAACTGTGAAGACAGAGCATGCTGACAGCCTTCTAATGTTTGACCCTACACCAAGTGTATCCCCAAGGGGATAGAAAGATGAGGGAGACAGAATCCCTGCCCTTGACAAGCTCAGCAGAGACAGCCCCACAGTCACAGTGAGCTCCAGGCAGTCACGTGCGAGCAGCTCCAAGGAGAAAGGATAAATGTCTGGGCAATAAGGATGAACTGATAAACCCAACTCAGGGCCACAAACATTCGACAGCGAGCTGGGAGAATCCTGAGAGACTTAGGTAAAGACCATTCCAGTTGGAGGGACCAACCCAAAGTTTCAGGGTGGGAGTTAGGCCCATGTGATTGCAGCATCAGATTTGGTGAAGAACCAGGTCTTGAACAGAACAGCTTTAGGCTATTGAAATAACAATGTTAAGGAAACTCCTGTGTCAGTCATGCATAAATGTGTGGTGATTCTCCAGTGGCTCAGCAGTAAAGAATCTGCCTGCAATGGAGACTCAGGAGATGGCTCAGCAGTAAAGAATCTGCCTGCAATGCAGGAGACTCAGGAGATGCAGGTTCATGGGTTCAATCCCTGAGTCAGGAAGACTCCCTGAAGGAGGAAGTGGCAACCCACTCCAGTATTCTTGCCAGGAAAATCCCATGGACAGAGGAGCCTAGCAGGCTATAGTCCATGGGGTCACAAAGAGTCGAATGACTAAGCACAGGTCTTGAAAGCCCCACATTCTAGGCTAAGAAATTGGAAGGTTGTCCTGAAGGCAAATAGGATTTTAAGTAGAGGAGTAACAAATGAGGATTTGCTTTTTAGCAAGCTTATGCTGCCAGTTGGTAGAGGATAGAAATCTGAAATTAAGAGGCCAGTGAATTATATGGCTATTACAGAGCTTCATCAGAGATGACAGAACCAGATTCTGAGCAGTGGTGGGAATGTAACTGGGAAAGGTTAATTTTGAATTTATGGCTCAGACAGTAAAGCGTCTGTCTACAATGCGGGAGACCAGGGTTCGATTCCTGGGTTGGGAAGATCCCCTGGAGAAGGAAATGGCAATCCACTCCAGTACTATTGCCTGGAAAATCCCATGGACAGAGGAGCCTGGTAGGCTACAGTCCATGGGGTTGCAAAGAGTCGGACATGACTGAGTGACTTCACTTCATGCTGGATCTACTTCTGTGACTTTAACCCTCATCTTGCTTTTTTTCTTATTGTAGGCATACATAATGTAAGGAAGTAAAACTAACACATTCCTCAGCCTGAGGTTTGCCATTCTAGAGGACATTTGCAAGGATTAAATAGTCCTTTTACTTTGTTTCCTCACTTCCTCTCATCTCTGATACATAAAAGGAACTGGCAATCAGGCCCTGACAAAATGGTTATTTTGAGGCACTAGCCTGCCATCTTCTTGGTCAGCCGGCTCACCAATAAAGTCTCTTCTTCATCCCAATACCTCGTCTCAGATTTACTGGCCTATCATACAGTGAGCAGAGCGAGCTCAAACTTGGCAATAGAGATAGAGATGAGGAGGAGGGATCTGAGAAGTATTAGGCAGAACACTAAAGGACACTGGTAGAATATGATGAGCTGGTGAATTAAAGAGAGAAGAGTCATGATGATCAGTAACTGGGACCATCAACAGAGATGACAAACTGTCACTGGTGACCTTAGGTGGGGTTGAAAGGCTGGAGCTGAAAGGCTGGGGATGGGTGGGCGGGAACGGGAAGTGAATATAATACTCTTTCAGTAAGCAACGGGAAACAGGCAAGTGTTTGAAACTTTTCAGTCCTTAGTTTATGCAACCTCTCTCTATGTATTTGTTCATTTTGAATGTTCTCCTTGAAAAGCCAGTCTCTGATTTCAGTATCCACTATTCTAATATCTTTCAAGTCAGAGCCCTTATCTCTATCTCCACTGTCCTTTCATTACCACAGGACATCCTATCCCAGGCTTGCAATAGCAACCATCTCCCAGCCTTCATGCTGGCCTAGCTTGCTTCTAATCCATTCTCCACCAAGAGCATGGTCTTTCTAAAACAGAAATGTGGTCCATGCACATCTTCAGTAAAGCCATTCACTGACATATAGCTGGCAGGGTAAAGCCTCAGCCTCTAAACTGCCTGCCCACAAGGCCTTAAGTGATCCAGATCCTGCTGCCTCTTACGGCTCACTCACACACCTCCCCTTGCTGCAGACCAAGTGGACGTACCCAGACTCTCCATGGCCTCCAAGCCTCTCCAGCACCAGTTCCTGATGTGAAACGTCTTTACCTGGCTAAGTCCAATTTCCTCTCCCAGGAAGCTTCCTAGAACCTTCTAAAGACATGCTAGCGTATATGCCTCTATTTTTACTCTCCAGCAAACTCTGTGCAGTGTTTTTCATTGCTCTGAATTTAACTGACTGTTCCCTCAACAGAATTGGGGCTTCCCTGGTGGCTCAGATGATACAGAAGATTTGGGTTCGATTCCTGGGTAGGGAAGAACCCCTGGAGAAGGCAAAGGCAACCCACTCCAGTATTGCTGCCTGGAGAATTCCATGGACGGAGGAGCCTGGTGGGCTACAATCCATGAGGTTGCAGAGTCGGACATGATTGAGCGACTAACACAATAACATGTTGGGTGCATACATCTGAATTAACTCATATCAACCTATAAGGTGCATACTAACATCACCCTCAACTTATAAACAAGGGAACTGAGACACAAAGAGATTAAATAAATTGCCCATGGACACAAAGCTAGCAACTGGCAGTACGGAGAACCAATCCAGTGAGGCCCCAGGTCCACATTTGTGGAAAAAAAAATATTGCCTGCCATTCCAGTTCAGGAGAAGGCAATGGCACCCCACTCCAGTACTCTTGCCTGGCAAATCCCATGGATGGAGGAGCCTAGTGGGCTGCAGACCATGGGGTCGCTGGGAGTCGGACACAACTGAGCGACTTCACTTTCACTTTTCACTTTCCTGCACTGGAGAAGGAAATGGCAACCCACTCCAGTGTTCTTGCCTGGAGAATCCCGGGGACGGGGGAGCCTGGTGGGCTGCCATCTATGGGGTCGCACAGAGTTAGACACGGCTGAAGTGACTTAGCAGCAGCAGCAGCCATTCCAGTTCTACAAGGATCAAGCCATTAGACACTGTAGTTGCCTCCAGGGAATTCAGGGTGGAGGAAAACAGGAAGCATTCTGTGCTTTGGATATCAGCCCCTAGATAGTTAAGAAACTTATCTATGGAAAATTTTCAGAGACCCCAGATTCTTGCATCTTCCCATACATAAAAAACACTAAATTCAATAAATACTAGGTTCCTCTTTCTAAGAGTGCCTGTAAGAATTAATTCAAGATGATCAAATGAAAATATTGTTTAATTCACTAATTCATGCTTGCTGAGCACTGACTGTGTGTCCAGGCACTGAGAATGGTGCTGGAGACAGGGAGTGAGGACAGGGCCTCTGCCCTGTAAGAAGCCGTAGACATGGGGAGAAGAGTTCACAAGCTCATGGGAAGGAAGGAAGGCAGGAGAAAGAAAGAAAGAAAAGGTAGATCTTCACTTATTCATTACTCTCTTCCTGGAAGCTTCATGAAATTATCTGCCTTCTCCTAAAAAGAATTCTAGCCAGAATCTACTTTCTCAAGTGATGTTCCTTAGAACCATATGCTGGAAACCTCTTATAGATACTGAAGAGAGCTACCATGGAAGCTGACATGGTTCTAAGTGTTCAGGACTGAGGCTGTGGGTTGGAAGACAAAAGCTTGGCTCTTGACCAGAAAACGGTTCCCTGGGCCGCCTCCAGAGAAAAGAGCTCATGTTGCCATCTGCTGGCTGCAGAGAAGATGGACCTGCGCCCAGCCTGTTTTTAGGAGCTGGGAATGGCAGACTGGGAGGGGTGGGAACCTGTCACAACCTGTTTAGTTTAGAAGTGAGGAAACTAACGAAAAGGTCACATGGTCAGTCTGTGGTGTAGTCTCGGGCCAGAAAGCAAGTTCAAGATTCCTGTAAAGCCTGATGCCTGCTCCTCTGGATTCAGATACATGAAATGTAAAACCCCTCATTTGCACTTTGGTCTTTTCCTAGTTCTTCCTCTTCTCGATTTCTTTGATCAGTCCTGGGGAAGTCATTACACTTCCAGTAACAGACTACCCTCCCCCTACCCACCTCCTCCAGTCTTGCTTTGGCTTGGTGGCAAGCCAATAAAATAAAGTAAAAGACGTTTTTGAAGTTTTGGAGGATGAAAGATTGTGGGTGAACCCAGCACCCAGCTTTTCACTGGAGGACTTCATCTGGGAGGTGCTGGTAAATGTAATGGAAAGGAAGAGGCATGTGCTGGGGGTTGGGAGGACAGCACTTCACTTCTAGTCCAGCACAACATCTGCAGAGCAGACCCCCAGCTGCTGGGCTTACCTCTCCAATAAGCTCCACGTCAAACATCTCTCTGCTATAGGCCAGCATTGCTCATGCTTGTCTCTGTGTGCACCTGCTCTCTCTAACACACTCACCTATCTTCACCCACATTTGCCCTCTGCCCTCCTCTGGAAGGGACAGGGTAATCAAAATGACTTTGTGTCAGAGGCAGTTCAGCTAAGTCTTCAGAGACATCTGGATTTTGTGTGCGCTACTCTCTCCACAACAAACTGTGGAAAATTCTTCAAGAGATGGGAATACCAGACCATCACATCTGCCTCCTGAGAAATCTATATGCAGGTCAAGAAACAACAGTTAGAACTCAACATGGAACAATGGACTGGTTCCAAATTGGGAAAGGAGTACCTCAAGGCTGTATATTGTCACCCTGCTTATTTAACTTCTATGCAGAGTACATCATGTGAAATGCCTGGCTGGATGAATCACTAGCTGGAATCAAGGTTGCCACGAGAAATATAAATAACCTCAGATAAGCAGATGATACCACCCTTATGGCAGAAAGCAAAGAGGAACTAAAGAGCCTCTTGATGGTGAAAGAGGAAAGTGAAAAAGCTGGCTTAAAATTCAGCATTCAAAAAATGAAGATCATGAAATCCAGTCCCATCACTTCATGGCAAATAGATGGGGAAACAGTGAGAGACTTTATTTTCTTGGGTTCCAAAATCACTGCAGATGGTGACTGTAGCCATGAAATTGCTTGCTCCTTGGAAGAAAAGCTATGACAGACCTAAAAAGTGAAAATGAAGTGCAAGTCTCTCAGTCATGTCCGAGTCTTTGCTACCCCATGGACTACACAATCCATGGAATTCTCTAGGCCTGAATACTGGAGTGGGTAGGCTATCCCTTTTCCAGTAATGACAGAACTAAGACAGCAGATTAAAAAACAGAGACATTACTTTGCTGACAAAAGTCCCTGTAGTCAAAGCTATGATTTTTCCAGTAGTCATGTATGGATGTAAGAATTGGATCACAAAGAAGGCTGAGCGCCAAAGGATTGGTGCTTTTGAACTGTGGTGTTGGAGAAGACTTTTGAGAGTCCCTTGGACTGCAAGGAGATCAAACAAGTCAACCCTAAAGGAAATCTATCCTGAATATTCATTGGAAGGACTGATGCTGAAGTTGAAGCTCTAATACTTTGGCCACCCGATGTGAAGAACTGACTCATTAGAAAAGACCCTGATGCTGGGAAAGATTGAAGGCAGGAGGAGAAGGAAATGACAGAGGACGAGATGGTTGGATGGCATCACCAACTCAATGGACGTGAGTTTGAGCAAACTCAAACTCGGGAGATGGTGAAGGACAAGGAAGCCTGGTGTGCTGCAGTCCGTGGGGTCACAAAGAGTCAGACACGACTGAGTGACTGAACAAAGACAACTCTCTCCACCATGCTGTTTACTGTGTTCATACCTGTAGTATAAATACAGTGAAATACAGACTTCTCTGGTAACTCAGACAGTAAAGAATCTGTCGGCAGTACAGGAGACCTGGACTCAATGCCTGGGTTGGGAAGATCCCCTGGAGAAGGGAATGGCAACCTATTCTGATATTCTTGCTTGGAGAATTCCATGGACAGATAAGCCTGGTGGGCTACAGTCCATGTGGTTGCAAAGAGTCGGACATGACTGAGCGACTAACATGGGCTGAGTTTGACTTGAATGTCTGTTTCCTCTAGTGGATGTATGAGCTCACCAAGATCAAGCATTGTGTCTTTTACATTTTTGTATTTTAATCTCTGGTATTTAATCCATGCCCAATGCACAGTGATTAGTCCAAAAAAATGTTAGCTGGATGAGTATATAAGTGAATGATTAAGATGAATGATACATAAAATAATGGAGGTGATAAGAGAGCACATGGGACAAGTATGCAAAAGTCAACCACAAACTGGCACCTGCCAAGAACACTCGCCAGCAAGGGAACAACAAACACATGAGCATTTGCCATCTGCCTGTGCTGCTGCATCTGCTGACCTTCAACACCCCTGCAGGGAATTCAGGGTAGAGAGTGAGGCACCCTGTGCTCCAGAGAAACTGGTGGAACAGGTCTTTAGAGAGGTATTTTTGGGAACTGATTTCAGGATCCCAATCCTTGTATCTCCTTGTATCTAGAAAAGCACTAAATCCTTCATGAAAGACAGCACCTCAGGTAGCTCTGAGGAACTGTTCCAAAGCAGCAGTGGAGGAAAGTCAATATATAAGATTTTGGTGAAGGGGAGTTCAGTGCAATGAAGTGCTTAGCTCCTCGTGGTGACATCAGCTCCTCGTGACTAGCAGAAAACCTCTTTTAAAGTAAGCACTTCATTGCACTGAACTCCCCTTCACCAAAATCTTATATATTGACTTTCCTCCACTGCTACTTTAGAACAGTTCCTCAGAGCTACCTGAGGTGCTGTCTTTCAGGCTGCAGTTCTCATTTTGCCCCAAATAAAACTTAACTCTCAACTCTCATGTTCTGCATCTTTTTAGTTGACACAACTTTCAAGACGATAGCTTTGAAGGGGACGATATTTGAATGAAGCTTAATATTTGATGCATTTACTTAAAATTAGCCATGTATGATACTAATTTTTTTTCACTCATAGAGCATGTTATGATTTTCAATGCCTTTTCATCTTTACTGTCTTACTTGATACTCATACTCATGTACTGAAATAGAGAGGTTAGGTGATGAGTCCCAGGAATAAAGTATGCTTAAAGCAGAGCTTATGTTGGAACCCAATGCTCTGACCTCCCAGGCTGTTGTCCTTTTCACCAGGCCAGGACCCAGCCTCTGTGGCTAAACTCCTAGTACCAACTGGTATTATCCAACCTCCTTAAGTGGTTATAATTCAGTTATATCACCAGGAGAAAAAACACGGCTTTGCCTCTTGCTAAAGGACAATGAAACGTTAGCCTGTTAAAAGAAGGCTCAGAGGGCACACTGCCTTTGGAAATCCCTATGAGAATTTGAGGTGTCCATTAAAGTCAGACATGAAAAACCTCCTTCCAGGATCGAAAGGTGAAGAGAGTCAACAAATCTCCTCAGGCACCTACTTGCGGAGGCCACCTGGGTTTGTGAAATGAACCAACAGGAGGGAACTGCAGCAGCACAGAGAGAGGCTGAATCTCCATGTGTTCCCGCGCACCATCGGAGCACAGGGTGCCTATGGCAATCGATTTGTGTGCAAAAGAGAGACAGTGACCACAGACGGCTTCTCCAACATCTGGGAAGTGAAGTTAAATGCTATTACTTTGCTAAATATAGAAATATGTAAACTCTAAGCACATAAAGACATCCACCTCAAAATTGCTAGTATTTCAATTTTGAAAAATGTATTTCCACAGATCCTTGATGCATGCAGTCAGAGGGGCTTTGGAGGCTGCAGTCAGGCACAACAAAGATGTGTCTTTTCAAATTTTGACCTTACAGACCATGAAGAGAAGTAGCTATTTTTTAATCCTGGGCAACATACAAAAGACATAACACTGGACATTTAAAAATAACCGTTTTTAGTTTAATAGATTACATATAAGCCTATCTGCCACAAAATGTATCATTTTGATACTAAAATTTTTCGATCTGATACAATTCTGCATGGGCTGAAAATAAACAAGATAAGCTAAAACAGCATTAAAGGCAAAGGGAATTTGTGCAAAGCTGGAAGAAAGGAAAGCATGACACTGCCAACCCTTTCTGACCCTCCAGACAGAGGAGAAACCAGAGGTCTGGTTCTGTGTCTGAACAGAAGGAAGTATTCAGGAACCTGGAAGATGCTGCCTATACAGAAAAGTTAATAAGGGATAATCACAAGAGAATGAGTCATTAAAATCTTTGTTCTCTTTCATGAAAGGTTAGAAAGGATTGTCCAGAATATTAACTCTCATCAGGAATTTGTTTTTCTGAATATCCTGTATGTTTACCTTGCCTGATACAACTTTTTCCCATGATGGGAGATTCAAGAGTGTTTGAAGCCATTGGTCTCCTGTTAACTCAGAGTTTGAGTACCACCATTCCTGAGAGGAGAAAAAGAGAACACAGAATTCATTACTGCTTCTCAGCTTGTATGGTCAAGAGTGGTCTAATACAGAAATGGTCAAATGTACCTGAGCTTTTAAAATGAACAATGACTTTTGCTACCCAAACTAGGATAACTCTAACACATAGAGGAGAAAATTCATTTACTTATTCAACAAATACTGAGTATAATAAGGCACTGTGTTGGAGACTAAATGATTTTTGTGTTCCAACTGTTCACATTCTCGAGGAGAGGCAAGACATGCACATGAATAAAGGTGGTGGCGGTGTTTGGTCTCTGAGTTGTGTGTGACTCTGCGACCCCATGGACTGCTGCCCGCCAGGTTCCTCTGTACATGGGATTTTCTAGCCAAGAATATCAGGGTTGCCATTTCCTCTTATAAGAGATCTTCCTAACCCAGGGATCAAACACATGTCTCCTGCATTTCCTGGATTGGCAGGCAGATTCTTTACCAATGAGCCAACTGGGAAGCCCCATGAAAAGGTAGAGAAATTGCTAAATTTGAAGGATGGGAGGATCTCATGAGAACGGAAAGGGGAAGAGGAGGTGCAAATACCAAACCTATGGATATATCATCCCTTTCAGAAAGGCCTCTGATGGCCTTCCACACCCAGTGAAATCCAAAGCAGGTAGTGGGCTTCTTGGGCTCCTTAACATCCCCTGTGAGCGTCTTCCCCAGCTTGCTCTCTGATGCTACATACTTTGCTCATGTTCAGCCAGCACTTCTCCAGCACATTCCCTTGAGTTTCACAGAACTGTAAGGCTGTGTTCAGGAAGAGGTCACAATTCTGCCCCTCTCCCATTAGTATACAGACATAGGCCATCAGATGGTAGAGTCTTGGGTAGAAGACAGGCCCAGTGGTGTTTTGAGCCACCAGATTCTCCAAGTTCTAAAGGAAAAAGCAACATAACAGAATCAGAAAGGGATCCTTGACTGAAAGGATTTTTCCATTTCAGATCATTTGGGATCATTTCAAGGGTATAAGCAATCAAGTAAAAAAGCACATTACTGAAACATACATAGAAAGTAGTGGAGATTAGATGATAAAAGTCAAGTAGAGTGGCCCCAGTGGCTTACCCCAACCAAGAATGTGATATGGGTCTGCTCATTAACCCAAAAGGGTAACCATTTTAAAAAAATGAAACTGAGTCCCTCTGAAACTCAGTTCCCCCGCTGAATTTATGATTAACTTCTTTACCCAAATCTTTATTCTCTTTCTTGTCATGCCCCATTCCCCTCAAGAATTTGACTTGAGGAATATCAAAGAAAGCAGGCGACTGAAACTGAGTGAACTCCACAGGGCCCTCCCATGTACAAAAGCCCTTCTATGTCCCCTGTTTCTTGTTTGTAGAAAAAGGCTTCAGTCTCCTAGCTCTTCCCTGAGTTCCAAAGGGCAAATTCAAGCAGTTACTAATTAGGGAAGTAAGGGAATGTAGGAAAAAACCAGTCAAGAAAATATAGTTCAGTGATAAAAACAGTCTGAGCTCTTCCTCAAGGAAAATACATGACAATCTGATACATATCTTTGAGTTCTTCTGCAGGAACTAAGACCCTCACCCAGCTACAGGATGCTGACTCCATGCTGACTATAAGACATAGACCCCAGACTGGTTAGAACCAGAAGGTTGATGATTAACATTCGTGAAACACCACCCTGTTACCTCACCACCAGCCAGTCAGAATAAAGTCATGTACACTGCAGCCCTCACTCCAAATGTTGCCTTTAAAAACCTTTCCTTGAAAGTCATTGGGGAGTTTGGGTTTTTTGAATATGAGCTACCCATTCTCACTGCTGGGCCTGGCAATAAATGCTGTACTTTCCTTCACCACTACCTGGTGTCAGTAAATTGACTTTGCTCTGTGCCAGCAAGCAGACCCAAGTTCAGTTCAGTAACAGTAGTAGCATTTTCTTTTGTTTACCAAAGGAATATAATTTTTAAAATTTTAAAAATTATACCTCAACTGAAAAAAAATGTAAACACTGAAAAGGGGAAAAACAAATAGCACAGAATTAAAAAAAAAAATGATAGGAAAAAAAAGAATCACTCATAACACTAACAGCTAAAAAAAATTATTTTGACATTTGGATATACACCTTGACATTTGGATATACACCTTGACATTTGGATACACATTTTTATTTCTTTGCTGTGGACAGGGAATGTTGCCCACCATCCCGGTTCTATAAGAATCAAGCCATTAGTCACTGCAGCCACCCACCAATGGTGTGCCTGAGAAAAACAGGAAGTGTCTTGTGCTTTGGACACTGGTCATAGATAGTTAGATGCCTATCTAAGGAATAATTTCAATGAATCCAAATCCTTGCATCTTCTATACATAAAAAAGTGTTAAAATCATTAACTTGTGATGTTGTTCTTTGTGATTAGCAGTAATCTTTTGATGTTTTCCCCAGGAAAAAACTCCTATATATCCTGCCCTCTTCCTTACTTCCTCAGAGCAGTTACTCAAAAGCTATCTGTGAGGCTGTCCTCCAAGCTACAGATATAATCCTCAGTAAGAACCCTGAGTTGGCTTAAAGCTCAACATTCAGAAAACTAAGATCATGGCATCTGGTCCCGTCACTTCATGGGAAATAGATGGGGAAACAGTGGAAACAGTGTCAGACTTTATTTTGGGGGGCTCCAAAATCACACCAGATGGTGACTGCAGCCATAAAATTAAAAGACGCTTACTCCTTGGAAGGAAAGTTATGACCAACCTAGATAGCACATTGAAAAGCAGAGACATTACTTTGCCAACAAAGGTCCATCTAGTCAAGGCTATGGTTTTTCCAGTGGTCATGTATGGATGTGAGAGTTGGACAGTGAAGAAAGCTGAGTGCTGAAGAATTGATGCTTTTGAACTGTGGTGTTGGAGAAGACTCTTGAGAGTCCCTTGGACTGCAAGGGGATCCAACCAGTCCATCCTAAAGGAGACCAGTCCTGGGTGTTCATTGGAAGGACTGATGATGAGGCTGAAACTCCAATACTTTGGCCACCTCGTGCGAAGAGTTGACTCATTGGAAAAGACTGATGCTGGGAGGGATTGGGGGCAGGAGGAGAAGGGGACGACAGAGGATGAGATGGCTGGATGGCATCACCGACTCGCACATGAATTTGGGTGAACTCTGGGAGTTGGTGATGGACAGGGAGGCCTGGCACATTGCAATTCATGGGGTCTCAAAGAGTCAGACATGACCAAGCAACTGAACTGAAGAACCCTGAACAAAATCTAACTTGCACCGTCAGTTGGCACTGTCTCACACACACACACACACACACACACACATACTCATACTCACCACAACTGGTATCATACTAAACAGCAATTCAAAATATTTTTTTCTCATTTAGCACAACATTGTAAACCTTTTCCAGTGACATGATTCTTTAACATCAGATCTCACAAATCCAAATGCTGACAGTCATGTAAGAAACACAAATAAGAGGTAAGATAAGATAAGAAGCAAGTAAATTATGTCATACTGGAGAGAGTATGACCTAAATGTCGCCCTTCATCAGTTCCAGCCAATAGCTGCCCCTTAGAATTGGGGCTTAGAGTCATCAGATACTGCAATTTTTAAAAGAGTCAGAAATTCAGATTTTTTAATGTGAAAATGTCTTAATGTTTAAATATACCATTTCTGACTAATACATATATATTTACATATATATATATTTTTTAAGTTGTGTCCAATGCTTTTGTGAACCTATGGACTGTAGCCTGCCAGGCTCCTCTTTCCGTTGGACTTCACTAGCAAGAATGATGGAGTGGGTTGCTATTTCCTCCTGTAGAGATAACCAGCATTTTGAAAGGCATATCACTTTTTTCCCTCTAGTTTTTAAATACTATAAATCTGAGATCAACATCTTTATATATATAATTTTTGTTTACCACCTGATTATCTCCTTAGGGTCATTCCTAGGAGGAGAATTAAATGATGTGCATATTTTAAAGATATTGATGCATTTTGCAGAATGCTCTCTAGAAAGTTTATGAGAGTCCTTCAGAGGACTTCTCTGTTATGTTATGTCTTCTATGTTATGTTATGTCTGTTATGTTAATGTCTTCTCTGTTGTCTGCCAATTTGACCATCAACAAGACAATGTCTTATTCTTTTATTTCATTTACTTCAATATCACTGAAAGCAGAGGAACCGGGGATCAAATTGCCAACATCCGTTGGATCATAGAAAAAGCAAGGGAATTCCAGAAAAGCATCTACTTCTGCTTCATTGACTAAAGCCTTTGATCATGTGGATCACAACAAACTGGAAAATTCTTCAAGAGATGGGAATACCAGACCACCTTACCTGCCTCCTGAGAAACCTACATGCAGGTCAAGAAGCAACAGGTAGAACTGGACATGGAACAATGAACTGGTTCAAAGAAAGCAGCACATCAAGGCTGTATATTGTCCCTCTGCTTATTTAAGCTATATGCAGAGTACATCATGTGAAATGCCAGGTTGGATGAATCACAAGCTGGAATCAAGATTGCTGTGAGAAATATCAATAACCTCAGATATGCAGATGATACCACCCTAATGGCAGAAAATAAAGAGGAACTAAAGAGCCTCTTGAGGAATGTGAAAGAGGAGAGTGAAAAAGCTGGCTTAAAACTCAACATTCAAAGAACTAAGATCATGGCATCCAGTCCCATCACTTCATGGCAAATAGATGGGGAAAAAATAAAAACAGTGCAGACTTTATTTTCTTGGGCTCCAAAATTACTGGGGACAGCGATTACAGGCTTGAAGTTAAAAGACACTTGCTCCTTGGAAGAAAAGCAATGACAAACCTAGACAGCATATTAAAAAGCAGAGACATCACTTAGCAGTCAAAAGTCTGAATAGTCAAAGCTAGGGTTTTCCAGCAGTCATGTACAGATGGACTTCCCTGGTGGCTCTGTCTACAATGTGGGAGACTCGGGTTCGATCCCTGGGTGGGGAAGATCCCCCTGGAGAAGGAAATGGCAATCCACCCCAGTACTCTTGCCTGGAAAATCCCATGGACAGAGTAGCCTGGTAGGCTACAGTCCATGGGGTCGCACAGAGTCAGACACGACTGAGCGACTTCACGTTCACGTTCACGTTCATGTACAGATGTGAGAGTTGGACCGTAAAGAAGGCTGAGTACTAAAGAACTGCTACTTTCAAACTGTGCTGTTGGAGAAGACTCTTGGGAGTCCTTTGGACTGCAAGGAGATCCGACCAATCAATCCTAAAGGAAATCAACCCTGAATGTTCATTGGAAGGGTCGATGCTGAAGCTGAAGCTTTACTTTGGCCACCTAATGGGAAGAGCTTACCCATTGGGAAAAGACCCTGATGCTGGGAAAGACTAAAAGCAGGAGGGGAAGGGGATGACAGAAAATGAGACAGTTGGATGGCATCACCGATTCAGTGGACATGAGTTTGAGCAAAGTGCAGGAGATGATGAAGGACAGGGAGGCCTGGCGTGATGCAGTCCACGGGGTCACAGAGTCAGACACGCCTGAATAACAACAACAACAAACTTCAATATCATAGAAATGGATCGAAATGTAGATTTTTTCCTGACTAAACTGTTACACGTTTTCGTCCATCAATTCTTTGTTCAAGAAATTAAGCATCTACTGTATGTAATCAACCCTATGGGACATTCCCAGAACAAACCATTCACACCACATCCTCTGCCTTCCACTTGTTTGTAGAAAAGCTATATAGTCTATCTCCCAGGCCTCCAGTGAGTCACAGAAGACTGGCTCCAGAATTAATGGCTGAAAGTATATGACTGTGTAGTGACAAGAATAGCAGTTAGGCCAGGAGAATTGACAATAGTTTAAACAGTACCTCAGCCATATGGCAGCCACAGACTCTTTAGTTCCTCCCTGAAGTAACTAGATAAGTGTACCTGTTATACATTTCCTGAGTTGTTTTATAGATGCTAAAACTCCCACCAGATGGAAGAAGTTAACTACTTAATGACCACAAGATGTAGCCCCCAGACCTACTGGAGCCTGAGGATTGATCATGGTAACCTCTGGGACACTGCTCTGTTTCCTCACCATCAACCAATCAGAACTGTGCATGAGCTAATCACGTACCCTGTGACTTTTCTCCTTCTTGCCTTTAAAAATGCTTCCTTGAAACCTATTGGGGAGTTCAGGTTTTTTGAGTATTAGCTGCCCTGGACCCCTCATCTGGCACCTTACAATAAAGGCTGCACTTTTCCTCATCACAACCCAGTATCACTAGATCGGCTTTACTGTACTTGAGAGAATGAACCCAAGTTTGGTTCAGTAACATATGTAAAAGGCATTGCTCTATGTTTAGCGGGAAATACCAAGTTTGATTTTGTGTTCTTTTGGGCTCTTTTATTCTTTCTACTCGGAGAAGGCAATGGCAAGCCACTCCAGTACTCTTGCCTAGAAAATCCCATGGATGGAGGAGCCTGGTGGGCTGCAGTCCATGGGGTCGCTACGAGTTGGACGCGACTGAGCGACTTCACTTTTACTCTTCCCTTTCACACAATGGAGAGGGCAATGGCAACCCGCTCCAGTGTTCTTGCCTGGAGAATCCCAAGGATGGCAGAGCCTGGTGGGCTGCCGTCTGTGGGGTCACACAGGGTCGGACACGACTGAGGGGACTTAGCAGCAGCATTCTTTCTACTCCTCACCTCTACAACTCCCTCCCAATCCTGGGCTTCCCACCTCCATCACCTTGAAATCACAAACTCCTAAAGTACAAAGAGAAGGCTTTACTCATTTTTGCTGCAATCCCAATAGCAACTATTGTGTTTTTAGCCTGTTCTGTCTTGGGGACGAGATTCCCAGGTGACTCAGTGGTAAAGAATCTGCCTGCCAGCGCAGGAGATGCAGGAGACGCGGGTTTGATCCCTCGGTCAGGAAGATCTCCTGGAGGAGGACGTGGCAACCCACTCCAGTATTTTTGCCTGGAGAAGCCCACGGAAAGAGGAACCTGTCAGACAAGAGCCCACAGGGTCGCAAAGCGTCAGATATGACTGATGTGACTGAGCGTGAGCAGGAGCATGATTCATAAATATGTCGTATTTAGTAGTGAGTTTTAAAAAATGGAAATGCATGCACATACATAGAAGAAAATTTGGAAAGTGATTTCTCAATATGCATAAAGTGGTTATCTCTGGGTAGTAAGGTAAGTAAGGCAATTCATATTCTAATTATGGGGATAGAATTACCTTCAAAAACTTACCCTACAAACAGGTAGAACTTCTACAATCAGAGAAAATAATTATCACAGAAGGTAGAGAAAAAGCCACTTATGGTATGAAGTACCCTGGAAACCAAAGAAGAGGCCTTACCTTGAGTAGGTCAACTCCAGCGTCTTGAGCATTCTCTGATTGTTCTTCAATTTGCTTTTGAAGGTAGAGAACTTGTCCTTCCATATACCTACTGATGCTTATGCAGTAAAGAGCTGTTGGGGTTCTTCTCGACACAAGATTTTTGGCTCTATTGGAAAATACATGAAAGCTGTTCCATTCCTGCAGTCTGGCATACCTATATTACCACAGAAGAATAAGAAAAATCCGTATCACCCTTAGAATGGGCTGGTTTTCTGAAATGAGTCTCTCTAGAAGTGTAGCTACGAGAATGTGGGTCTCTGGAAGCCTGCCACTGGCCTATTCAGGGGAAATTATCTGATATGGAGCAAGGACAGAATAGAACTTTTTTGATGATTTGAAATTAATAGAATTGGGGGGAATACTTGGATAATATTAGGTACCATTTAACTCTCTGACTCTAAAAAATGAGGGAACTCCCTGGTGGTCCAGTGGTTAGGACTCTGTGCTTCCACTGCTGAGGGCCCCAATTCAATCCCTGGTCAGGGAACTAAGATCCTGCCAGCTGTGCAATGTGGCCAAGGGAAAAAAATTTTAAAAAGTGAAACAGAGCAAAGAGAGAGATTCTAAAGAGAGAGAGCCTAGGCTAACACTACTCAAAGTGTGGACCATAGAAAGGAATCGTCAGCATCACCTGAGTGCTTCTTAGACATGCAAGCTCTCTGGTCCAATCTAGATCTGCTGAATCAGACACTCTGGGGATGGGACCAGAAATCTGAGTTAATGGACTCTCCAGATGATTCTTATGCCCATAAAGTGGGAGCAGTATTGTCTTAAGCTACAGTTGTTGCAAGAACTCCTCAGGGAAGATAGAGTAGAATAAGAAATTAATGTGATTTTTGAATTTTAGATTCCTTGAACTTTAACTCACATGTGCAAATTAATTTGACTTTGGACTTCTATTACTTTAGACTTTAGCTAGCAAAGTGTAAATTAAATTAAATTTTAAATCCATATTTTTGGATTTTAATTTCTCCCAATGAGTTTTATAATAAAAGGAGATTTCTATTTGAATATGAAACTGCTCTAGTCTGTGGCACTTTATATAGGAATGTCTTTGCATTGTCATTTAACATCATAAAATCTCTAAATATTGGACTACATGACTGCATATATAATTTGAGATGGGAAGTGTATGTGAAAGTCGCTTAGTCATGTCTGACTCTTTACAAACCCATGGACTGTAGCCTGCCAGGATCCTGTCCATGGAATTCTCCAGGCTAGACTACTGGAGTGGATAGTCTGTCCCTTCTCCAGGGGATTTTCCCAATGGGGATTGAACCCAGGTCTCCTGCATTGCAGGCAGATTCTTTACCTGCTGAGCCACAAGGGAAACCCAAGAGTACTGGAGTGGGTAACCTATCCCTTCTCCAGCAGATCTTCCCAACCCAGGAATCGAACTGGGGTCTCCTGCATTGCAGGCAGATTCTTTACCAACTGACCTATGAGGGAAGCCCACATGACTGTTTATATAATTTGAGATGGGAAGTGGAATAGGGAATAACATTTAAGTCTTGGGGATGGCTGTGGCAGTAATTTAGTTAATGTTCTGGAGCCTTACTATTAATCTACTTCCTTGAAGCTAAGGTCATAGTCGCAGCCCTACTGAGTTTAAAATGTATGGGTTAAAAGATGAAGCTTTAGCCGGTTAATGGCTTAATGGGTTAATGGGGTAGGAGGCCTGCTTATTCCACCCTCCTGAAGCATCCTTCCATGTGAGGGAGCACCACTGGTGCAAAACTCTCCATTTCTTTCCCTGCCTCACTCACACCTCCAGTGGTAAGGAGTGACTTAGCTGGCTGGTGACTTTGGGACAGGAATTAGGCAGGTGTAGCTCTCTTTCTGGAGAAGGCAATGGCAACCCACTCCAGTGTTCTTGCCTGGAGAATCCCATGGACAGAGGAGCCTGGTGGGCTGCCGTCTATGGTGTCGTACAGAGTCGGATACGACTGAAGCGAGTTAGCAGCAGCAGCAGCAGCAGCTCTCTTTCATCTTGAGACCCAGTGAGAGCCTGGTGCCCACACAGGTAGCATGGTACTACCTGCCTTAATGAGGTGGAGAAGGGGCAGAGTTTTCTAGAACTTCTTACTGCTGATAGGGAAGTCTAATCCTGAGGTTCAATATCAAGAAGCTCACCTCTCTGCAGACATAAGCCATGTCCTCCAACATGGACTCTATCAACAGTGATTACGATTCCATCTTGGGGGTGGGGAGGGGGTGAGTGTGCTATATATTAGTCTCCCTCAAATCCCAACACTTCTCAGAAGCAAGTACTCTTTTCTTATAGATCTCTGTATTAACACAACATGCTTTGTGTGAGATAAGTGTTTGTTTCACTGAATACAATTTAAGTAGTATCACTGTTCTGGCCTTGGTTGAGGGGGATGAACTAGGTAATCCCCAAGGTGCCTTTCTGAGTAAATCTGCTCTGTCACCTTCCATCTGTGTTAAAAATTACTTTCCCTTTCTTTTTAGCAAATCTCATAGAAGTCTTCCAGGATCCAACATTTTCAAATTTGGCAATTTAGTGTTATGCAACACAGTGTTACCAGATAGCGATACACGAGTAAAGTCCCAGGAGCATTCCACTTTGGAATTTGAGGAGTCTGTTGTCTTCATTTTGGTGTATGAATTGCAAACACTCTTCAAAGGGTCTATAAACAAAGCCTTAAATAAAAGAGAAACAGGAGAGCTTGGCTGGTAGATTGAGAGTGGAGGGGTATCATCATCTTTCTGGCCTAGTAACTCCCAGAATAGTTCCCACTGTGAGGAGAGGTCTCAATCTCTGATTCCTTCATGAGTCCAAAGGGCCCCGTAGATTGCAACAACCAGGTGGCCGCACTACCCTGCGTTTGCCGAGTTCCTGCTTTTGTGGAAGTTTATGCATATCACTTACAAGTACAGAGTGTCAACCAGGCAGAAGTGGGAGTTAAACCAACCTCCCTGCTTGCATCTAAGGAATCAGCCTCAGTGCAGCCTGGGACTTCTCAATCTTCCCATCCACATTTCCCCTGCTGGCAGCAATAGCTGCATCCCCTTTTGAAAATACAGGTGGGAAAAAGAATGCCCAGGTTGCCAGCTCTGGTTTAATATGCACACTGCCTGCCTGGTATAACCTGAAGATTATCAGAGAAGAACTAGTTTTCCAAATCACCAACAGCTACCAGTGAATGAAACCCTTAGCATTAGCAGCCCTGTCCTTCACTTTAAAGCATGAAATCGCTAAGTATATCCTGTTAAAAATTAAATATGCTAGTGGAAGGTACATAGTAAGACACCATCAGTCACAATCACTATCACTGCATGACGAATGATCTGACACATTAACTGGCAGCTTAAATTCTAAACTTTCTTTCTTCTTGGTCCTTTATAATCCTTGCACTTTCTAGATGGCTCCTTAGCTCATAACACCAGGTTCTCCCCTTCCCTTTCCTGTATGTCTTTCCAGCCAGAAACCCACAGGTCTCAATACCCCTGCCCTGACTGCTGCCACACCACACCAACACGAGTCCCCTGGATCCCCAGTTCTCATAATTCCAAGGTCATGCTCACCAGAATAAAGCATGATATCCAAGCAAATAAAATAGAAAAACGCCCTGCTGAAGATGTGGTCTTCTGCTACAGAAAGATCCCACAGCCACCCCAGAACCTGGATCAGCTGCTTGTACCTATGAAAAAAAAAAGTGGTAGGATTAAAAAATGGTTGGGGGAGAGAAGGAAGTTCAGCTCTAGTCTCAGTCCTGCCCAGTAATGCAGAACCAAATACAATCCTGAAACAGACTTCAAACCTACTCCTAAATCTCAAATTGACTCTGTTCAATTGTTCTTTCATAGACCTCTCTATAAGGGTGGCCAGAATCAGACCAACTTGTCCTGGGCCTCTGGTCTTGGCTATTCTCTGGGCATTTGCCTCTCCTATGAGAGTGTTCCCTTTCTGCCCCCTGGCAGTGCTGGAGGCCTGATCCCCACACACTGGGGGTGACTGACTGGCCCAGTCACTGGCCAGAACAACCAGAGTAGATATGGTGCCTGGGAACGAGTTCTGTGAGACAGCAGTGACTTCCAAAGGGTGGTGATCATTGGTTACACCAGCTTTTGGTAAACCCTACTCCCTTCCCCATCCTATGGCCAGGGTTAAGTAAATCCAGAACATTCCATAAGTATATCTTTCTTCCTCTCATTTTGGAAAGTTCCTTGAGATAAATACCTGTTTTTCAAGAAGAGGGATTTACAAAGCCAGCAGAGGACCAGATAGTGTTTATTGGGATTCCGAAGCAATGACCACATCTTGTGGGCTCGAGAACCTGGGAACAAAACAATTCCAGTATAGTTCTGGTTATTACCTGTATTTGCATGCCCTTTCTTGACCAGCCAGCCCTTACCTAAGTCAATGGCCAAGTCCAACTGACCCATTAGGAGCTTGATGTAACCAAGCCTATCGGCCACATAGGTCATGATTTCAACGCCCTCGCGTTTCAGGGGGAGGTTGAAGATCTGCTTCATGGCCATGACCTCGTATTTGAACCACACGTCCTGGTAGCCAGCTAGATGTTGGTACAGCGAATAGTCCAGGTAGGCCTTAATGATCTGAAATGGCAGCAGTGGAGGAAAGGAGGAGAGATGGAGCAAGACTTAGATGGAACCCAAAGCAGAAAGACCAGGATATCACCCAATATCTGCCAGTAAACATGGATTCATTGAGTTTTGGAATGGAGCTGGACATTTGACCAAACCATGGGCTTAGATACAGAAATTAAGCTGAGTTCCTGCAGTTTAATGCATGAGTTCATGCATTAAACATGAACTATATAAGACAAGCTCAATGGCCCCTTTTGCCCATAGAGAGTCCTTGACAAAATATAAGAACTTGAATTTTTGTGAAAAATAAATGCCATAGCTTATATATGTGGATATAGGACTGCATACCAGAAGGCCTGGAAGGATTTATTCCAAATTGTAAAAAGCAGTTTACCTATTTGTTGCAGTTGGAGTAAAGATTTGAGGAACTTTTTATTTTATGCATTTCTGTGATGTTTAATTTAGTGTTATAACAAGCATGTATTACTTTCATTATTTAATAAAGAAAGGTTGATTTGGTTTTGTTTGCTTTCAAAAAAAAAGTAAGGATTAGTTCTGAACTTAATTGGAAGACGTATGAGAAGTTTGTTACTCTTTAAACAGCTCTTTAAAAATGATAAAGTTACTCCAAGATAGAAATGTTTAGAGAAGGCTGAAGAGAGTCCCTGCTACAGACACAGTTTACTACTAAAAAGAAAAACACCCAAACTCCCACAAAGCTCAGAATACATATAAACTATTTTGAAAAATACAAAGAGAAGAAAGACAGAACCTCACATGGTAGAATGGTCTGGAGGCATTTAGGGAATTCCTTTATTCCTCGTTTAGAACGAGTTTCAAGATAAGGCGGCCAGTAGGGAGGAAACGGGGCGGGGAGGTGAGAGAAAGAGAATTGTTGGGCAAATGAAAAATCAAATCTGTAATAAAGCTTAGTTCTTTTCAGATTTGGACCAAGAGAATTGAGGCCAACTGCTTCACTTTATGAGGAAAATATAAAGCTACAGGTTATGTGATTTGCTAGTAGTCACACTACAGATACATTGTGGAGTCCTAGAAACTTCTCTCTCGGTCTTTTCTTAAATAATTATTTTCTTGTGTTTTTACTACTATTTTTTGTCTTTATGAACATTTGGTTGCTGTGTGTGCACTTTCTTTAGCTGTGGTGAGCAGGGGCTATTCCACATTGCAGTGTACTGGCTTCTGTTGCCGGGGCGTCTCTTGTGGAGTCCGAGCTCTAGGACGATAGGCTCCAGTAGCTGTGGCCCGTGGCTTTTAGTGGCTCTGCTCCATGTGGACTCTTCCCAGACCAGGGATTGAACACATGGCCCCTGCGATGGCAGGCAGATTCTTAACCACTGGACCACTGGGGAAGCCCTGGAAACTACTCTCCTGGTACCCGTTCTTTCTCACTGTTATCCTACACAGAGCACCTCATCTGCTTTGAACACCCAGGGGAGATTTTCCCTCCTCTTCTGGCCTCGGTCACAGCCATGTTGTTAACAAGCATCTTTTGATTCACTTTCCAATTTTGACTTTTCCCTTTTATGTCTTCCCTGCCCCTTACTCCACCACACTTTTAGGAGATAGCCCCAAGGATGAAGGAGAAGTAAAACATTTCATTCAAAAAAAATATTTGTTGAGTACGTACTACATGGCAGACACCATTCTAGGAACTCAGGGTGTGAAGAGATCAAAGCGAATTGCATAACATCAAGAGATTTGGGTCAGGAAAAATAGTGAAAGAATTTGAAATGGGCCAAAATAAAACAAAACAAAATCAAAATGTGTCCTGTCCAGCTTACTTACCAAGGTAATCTCTGCTTTTCACTGTCATTGGGCTACTTTACAATTCTGTATACTATAGAAAACTGGTAGTGATGTAAATGATTCTTTTTCATAGAAATATAAATGTTTGATGGAATATAAGTGATTTTATTCCTGCTCTGTGGCTTGACTAGTTTTGCATACATTCGTAAATTAAATTCTCCTGGGAACCAGTTGTAACGTCTTACTAGTTCTCTCACTAATTTTAATGAGCTCAATAAAATCTTTGATGTGTGCTCTTTTACATTTTTTTGTTTTGGCCATTTTGTGCAGCTTATGGGATTTTAGTTCCTTGACCAAGGATTGAGCTGAGGCAGTGAGAGGTGCGAGCACAGAGTCCTAACCTTTGGACGAATGATTTTATCTTTTTAAAAAGAATTATCCTTTTACATTTTCTTTTTCACCTTCATCCTCTTATGTGTACAATGTGGAGTTTTCCAGGAGAGAATCAGGTGACATTACAATGAAGTGAAGATAGAAGCAGATTGAGATTTTAGCCTGTCCTCTGTGAAATCAGACATTAAGGTATTTGCAAAAATGTAATACATGCCATTCTCACTAAATTTTTTGTCTGGGGAAATAGCATTTTTTTCCAATGAAAATGTTCATTATATTCATGTGTCATTGGTTTATTTTCTTTAATTTTTTTTTTTTTTTAAGTAGGATTCCGGTTCCTTGACCAGGGATGGTACCTGTGCCTCCTGCAGTGGAAGCATGGAGTCTTAACCACTGGACTGCCAGGGAAGTCCCCCCAAAATATTTTTAAAGTACCTCAGTTTTTGTTTCACATATAGCAATATCAGTAGATACAACCTATATAAATGTATGAACCCATATAAAAGTACATAAACCCATAGAAATATACAAACCCACATAAAAAGCTATTGCATGCATGCTCAGTCACTTCCGACTCTTTATGACCCTGTGGACTGCAGTCCACCAGGCTCCTCTGTCCATGGGATTCTCTAGGCAAGAATACTGGGGTGGGTTACCATGCCCTTCTCCAGGGGATGTTTCCGACCCAGGGATAAACCTATGTCTCCTGCATCTCCTGCATTGCAGGCGTATTCTTTAACCACTGAGCCACCTGGGAAGCCCATAAAAAGCTATTGGAGGTCCTCAATTATTAAAAGTATAAGGGGATTCTGGGATCAAAATGTTTGACAACTGTGGGCCTCGGCAGAACAATTCAGCCTGGAAGGCTTTTATTATACCTTCATTATTTTGAATTTTGATTGGATTTCATCCGGCTTTTCTCTCCAAGTGAGATTCAGATATATAAAAAGCAGCTATAAAAATACCCTACCTGGAAATCATCTTGAGTTTCCAGTGCAGTATTCACTTGCATCAGAGCTGCCAGGTGACAATAATACTTGTAGTGGAAAAAAAAATTTAAGCTATAGATTTGCCACAGCAAGGAGAAACAAGTGGTTTGCTGGTAAAGCTGTGCCAGCCTCTTCTTCCTATTAAAGGATACACACAGGACAAAAGAAAAAGGTATCATCACCAACATACTTGAGGGAAGCACAGGTGCAGAGTCCTCAGTACCGGCGTGGGGGTCTGAATAGACTTGAGTTTGAGGCCTGTTTCCCTTACTTAAACTTAAAATTAAACTTAAAATTAAGTTTACATGTTGTGTCCGACTCTGCGACCCCATGGACATTCTCCAGGCCCAAACACTGGAATGAGTAGTCTTTCCCTTCTCCAGGGGATCTTCACAACCCAGGGATGGAACCCAGGTCTCCCTCATTGCAGGCAAATTCTTTACAGGCTGAGCCACCAGGGAAGCCTAAGAATACTGGAATGCATAGCCTATCCCTTCTCCAGCGGATCTTCCCAACCCAGGAATCAGACCGGGGTCTCCTCTGTTGCCAGCAGATTCTTTACCAACTGAGCTATCAGGGAAGCCCTACATGTAAATTAACATGCACATTAATTTTTTTTCAGTTTCAGCAAGCAATATTTTTTATTGATGTACAGTTGATTTACAAATGTTGTGTTAATATCTGCTGTATAGCACTGATTCAATCACACACACACATATATACATTATTTTTTAAAATATTCTTTTCCATTGTGATATATCACAGAATATTGAATATAGTTCCTTGTGCTATACCGTAGGACCTTGTTGTACATGCATATTAGTTTTTATGAAGCCCATTTTCTCCACTGCACAATGGAAACCATAATGCTTTGTGATGATTAATTAAGATAATTTATTTATATGTAAGAGCACAGATGTAAATCATTTTATTTACATCTATAAATTTATTTATAATTTAGTTATATATAAGACCTGGCCCCTGTCAGGTCACTGCCATTTAAGTGAAATTATTTAAAAAGCACATTTATATAATTTTATCTCATTTGTGTCTGAGGATGACTCCATAAGAAAGGAAGGAATAATTAACCCCATTTTACATAAGCAGAGAGTGAGACTCAGGTTAAGTAATCAAGTAAAAGTAACAGAGCTAGAATGTAACAGTGCCAGGACTGCAGCTCCACCTCCAGCCTAGCCAGTCCAGTGTGTCATTTCCTATACACACTGCTGTCAGGACCTAGGTCTTAGCTTAACAAATGAAATGAGTACTTTACACAAATCCATTCTGCTGTGGTCTGAATTCATCCCCCCAAGTTTGAATTCTAACTCCTAAAAAGTAACAGGATTAGTAGCGGGGCCTTTAGGACACGATTAGGTTATGATTCTCGGAACCCTCTTGAATGGGATTAGAGCTCTTATAAAAGTTCCTGGCGCCTTTCCACCAAGTGTGGATATGACAAGAAGTCTTAAGAGGGCCTGGCCTCACTGTACTGCCACTAGGGCCTCAGACTCCCGGCCTCCACAACTGTGAGCAATAGTCTGCTGTTAATAAGCTACCCAGCCTGTGGCACTTTGTCATAGCAGTCCAGAGGGACTAAGACACATTCTGACTATGGGGTGGAATGCTGCAGGAGATGGTGAACTTCCTGTGCTGGAATTATTCAAGGAAAGGATGACTGACCACCTACCGAGAATGTTTGGGGACTCAGTCTCAGCCTCCACAAATCATTTAATTGATAATGTAGCCCCCGATCTTTTCTGTTTGTGATAAAAAGGGGACCCTAAACTGGCTACAATATTAGTAATTTAACAAAGCCAAGAAAACAAAATATAATTATAAATAACTATCAAAAAAGAGATCTTAAGTAAAGTTGAGAAGGAATAAAGATATCCTAGAGATTCTTAAAAAAAAAAAAAAAAAAAAGAATATTCATTTGGCTGTACATGGTCTTAGTTTAGCTGCAGCACGTGGGATCTAGTTCCGTGACCAGGGATCAAACCCAGGCCCCCCTGCACTGGGATACAGGGTCTTAGACACTGGACCAGCAGGGAAGTCCCTATCCTAGAGATTCGTAATGAAGAACTCCAGGTACTCTCAGTTCAGTAACACTGACGACATTCATTCTGTTGTGGAAATTATTTTTTAAAGGTTCTAAGGAAACATGGAGAATGTAAAAATCCCTTATAACAGGGACGAAGCTATGGAAACTCTGACATTAAAGGTATTTCTTTGTGTCCTTATTTTTGAGATGAGAACCTTTTGACTGGAGAGCATTTTAAGCTCTGTACTTTCTTCCTGATCATCAATTTTTCACCTTCTCCTCTTGTGCTGCTGCTGCTACTGCTAAGTCACTTTAGTCATGTCCGACTCTGTGCAACCCCATAGACAGCAGCCCACCAGGCTCCCCCGTCCCTGGGATTCTCCAGGCAAGAACACTGGAGTGGGTTGTCATTTCCTTCTCCAATGCATGAAAGTGAAAAATGAAAGTGAAGTCGTTCAGTCGTGTCCAACCCTCAGCGACCCCATGGACTGCAGCCTTCCATGCTCCTCCATCCATGGGATTTTCCAGGCAAGAGTACTGGAGTGGGGTGCCATTGCCTTCTCCACTCCTCTTGTGCAGGAACTTCTTATTCCTTTTACAAAATGGGGCTGTATATTAGGCTTATTGGATTTAGGGAATGAAAATATAGGATGCTGAGTTAAATCTGAATTTCAAAATAATTCTTTTAAAATGCCTATGCCTTAAGTATCTTGTGTGATATAATGTATACTAAACAAAAAAATCATTCATTATTGATCTGAACTTCAAATTTAACTAGGCATCCTTTATTTCATCTGACAACTCTCTGTGACCCAAACTTCAATTCTCTCTTATCTCTCAGAGAGATCTCTACTGAGCCTCTCCCTGCCCCTCTCTCCCCTGGCATCCTCTGAGGCAGCAGGCTTTAGATTCTCAGGAGCCTGATTCCAACCTGCAAAGGGGCTCAGCTTCACCTCATTTCCAACCCTGTCCCCCTCCACCCTACCCCAGTCAAGAGAACACTTTCAGGAAACTGGGGAAGGCAGTTTTTGGTGAGGTTGCAAAAGGATTTCAGCCGTTTGCTCATAGACATAGATATTTGTATCTCAGGCAGAACCTGGTGTGCTGCAGTCCATGGGGTTGCTAGGAGTCAGACACGACTGAGCGACTTCACTTTCATTTTTCACTTTCATGCATTGGAGAAGGAAATGGCAACCCACTCCAGTGTTCTTGCCTAGAGAATCCCAAGGACAGAGGAGCCTGGTGGGCTGCCGTCTATGGGGGTCGCACAGAGTCAGACATGACTGATGCGACTTGGCAGCAGCAGTAGCAGCAGCAGAACCTGTAGGAATATTGCTACTGGCCTCTCCCGGGGTGGAACAGATCATCTGTCAGTTCTCCAGATCCCCAACTAGGTGACACCTCTTTTGGTCTTTTCCTAGGTAGGTAGAATATATTATAAAAAGTTTGATGTGGAAAATTTTAAACATACACAATAAAACAGAAAAATATGAGGTACATATACCCAGCATTCAGCTCCAACAACTATCAACATTATCATTGCATCTGTTATTTTACTCACTGTATCCCTCCTCTACACCACCTCATTATTCTTTGTAGTTCTTTTATAGATAAAATTTACATGTTGAAATGTACAGATCTTAATGGTATAATCTTGATCGATAGCTACCCTCTGTAACCCACAGATTTTCTATCAATGGAGATACAAAAATGGATGGGCCATTTTGAATTTTAGCAGATGTCTTCAGGACCTGCCATTTTTCTCTGGGGCAGGGACAATACCCAGGGTTTTAGCACTGAATTGGAAGATGACTTTTGACTGAGGCTCTAGGAACAGGTGGTACAGATTCCCATTGAAACATGGATGGTCAAGGGGTTAGTGGGTGAGACGAGTAGGGGAGGCACTGGAGCTCATCTTGCAAAGGGCTCCTTTACGTTTTTGTCACCTGAACTCCTTTGGCAAAAGCTGCCTGTTAAGTTGTTCTGAGGCAACCCAGCCCTGGCCTGGGAGCCCGCCACCTCTCCCTCACTAGCAAGCCACCTGGACTCCTCGCGCCTGTTAGAGGCCCGCTCTTTGGGGACTGCTGGACTATGTGCAGGTCTCTCTCCTTCTGGGGAGTGAGATGAGACCCCTAGCTCTCTGCAGCTCTTTCCTTACCCTGGAGGTGAGCTCTCTTGGGCCTGTTGATTCTGATTCACATAATGAAAGTGTCTGTTTTTTTCAACCCGAGTCTGGAGAAACAAGGAGATTAAGTTGTAAGGAAAGATTCTATTGAGGAACTTCAGAGCCTTCCTCAGCATTTTTTTGGCAAGCACCATCTGGCCCATGTTGAAACAGACCTAGAAGGAGAAGAAAGGGGAAGAAAGGAAAGAAAAAGGCAATTATTCCAAGCTTGGTTTATATGTTCCAAAAATACTTAATTTAGGAATCTTTTTTTTTTTTTTTAAGTAATTTAAAGCCCAGGAACAAAATCCTCCTGTGCTTGGCATAATCTGAAATGTTTCTTGGATATATCTGTGGAAGGATGGTTGAATGACTAGGATTTTGCATCCTCATTGTTCATAATCTACCTCTGAGAAAATGTTTACTTATTCCTGTCCCTTTTTTGGAGGTTGTTACAAAAAATATTTCATAAAGCTGTCACTGAGAGGCTAAGGAAGATCTTGCTGCAGAAAGTGATGGTAAGGAAGTTTGAGTCCCAGGGCTTGGGATCCTGGAGTCTTGGAAAAGATCTGTGGCAGAGGATGGGAGGAGGAGGTAGAAAGTATAGGGATGACTTCTATGACTTCTTCTATATAAAGCCCCAGTGATAAATAACAGGTTAATCACGTTTCTAATGATTTCTTACCTGACCTTTGAGGGTAAAAAAGGTAGCCCATTCAAAAGTCTTACTCCAAGATTTGTCCTTCTTGAGAATTTTCAGCAACCTCTCTCCCTCATTCAAATATAGATAAGCCTGCAACCAGCACAAGGAGCAGAAAATGTTGAGTCAACGGTGATCAGGACCACAGGGGCCATTGCCCCAAACTCCACTGAAGGAAGAGAGTCAGGACCACTCCAGCTCCTGATTCCATCTCTACCTTTAGCCCCTGATCAGAAAGGAGGGGTGGAGAAAGTTCCTGCTGAAGATACATATCACCTTCATGTCCATCTTGGTCACTGAATCTCTCATTCTAGAAGATGAATCTAGAAATCTCCTTCTTTCTTCATGTTGTCATATAAGACATCTTACCTGAAGTTTTCCCCAGGGCAGTTTCCCTCTTTGAGTAATTCCATCCCCAGGTCCCCTATTTCCAACCATGTTCTCATGGCTCCTGAGACCATCCCCACATCCATGAAGGCCAGTCTCTACCTATGGAATGAATCATGGACTGTTTCCATTTTTTTTTTTTTTCTGGTCAGGGCCATCTTTGGGAGGTAGAAGAGAAAGTTAAGGCCCTTAATAACCTTTGTCACTTCATCTTCAATGAAACATCATTAAGAGAGTCTTGGCACATGTGAACACAAAGGCAAGCTCAGACTTGAAGAGTAAAATAAGGTGAGACAACGTCCGCAGGTCTCATGCAGTCTAAGTGGTATGTGTAGAAGGCTGAAAGGGAGACAAGGTTTCTATGCTGGGAGAGGGGGATGCAAATGGCACATTGTGGGACCCTGCTCTAGGCTCTGCTTCCAATCAATCATTGTTTTCCTGAACATTCATCACTCCCTGTAGAGTGAGAGGAGGGTGAGCACAGGCTCAGCAAGTTGGCCCCCAAGGCTACCTAAACCTTCTCTTTCTGGGATTCACTGGCCACATCACCCTCTTCTTCACATATGTGTATAAAATACATATTATATTTTGAAGGCTTTCCTTCAAAATACTTGAGAGAACCAGAGCTTACTGACATTTTTAATAATTTAATTTAAAAATCTTATATAAATCTAAGTTGTAGGGGTTAATTAGGCCACCACTATAAAATCTGGATGGGTCCACCAGTGCAGGCATGAAGGGTGGCAACCACGGCTACTCAGGTGTGGGAAGCTTTTCCCGAAGCTGGCTGGAAGTCAGATGAAGCAAGGCCCAGAAAGACATTTCCTCAAATGAGTTCATGGAAGCTTAGTCCAGCCAGCTACTCTATGAAAAGTGATCTAAGGTCAAATAAGTTTAAGAGAAATAATATGTCCCAGTCCTAGCCCAACCCTCCAGGAGATTTCTGTGCATCTTAGCATATAAAGGCTCTGAATATTGGTAGTACAGAAACCTGCTTATCTTTATTCAGTTCAGGGCTTCCAAACTTAACAATGAATTCTTTCATTTAATTATATGTATCAAATCCCCACATTTCTAAGGGCATATTGCCCTGAAACTTATTTACAGTTATCCTGGAGAAGCATTCACTAGTGCTTTGGTAGCCTAAAGGTATGTATGATAACTTAGCACAAATTACATGAAAACCAAAGTGAGTGAGCCCCTTCATAGATCACAAGAGTAAAACTAGATTTGTTCTTATTCAAAGACCTACAGGTATTGTGCTGACAGATATTTGGGGAAGACAGAGGGCAAATGCATCTGGGACATTACTGAGGAAGTCTGTACTGAAACTGAAGAGTTGAGACCAGAGTCTCATATAGGTAGACAATCCATAGCAAGTTTTTAAAGGTGGCAATATAATGTATAATGGTAGTTGCGGTTTGTTCTGACTTTCTTCAATCTCAGGTCATTTGCCCTCTGAGCAATTTGATTTTCAAAGGAAGAGGCTACTGGCAGGAATCAAGAACACGAAGCAATAAACAAAACAAAACAAAACAAAAACTAGAGCTTCCCTTCTGGCTCTCTGATCTGTAATTTGTCTCAAGGATGGAGGTGATCTGGGTAGAAACAGCTTACCATATAATTATCACCCAAGACGAGATAAGCAGACACAAGTTCTAGGAAGTAATATAAGGCTTTGTTGTTTTCTTCCAAAGCAAGAAAATGGTGAGCCAGAGGCATGATGACAATCTCTAGGATCTCCTCACACTGGCACGATTCCAAAGGGATGACATTATCTTCAGACATCTTCATTTTTGTTATAATGTTATCAAAGAAACTCAAGATCTTTTCTCTTATTTCTTCAGAACTGTCCAAATGCAGAAATAAATAGGAGTAATAACTTGTAGATATAGATAGGATTTGATATGAAACTATCTTTTAAAACAAATAAAAGAGCAAGATAAGAAAACCTAATGTAGGGACTTCCCTGGTGGTGTAGTGGTTTAGACTCTGAGCTTCCACTGCAGGGAGCTCAGGTTCCATCCCTGGTCAGGGAAATAAGATCCCACATGCCACACAGTGTGGACAGAAAAATAAAAGAAAATCTAATGTAGATTTCCTCCATTTGGTAGGTTTTAGCATCTGTAAAATAACTCAGGAAGTATGAATCAGATACTACTATCTACGTATTTTCAGAGAGGAGTTACATACAGCAGAGGACATGGGGTGCCGTGAGGTGCTACGGTCTGTCTTGGGAAGGACCCACCACGATCCTGCTCGGTTACATAATGACTGATTAGACTTAAAACATAACCCTCTGACTTGTGCCTTAAAGAGCCAGAGTACTGACCAAACAAATGATTCTAACAATGGTCTGAATTTAATGCCAATTGTTCATGCTCTATTTTCTAAACAATTATAGATGACTGTACCTGAGATTTTCGGAAAATATTTCAGATTTCTTAGAAGTCTCTATTCTTGAAAAAGTGATCTCTTCTTCAGCTGGAAAATAAACAAACAAGTGAGTTGTATCAGTCGTTGAAATGATCACGTGGCAGAGATGTCTGGGGTATACTGAAGCTTCCTGTTCCCTTTCCACAATAAAATTGTTGTTGCCTAGCCAGGATCTACATTTCTCAGTCCTTTTGCATCTTTTTCTTTTTCCTTTTTGGTCCCTGTCATGCTGTGCAGC
Organism: Bison bison bison; assembly: GCF_000754665.1. NCBI lineage: Eukaryota > Metazoa > Chordata > Mammalia > Artiodactyla > Bovidae > Bison > Bison bison. The sequence continues at coordinate 1,585,741 of NW_011494801.1, forward strand.
TTGCAGGATATCAGTTCCAAGCCCATGTCAGTGAAAGCACCGAGTGAGTCCTAACCACTGGACCACCATGGAATTTCCTCCTATTACATTCACTCTTCATTCACTCTTAAGTGAAGCCATGTGTTAAGTTTAAAAATGGGATTCCATCAGAAATAATATATGTCACCTCTGAATTGAGATGGTTAGATATCTTCACCACCTTCTCCTTTCACAGGAAAACAAATTCATTGTGGAGATCTAAGGGATAGCAAACCCACAACACAGATGGAGCCTGGGTCCCTGACTGACTGTGAACAAGGCTCATTGTCAAAATGCTCACTGGATCATTACGTGGACAGAAAAAAGCTATCATTCTATTGTGTGAACCCACTGAAATAGTGGGGTTTGTTTTAGATGATAACACAATCATAATTTACTACAAGTATCCTGGAGGAGGGCATGGCAACCCACTCCAGTATTCTCGCCTGGAGAATCCCCATGATCAGAGGAACCTGGCAGGCTGCAGCCCATGGGGTCACAAAGAGTCACACACTGAAGTGACTAAGCACAACTCAAAGTATAAATTAATAATGCTGAAGAAAATGATGTCAGCTTCTAACAGAGAAATTGACATTTAATGGAATACCCCCAAAAGGGGAATAACTTAAGGGCAGAGAGCCTTGAATTTAAAACCTTCAGTCTATCCAGACTGCAATAGGTTAGAAAATTCCATAAAGATCTTAAAACAGAAAACAAATGAGGATTGTTGAATCCAGCCACTTCTCCATTCGAGGAGATGGAACAATCCTAGAGAGTAGAAGGGACTTGTCTCAGATCTGTTAGTGATATAAGTCTCCGGACTCCAAGATAAATGCATTACTCCACAGATCTTTCAATTTATAAAATGCAGTCTGAGTATCTACTACCACCTTCTTCTGAAAGCCTTCTGTGCCTTTGCCCCTTAGAGTTAGTGCCCAAACTTGTGTGTCCAATGGCCCCAATCAGCCTCTATCATCATCCTTTATCATACTGTATAAGGACTGATTTGTCCACCTCTCCTCGTCTGCTGTCTGGCTTCCCTGATAGCTCAGTTGGTAAAGAATCTGCCTGCAATGCAGGAGACCCCGGTTCCATTCCTGGGGTGGGACGATCCTCTGGAGAAGGGATGGGCTACCCACTCCAGTATTCTTGGGCTTCCTTGGTGGCTCAGCTAGTAAAGAATCTGCTGCAATGTGCAAGACCTGAGTTTGATCCCTGAGTTCGGAAGATCCCTGGAGAAGGGAAAGGCTACCCACTCCAGTATTCTGGCCTGGAGAATTCCATGGACTGTATAGTCCATGGGGTTGCAAAGAATCAGACAGGACTGAGAGACTTTCACTTTCCTAGTCTGCCATCCAGTTCATCTCTGGTGAATAGAAGCTGAATAAACTGAATTATGCCTTTATCCCCCTACTCCTCTAAAACTTTCTTGTTAGAGTTACCAGTAAAAACAAGTTGCCAGATCCAAACATTACATCTTTGTCTGCATCTCATTATACCTCTTGGCAGTATTTGCAACAACTGACCTCTCCTTGCTTTTACCAGCTTCTGTAACACCCATTCCCTTGCTTTCTTTCCTCAATGGCTGCCCATTTTGCTGGCTCCTTCTGCTCTATCGATGTGCCTAGAACAACCTCTGGCACATAGAAGAAACTCAATAAATATTTACTAAATGAGTAAATGAAATGTTGAATGAGAAAATCGCATATTGAGAAGATCAAAGGGATAAGAGGAGTGGTCCCTAAAGAATTAGGTAGAGTAGGTGCAAGGAAAGAACCCAGGAGGGAGCCCGTGGGCTGTCCATCCTTAGATGGATCAAAACTTAGAAAATAAGTTTTTAGGAAGGAGAGAGAATTGAAAAGGGAATCAACTTCACTGATTCATACCTAGTGCTGTGTTCTTGAAACTCGTATGATATTAACATGCCCTTCTCCAATATTACTTAAAAGCATACCTCACACTTAGGGGAGATTTGGAGATCACAAATGTCTTTGTTTTTGTCTTTCAGCCAAGACTGAAACAGGATATTATAGCAAAGACATTGCAAAAAGAAAATTTCATAAAAACTCTAGGAAAAATAAACTTTTTTTAAGAAATCTATTCACAGTATATTACTTAGTTCTATAACAGCAGTTACATAGTCTTAATAATGTAGATACTTGATTCATTTATCTAATGATAGTGCTATAACAACATTGGGAGAGAGGTGCCCAAGAGTGGTGTAATAAAGTTAGATTTTCACCTACCATAGCAAGACTAAAACAGGTGATGTCAGAATTTGATTTTTTAAAAAGCAGCATTAACATATCACTTAGCATATGGAGGTAATGACTAGAAAGAAGAGCTAAGTTAAAAATATTTCCCCTTGTGACTGCCCTCATTGTCCAGCAGTTAAGACTTCGCCTTCCAAAGCAGGGGGTACAGGTTCCATCCCTGGTTGGGGAGCTAAGATCCCACATGCCTCAAGGCCAACAAAACCAACATAAGCAATATTGTAACAAATTCAATAAAAGACTTTAAAAATTTTGTTGCTATTCAGTGGCTAAGTCCTCTCTGACTTTTTGTGACCCCATGGACTGCAGCACACCAGGCTTCCCTGTCCTTCACAATCTCCCAGATTTTGCTCAAACTCATGTTCATTGAGTTGGTGATGCCATCCGACCATCTCATCCTCTGTCGCCCCCTTCTCCTCCTTCCCTCAATCTTTCCCAGCATCAAGGTTTCTTCCAATGAGTCGGTTCTTTGCATCACGTGGACAAAGTATTGGAGCTTAGCATCACTGATGTCCTTTTGATGAATATTCAGGGTGATTTCCTTTAGGATTGACTGGTTTGATCTCCTTGCACTCCAAGGACTCTCAAGAGTCCTCTCCAGCACCACAATTTGAAAGCATCAATTCTTTGGTGCTCAACCTTCTTTATGGTCCAACTTTCACATCCATATATAACCACTGAAAATGGTCCACACCAAAAAAATAAAAAAAATCTTAAAAAAAAAAAAAATGAGAAGAACTACTGAACATACGAATGCAGGACAGTAGGTCTTGGGACTATTGTTTTTATGGTAAAACTTTCAGGAAATCTAAAAAATGTCTTTAAAGATATCTAGTTGATACCCTTCTAAATAGGTGAAAAATTCTGATAAGGGAAATAGTTGAGCCCTAGCCTCACTCAGCTGAAGGTGCTGATGAATGGACATCAGCAGACATTTCTCAGAGACATCCCAACATATATGCTCCGGAGTGAAAGTTATGGTACATTGGAGAACCTGAAATAACTCAAGTTGTTCTCTCTGGTGGCCCTAGCCAGCCTGCTGAAGACCAGCTCTGCTCCAATTGACCTGTCTGCTAGCTGCCAGCTGATTTTACTCCTCACCAAACAAGTAAATTAATTAAAACATACATATTTATATTATATATGTATTTGTAAAATAAGACTCACTGATTCCAGAGAGTCTGGAGTATTCTTTCCCTTTTATCTGTCAGTCAACTCTTTACTATGAATACTTTCGCTGGTGCTTTGACTGTAGCCCTACGCTGGGACTCTTCACTGAAGCTACCTTGATCTGGTCATGTATCTTCTTTAGCTCTCCATTGCCTGCTCTCTTAATGTTTGTTTTATTCCAGCAGTCCACTACTAGGGGTCTTCTCACACTCTTAGGGGTACTCTTAGGAGCAACTTAAAGTGGCAGCAGGCTGACTTTTTCTCCCAGGTGAGTTATATCTGATTTATGGGATAAATAAATCCTTTCCCAAACTCTGGGAGGGCAGGTTGATCCTGTTTCAGCCACAGGGTGCTTTGGCTTCATTAGGTATGAGGTTTTCTGTGTCCTCAAACCAATTTCAAAGGAGACACCTTCCTAGGGTTGGGGTGATGAAGGAAGTTACCCACTTGGGGGTACACAGTTACTCCTCAGTTCTTGCCAAATCTCCCCACAAATCCTAGCCTTCTCCACACTCTTCCTCATTTCATATCTTGAATGTGGATGAAGGATCCAAGATAATAACTGATACTCAACTATTTCCTTTGTATATTTTATTTGTCTGTACATTCATCTATTTGCCTCACTTTGGATTGCAACATTCATTGTATCTAGGTACTTGGTACAAATTTTAACATCATGAATCCCTGTCCTGAACCCAAGCCCTCTTTTCTGGGACCCTGACCTGTTTAGTCCTGGCTAATTCTCTCCCACTCATGCTCCTTTTCTACTGGAACCTTGTTTCAAACTACACAGAGAAACAGCATTCTTATCTGCCAAGAAACATTACTCCCTCTTGGGTCATGCTCCCCTCCTTGGGTTCCACCCCTTGATGTGATTGTCTGTTTTACCCCTTTGGAAATTATAATTTGAGCTCCGGTCATACCTCATTTCTACCAGAGTCCTTATCCCCATATCCATCCTGACAGTCTCACAGTGAGATTGGTTCTGCCAACTCAGTTGCAGGTACACTCCTCAACTCTCCCTGCCTCACTGACCTACACTGCTTAAGTCTCATCATTTGTGGTGTCTGAGCCAGAAGAGGACTTGAAACCCTCATGGTCTAGATCTACTCCTTATAGGTCTTGCCTTTGTTTTCCCCAGGAATAATTAGGACTAATTAGGAATGAAAAAAGTTTACTTCGAAATCCATGGGACTTAGCCATCTTCCTAATGGTATCCAAGTCCAAGGTGTTGAGCCGGATATCCACTGCGAAGTGATGAAAGGGGACGAAGTCTCCACTTCGGCAGGGCTCACACCTGTGGGCGTTTTCTTCCAGAAAGCGGGCGCATTTCAAGTGCATCGCTTTCTTCTGGTCCTTCAACCACAGCTCATAGGCTGTTTTCTGCATCACTGGGCTGCAGAATCGAATGATGTGGCACTGAATCACCTCACTTTCCAGCTCACGGAGCTGTTCCTCCTCACCATGGTCTAGAGAAGACAGAGACACCATGGAAAATAAGTCAGCCTCTGCTACAAAACACAGATCCATTCCTTTATCAAAATGTGCCTTAAACTGAAGGAACTATGATTCATTTCCAGGCTCTACTCACCCATTCCTTCAATGAGCGGCTTCAGAGAAAGGGATCGATAATTCACCTCAAATGAAGCTGCGTTCTTTTCTAGGGCCATTCGGAGCTCCTTGCCATTCTGGAAACAATCAAAGATGTTGGATTCCACAAGGGTTGCCAGGGCATTGATCATCATCTTCATGTCCCAACAAGGGAGAATCTCAAACAACAGCTCTGTAGTGAAAGTTAGGCCAATGATGGCAGCACATCTCACCAACATCTGATGGGACAGGCTCATGCTATCCAGCTGGACCAGAGAGATTTCTGCAGGTAGAAAGCCACACAAATTGGGAATTAGTCATCTGTCTTTATCAAATGCATTCTAGAGATGGAAAACTGTCCAGCTCTACAGTTCCTGTTCATAAAACTATACCCAGTTGAGCTAAGCCAAAAGAAGTATTTGCTTAGTACCTACTTAGCAGATAGCACTCAGGAGTACAAAAGATGGAGATGCTATGACCTAAAAATATGCATGTCCCATTGGCCACGGCAATAAGATCAATTTCAAGGTGTTCTGATTTGGTGTTAAAATGTGACAGGGGTGTGTGAGGAGAGGAGAGGTCATGGGAGGCCACAGTGGTCAGAAGGGGCAGGACCCAGGAATTCCCTGTCAGTTCCGTGGTTAGGTCTCCAGGCTTTCACTGCCAAAAGCCTGGGTTCAAGCCCTGGTTGGGGAATTAAGATTCTACAAACTGCACAGTGCAGCCAAGAAAATAAAAAGGAGCAGGGCGTGACTTCCATGTTCTGTGCTGACTTCTCCAGTGGGTCAGTCTCTATCTTTTTCACTAGCTACCCTATCTTCTTCACTAGCTACCCTATCTACTTCGCTAGCTACCCTGGAACTTCCTGGCAATAAAATTTCTCTTATCTGCTCCAGCATTCATTTATTCTTGTGACAGTTCAGTTCAGTCGCTCTGTCCAACTCTTTGCAACCCCATGAATTGCAGTACACCAGGCCTCCCTGTCCATCACCAACTCCGGGAGTTCACTCAGACTCACGTCCATCGAGTCAGTGATGCCATCCAGCCATCTCATCCTCTGTCGTCCCCTTCTCCTCCTGCCCCCAATCCCTCCCAGCATGAGTCTTTTCCAATGAGTCAACTCTTTGCATGAGGTGGCCAAAGTACTGGAGTTTCAGCTTTAGCATCATTCCTTCCAAAGAAATCCCAGGGCTGATCTCCTTCAGAATGGACTGGTTGGATCTCCTTGCAGTCCAAGGGACTCTCAAGAGTCTTCTCCAACACCACAGTTTAAAAGCATCAATTCTTCGGCACTCAGCTTTCTTCAGTCCAACTCTCACATCCATACATGACCACAGGAAAAACCATAGCCTTGACTAGACAGACCTTTGGTGGCAAAGTAATGTCTCTGCTTTTCAATATGCTGTCTAGGTTGGTCATAATTTTTCTTCCAAGGAGTAAGTGTCT
>NW_011494801.1:1592841-1640010 GCF_000754665.1 Bison bison bison
AGTTCATGGGTCATGTATTGCTGAAGCCTGGCTTGGAGAATTTTGAGCATTTCTTTACTAGCATGTGAGATGAGTGCAATTGTGCAGTAGTTTGAGCATTCTTTGGCATTGCCTTTCTTTGGGATTGGAATGAAAACTGACCTTTCCCAGTTTTCATTCTTGTGACAACTCATTATTATTTCTATGATCAAGACCAAGTGGCAGAGAGCTCCTAGCTCCAATTCCATCTAAGCTTGAGTATCAAAGCTCACATAACTTCCTGGACTCTTGACCAGTATATCCGTCTATTGCATCACCCACATCAGGACAAAATATGAACTCTTCAACCTGTCCACAGAACATTGTAGAAACCAAGCTAGTCCAGATGTAAGCAGGGATAGCAGATGTAAGCTTTTATATGAAGAATGAATAAACAACAAGGTCCTACTGTATAGCACACAGAACTATATTTAATATCCTATAATAAACCATAATAGAAAAAAGAACATGGAAATTCCCTGGAGGTATACTTGTAAGGTTTCTGGGTTTTCACTGACATGGCCTGGGTTCAATCCCTGGTTGAGGAACTAAGATCCTGCAAGCCACATAGTACAGTTAAAAAGAAAGTACATAATTTTGTGTATATATATGTATATAAATATACATATATATATACTTCATATATAAATATATATATATAACAAAAATCACTTTGTTGTACAGTAGAAATGAATACACATTGTATGTAAATCAACTTCTTCAATAAAAAAATACTGGTTAAAAGAAACCAAACTAGTCTACCTTGCTACTTTATTAGACATAGTGAATGAAACACAAAGAATGCTGTTTTGAAGACTGAGAACTTGAAATCTCATCCTTCTACTAAACATTTGAACATTCCATACAAGGCATGGACTTGAGCTGAATGCATACTAGAACAGTGCTTGAAATTAGTTTCTTTTGAAATGAATAATAGTACCTTCTTGATATAAATTCCCTTGTTTGTCATTTCAGAAGTAGATAGCTGAGAAACAGTATCAGTGTTAGATTTTCTCTCATTATTTGATTTCTGCTTAATTGCAAATGTACTATACATCATTCTTTTATGCAGTTGAATAAAACCTTGTTCAAATCAGACTCCAAAATATGCACAGGAGGAAGGTGGCTTCTATTTAGAAAAGGAAAAGCAAGCCTACCATGGAGCCTTCCCATTGCCTAGGTAACATGAAACAGATAAAGCCAGTCTTCTATCTTCCTTTTGAAAGGTTGTTGCTGAGCTGTGCAAGATGCCGGGATTCTTGGCCTCCGGAGGAGAAGAATTCAATCCATGGCCAGTGATGAGGCTTGATCGCTCAGAGCTTTTGTGTAATAAAGTTTCATTAAAGTATAAAAGAGGTAGAGAAAGCTTCTGACATAGACATCAGAAGCTGGCAGAAAGAGTGCCTCTCCTGCTAGTCTTTAGCCAGATGTTATATAGCTACTGTGTGTGTCTGTTAGTTGCTCAGTCGTGTCCAACTCTTTGTGACCCCACAAACTGTAGCCTGCCGGGCTTCTCTGTCCATGGAAGTCTTCAGGCAAGAATACTGGATTGGATTGCCATTTCCTTCTCCAGGGGATCTTCCCGACCCAGGGATTGAACCCAGGTCTCCTGCATTGCAGAGCAGACACTTTAACCTCTGAGCCACCAGGGAAGCCTCTTATTAACATAGCTTAAGAGAATATTTGCATGAGTAAAACATACTGGTTTGTCAAGTCAGTTTTGAGTCTTAGGCAGAACCAACTTGAAGACAGTTTAGGATAAATACATAGTTCATTAACATAGCTTAAGAAAAACATTTCCATAAGAAAAATGCCTTGGTTAGCTCAAGGTTGGAGAAAAGTTAAGTTCAGGTAGAACCAGGTGTTGTCATGGTGACACAGAATTTTAAAAGAAACCTCTTTTTAAATTTGTACAGAGAAGGGGAAAATATCTAACACTTGTAGTTTGTTTCCTCCTGCCACTTAAGAGAGAGAGAAACAATGTCCAACGCTTGCAGCCTATTTCCTCCGTTTGGAGACCCCAGCCTTCCTGTCTGTTACCCTCTCACTTTCTCCTTTGTTGAAGCATTCTAAAGAAAGCAAGAGGAAAATCTGGGTCCTGGAAAATGAACACCAGGTCACATTTTCTTTACCTTTTAATGATGCTGGTGGTGACAAGTTTTTCAATCTGACACCACTAGCGAGGTTACAGACTTCTTCATTTTCCTCCTCAAGACTGAAAGTAAATGTTTTTAAGTCCTCTGTTGGCTTAGCAAAGTTCTCTATAGAGAGGTATAAGGGAAGAAAAGTTGAGAGTCATTGTCCTATTATTATCCGGGTTTTCCAATAAACTTAGAGTTGGGTCTCACATGAGAATGAGCAGGCAGAGATGTGTGTCAGCCCCTAAAGTATTCTGGAATACTGTTTTAAGTAAAGCTGACATATGAAAATCAAAATTTACTCAAAACATGTTTTTCTTTCCCTCCCCTGCCCAAGAAAAAAAGGATTGGTAATAACAACTGAATGTCTTCCATAATACATGCAGTTTTACAAAAATTTGATTCAAAGATTATCAGGGTGTATCTTACAGTTTATACTTACTATACGTGCATGCATGCTAAATCACTTCTGTCACGTCTGACTCTTTGCAACCGTATAGACCATAGCCCACTAGGCTCCTCTATCCCTGAAGATTCTCCAGGCAAGCATTGCTGTGCCCTCCTCCAGGGGATCTTCATGACCCAGGGATCGAACTGGTGTCTCATGTCTCTTGCATTGGAAGGCAGGTTCTTGACCACTAGCACCACCTGGGAAACCCATACTTACTGTATACGATACACTTATATGTATACTTACAGTATATACTTGTGTGCACACTGAAATACCCACACTCAGAGGCAAGCTCATTCTGTAGAAGACTGTACTCTACTTAAGAATAGTTACTGTCAGAAAGAGATATTAGGGACTTCCTCGGTGGTGCAGTGGTTAAGAATCCACCTACCAATGCAGGGAACATGGGTTTGATCTCTGGCCTGGGAACTAAGATACCACATACTTTGGAGCAACTAAGTCCACTTGCCAGACTACTGAGCCTCTTCTCTAGAGTCTGAGTGCTGCAACAGGAAAAGCCACTGCAACGAGAAACCCACAAACCACAACTGAGCAGCCCCACTTGCCACAAGAGAAAGCCTGCACAAAGCAAGAAAGACTGAGTGCAGCCAAAAATAAATTTAAAAAAATTTTTAAGAACTCATTTTTTAATAAAAGAAAGATATTAAAAATGAAGTTTGAATATAAACTTGCATGGTAATTTTTTCTCCTGGTACTCCAAAATGTGTTACTTATTTGTCCCTCCAGTCATTCATTAACACTTGAGTTGCAATGTCATGGTCCGGGCACAGGTTGGAAAAGAATTTCCAGACATGAGACAGAATGAAAGGGAAATAAAGTTTATTAGAGTGGGAGAAGCTGTTAGAACAGCAGGCCAGCTCAAGGGAGAACTGACGCTGAATAGGGGTCCTTCGTCCACTTTTATACCCAGGGTACAAGGAGTGGGATAGGGGTCCTGCAGGTCATTTGCTGATTGGATGAAGCACATAAACTGCGTGGGGGTGGGAACAGTAAGCCAAATATCTTCTCCCTGTGGGGTAGGACGGAGAAGGCAATGGCACCCCACTCCAGTACTCTTGCCTGGAAAATCCCATGAGTGGAGGAGCCTGGTAGGCTGCAGTCCATGGGGTCGTGAAGAGTCTGACATGACTGAGTGACCTCACTTTCACTTTTCACTTTCGTGCATTGGAGAAGGAAATGGCAACCCACTCCAGTATTCTTGCTTGGAGAATCCCAGGGACGGAGGAGCCTAGTGGGCTGCTGTCTATGGGGTTGCACAGAGTTGGACATGACTGAAGCGACTTAGCAGCAGCAGCATAGGGTAGGAGAGGAGACAGGTTAGGAAGACCTGAAATCTGTTAATAGTTACAACATAGGGGAGGGAAGGATGATAAGGGTATGGTTTTTCCATTCCTGCATTCCAAGACCCTCCTTGGTTTTATCTACTCTTTCGTCCTTGGGTCACCACATACAAGACACTGAGATAGGCAATGTGGAAATATGAGGGTGACCATAATCAAGTTCCTGAACTCCTGGAAAGAAAAGGTATATACACAGAGAGTCAAATAACCAGATAGTAAGCAAGTGCCACATGAGTAGGCACAGATGTTAAGTGTTGGAGAGTTCATAACACAGTATAGACTTTCTATACATCAGAACCTGTGAAGGCTATAAATGTGGCTAATGCATGCTTCCAGTCCTCAAGGATCTTAAAATTTATGGAAACTGATATTTAGGGAACTAATCATAATACAGGAAAAGTGACTTAAAGAGCTAAAGAGCAAAGAGGAATAGAGAATAAAGGACAATTAATTCAGTCAGTAGATTCAGGAAGGCTTCATAGAGGGAGAAATATTTTGGTTGAACCTTAAAGAATGAAGGGATATTCTAAGTAGAAAATAGAAGGGTGATCAACGCAAAAGCACAGAAGCCACGAGCACTTTGCAATTTAGGGAAATGTAAAGAGGCCAGTGTGACTAAACCACAGTGGGTGAAGTGCTGGAGTGCTACTTACTGTAGGAGATGTATGTACTTAGAAAGTTTGAGAGCAGAGTATGCAGTGCATTCAATACCCCACTATGAAGTTTGGACTTCATTCCATAGACAATGGAGAAATATCCCAAGTTGGATGGTAGTGATCCAACCATTTTTATGAAGATAACACTGGAAGCAGTGAGGAGAGGCAAGAGACTAGGAAGGTGTGTATGACCTTCCTAGTCAATGGAATGTGACCATGGAATTCCAGTGGAATTCCAACTATGACAATGGAATATCAGGAAGTGAAGATGGGTAGGATTATGCAAGTGATAATGCAAAGAATACTAACGATATTGAGAAAAAGAGACCTAGGCAAGATAGTGATGGAGGTGAGAGAAACATGAGTGTTGCCAATAATCAAGCTGGGAAATACAAGAGGAGATGCAGTATGGGAGGGAGGTAATGGGTTACATTTTATATTTGTTGAGTTTGGTGGGATGTATAGGACAATGGGCAATTGGAAATATGGGTCTGGAATTAAGAGTGAAATTAAGGTTGGATATTATGTACACAAACACACACATAGTCACTCACATGTGCACTTCACACATAGAAGGTTGGAAAACAAATGAAAAACTGAAAACAAGTGGAGAGAGAGTACTGAGTTAGCAAAGAGAAAGGTTGAGGATGGAATGTGAAGAATGCCCTCCTCAGAACATAGACCCGGGCAGGAGCCAAGCTGAGGACTGGTCAGCAAGGCAAGTGGGGCAAAGGAAGAGTTCAGGATGGGGGCAGCAAATGAAGGGTAGCATACCAGAAAAGGGACCAGGTGTGTGCCTGTGTCGTGGGGGTAGGAGAACAGGGATTAAGAATGTGACTTGACAGGGAGTCCCCTGGCAAGTCTAGTGGTTAGGATTCAGCACTTCCACTACTGTAGCTCGGGTTCAACTCCTGGTCAGGGAATTGAGATCCTACAAGCCATACAACCAAAAATACATAAAGAACACGACTTGATCCATGGTCTTCTACGCTTTTTAATGTCCCTTTCCAGGACCTAGCACTGTGATGACCATTCTTTTATCACTCTAGGTATAAGACCTTTAGGTACAGGCCATCCTAGGACTGGAGATTCAGGAGTATATAAGACTTCCTGCCCTCAGGGAGCTGACATTCTCACAGTGGAAGACAAATAATAACCAACAGATAAATAAATTAAGAGGATAACCTCATAATGTGACTCAGTTTTGTGAAAGAAAGAAACATGGTGATAGAGACGAATGAAAAAGCGCAGAGTAGGGAAGGTCTTCCTTAAGCAAGGCATGGTCAGAGAAAGTGACTGTGAGGAGATAATACCTGAGATAAGGGCAAGAGGAAGTAGGTATGCAAAACACCAAGGAGAGGGAGCAACCAGGAGCTCAGGGTGTTAGAAGAGCAGAAATGTGGCTGGAGCGTATTTCAGAATGTTGTTGAGACCACAGAGGGCGTGGAAGGCAGCTCCCACAGGGATCTCCAGTCCAAGTTAGGGAGTTTGGATTTCATTGTAAACTCAGTAGGAAACCAATAAAAGTTGTTTGGTTTTAAAAAAAATTTGTTTATTTGTTAAGTTTCAAATTTATCAAAAGTTGTAAGAATAACACTATTAATCTTTATTCAAATCCATCTATTGTTAACATTTTACGCCATTTGCTATACCCTTTGTTCTCTATGTACATATTTTTCAGAAGCATTTCATTTGAGTATTGAGTCGCATAAATCATGCCCTTTTACTCCCAAATACTTTACTCTGAATTCCCCAAGAATAACAATTCTCTTACGTAAGTGGAATATACTTATCATCTTTTACTGTCCATCTTCCAGTCTTGTCAGCTGACTCAATAATGTTCTTTAGCATTCTTTTTTTTGTATACAGCCCAGGTGTCCTCCAACAGGGGAGTGGCTAAACCACCTACGGTATGTCCATACCACGGAACACTACTCAGCAACCACTGAGGCCAAACTACCGATACTCACAACAACCCAGATAACCCAGAGAGTCATGCTGAGTGAAAAACAATCTCAAAAGATTACAGTACTCTATTATTCGATCTATAAAAATTCCCTAAAGTCACAAAATTATAGATATGAAGAACTGATTAGTGATTACCAGGGAAGAAAGTATGGGTGGGAGAGAAGTGGGGTGGCTGTAACGGCAACATGAGGGATCCTCGTGGTGATGAAAATATTATGTATCTTGATTGTATCAATATTAATATCCTGGTTGTGATATTATATTGTAGAGTTTTGCTTATGTTACTATGGGGGAAAACCAGGTAAAGGGTATATATTAATAGAATCTCTCCATATTATTGTTTTAGCCAAAAAGTTCATTTGAGTTTTCCCATAACACCTTATGGAAAAATCCAAATGAACTTTTTGGCCAACCCAATACTTCTTACAACTGTATGTAAATTTATGATCACCTCAAAAAGTTTAATTAAAGAAACTCAATGAGGCAGCAAAGTTTTATTATATTCACTCACTTTGTTTATATTCAAAGAGATCCCCAGAATGCCTACTGTGGTGTAAGACACAGGAAAGGTGCTCAGTAGACCTTTGTTGAGTGAATAAATGAGAAAAGATTTGAGTTCCTTTATTCTACATCATAGAGCAGGTAGCTGGCAATAAAGGTTGTGACTAATCCCTAAATATCATCTATTAAATGTCATATGGAGAACTGGAATCTGGACTCCTAACTTCAAAGCTAAAATTTTCTTTTGATTGCACTGTTCTAACTCTTTTTTCATAGCATAGATGCTCTCTCTTAAACCTTTGTGTCCAAATATAGTTTCTTCCTTTCTTCTAAATATAGTTCCCTCCTTTCTTTTTTGCTAGCATAGTATTTTTTCTCCTTATCACTGCCACCTTCTTCCTTTTTCTAAATATAGTTCCCTCCTTTCTTTTTTGCTAGCATATTATTTTTTCTCCTTATCACTGCCACCTCCTTGAATAACTAGCCTACCCACCCTAGACATTTTCCTATCATTCACATTAATCCTAATCGTCTACATCCCAGCTTGCATCTGTACCCCTTTCCCCAACCCCCACCCTTTCCCTTCAACAAAACCATTTTCTTAAAAATAGCCACCTGGCCTCTTTGTGCCACTATCTAAAGTTCATCCTTCTGCATGTCTCAGTGCCATGAGGACCTCGTTGACAATTCACTTTGAGATAATCATTTTACCTCTGGAAAACAAGTTATTCTTTTCCCTGGTAACATCCACATCCCTCACCAGTTCTGATTCTGGGCTTTAAGATTCTCCATTCCTTCATCTCGATTACAGGTCTACATTCTTCCTCTCAGTTCAGTGAGTCCCAGGCAATGTTAAGTTCTCTCACAGTTGGGATATCAAGTCCAGGATTCACTGCCTCCTCAAACCCTTTTAGGAAGAAGCCTACGGAAAAGCCTACTCTTGCCACTCTCTCTTCAGAAGGAGAGTGAGAGAAAGAACCATCGTTATAGGACTTACTGAACAGGTTATTCCAGGTCACATTTGTCTTTTCCTCAGACTCCATTGCCTGGAAAACAAGTACCCTGTGATGGTCTAGGTTTTTAAGCAATTCTTCACAGTAAAACGGAATTCCACAGCTTCCCTCTGCCAGATACCTGTAGTGAAAATGAGGCAACCTATTTATATCAAAGAACTATCTTTTAGGAAGGAAAAATATTTGAGTCTTCTCAATCACTCAAAAATAATCGCATTTCTTTCTCCATTTGTTTTGTTTTCCATTTTTAGGGATTGCCTTTGCTTTTTTTTCTTTCATTTTTGAAAATTACATAAGACATTTAAATCTTTCCAAACTCAAAACTACGTAATAAGGTACACCCTCAGTCTTGCTTCCCTGCCTCACCTTATAAGTAACCATTTAAATTAGTTTCTGGCTTATCTTTTCAAGGTTTCTTTCAAAAACTATAGAAAATGCACATATATATTTCACCCCGTTCCTTAGGTTAAAAAACAGCACTTTGTACATAGTGCACACTAGGCTTCCCCTTGTTTCCCCTCAGTAGTGTATCCTGGTCATCCCTCTGTGTCAGTAGAGCTTTCTTATTTCTCTCTGTAGCTATGCAGGGCTCCACTTTGTGAATGCATCCAACTTCACTCTAACTGTCCTCTTAGAGACGGACATTTGGATTGTTTTCTGTCTTTCACTAGTATAAATAATGCCTCAATAAAAACTGTGTCCATATGTCACTTCATATTTTTGTCAATATATATACAATGTTGTATTATTTTCAGGTATGCAGCAAAGTGATTATATATATATATACACACACACATACGTATAACTGTGTTATATATATGTTCAGATTCTTTTCCCTTATAGGTTATTACAAAATTTTGAGTATAGTTCCCTGGAAATATATCTTTGAGACGCAGTCCTAGAATTAGGAAGGATAGATCAAAAGGTAATACATATATATAATAAATATATACATATTAAATAAATACAGAGATAAAGAGGGAGAGACAGGGAGTCAAAGGGAGAGAACACGGCAAATTTATGCCTGGTGTCTGAGACATTGCTTTTCCAGAAGCAAGATAACCTCATTATAAAGAACAGATGCCATGGTGAGTTGTAAACAGACAGCTAAGGAAGGGGCATTTCTATGTTGTTAAGGGGACTGCTGACAAGACCCAGTACAGGAGTCACTGAGAAGATATCAACATCTACCGTGACAAAGAACACCAGTACCAGACCATGTTATTACTGGGGACTAAGACCTGGCTCAGTTGTGGGTTGTGGTCTTTAACGTTCACCAATTTGCCTTTCGTGTCACTTGCCCATGACTGTGACGTTAGTCCCTGTGGGTTAGAGTTGAGTGTACCTGTACCCAGCTTGATGAAAGGGAAGCAAAACTCATGCCTCTAAGCAAAGCTGAACATGATGTAACAAGGACCATAACAAGACAAGGTGAGCAGCATCCATCCTACCAAGCATGTTCAATGGCCCCTTTGAAAGGCGAGACCAGTGGGAATACTGAAATGGGTGCTTTCAGACACAACCTAAGGAATCTGATGAAGTTTGGACCTGGTGAATAAGTCAAGGCCTTAGGATAAATGGGTTACTCACGTGTCCAGTTCTTTGGGGATGCCCTTGACACTGAGGTCCAGGCAGACTTTGTTGAGGATGTCCTTAGGCTGCACAGGTCCCAGGGTGACATAGGTGGTGTTCCTGTTCTTCATTATGGCACTGGCAGCTGCACAGGGTGTGTTGACAAAGGGAGACAGGGACATGATGATGAAGATGGGAACAGACCGGATAAGCTTTTCCATGAAGGTCCAGGAGGCTGAATCGATAAACTGGCCCTCATCAACGATGAAAATAATCCTTTCCTCTTTCACTGTCTAAACCAGGTGAAGAAATAGAAAGAAAAGTGCTGTAGAACTTCAGGATTTTTTGTTTTTGTTTTGTGTTTTGGCTGCCCCGCCAGACTTGTGGGATCTCAGTTCCCGGACAAGGACTGAATATGGGCCATAGCAGTGAAAGCACCGAATCCAGTTAGATCACCGGGGAACTCCCATGACTTCAGTTTTTTATACATATGTATGGGTATGCATGTGTTTCCACTGAGTTTTGCAAAGCTAAGTTAAATCTTTTCTTTCCAGTGTCTTTGTGATAATTTAGATTCTGCTAACTTGGAATTTGTGGCCATTGGGACTGAACTGGCTGGAAGAAACTCATACTTGGTCAGATCTTTGTGACAAGATAATGTATAGGATAGATGGGTTGTAGTCAAGTTAAATACCCATTACATAAAAATAACTGAGATTTACTTCAAGTCATTCTAATTTATTGAAAAATGAAGGTCTCCTGGAAATACCTATTTGACATTTATTCAGCTAACATCTATTCAACACATCTTTACCAAGCACTCACTGGGCTGGGTGCTGGAGGCAAAGTGCTGAGAGGAATCGATCTGGTCTTTGCCCTGCCAGCAGTGTATGCTGTTCTAGCTTGAATGGCACCCCACTCCAGTACTCTTGCCTGGAAAATCCCATGGACGGAGGAGCCTGGTGGGCTGAAGTCCATGGGGTCACTAGGAGTCGGACACGACTGAGCGACTTCACTTTCACTTTTCACTTTCATGCATTGGAGAAGGAAATGGCAACCCACTCCAGTGTTCTTGCCTGGAGAATCCCAGGGACGGGGGAGCCTGGTGGGCTGCCGTCTATGGGGTCGCACAGAGTTGGACACGACTGAAGCAACTTCGCAGCAGCAGCAGCTTGAGTTATAGCACGTTATACTTAAAAACAGATCAAGTGTCCTTTTTTCGTGTAGACTGCTTTTCCCTAACGAGTCTGAATTATTTATTTGCTCATTAAGCATTTACCGTGCATCCCTTAGAGTCAGGTGCTGTTCTAAGCACTGAGGATACAGTATTAGACAAAACATAGAGCTTACATTGTAGTGTGAGCCCTCGTGTAGTGGGCTCTATATTTCCACAGTGTAAGATATCTAAATGGAGGAAACTTTTCCCATTCTTGCTGCTCCAGACTGCTCTTGGCTTCTCTTGGTTCCCTCTGAGAAGTGATTGTTAAGCCATTCTTTCCCTCTATATGTTTTTATAAACCAAAGCAGTAAAGGGTACTTTCAAATTTCAGAAGACGATCATTCTAAAGTATTACATAGCCTGTTTTCTCACATACACACAGTAAGTCTCCTCTTACAGCCTCATTCTGTCACCAGATTGTACGCTCTTCACTGACTCTGAGAACATTTAATGAATAGAGGTTAGCATCCCATTGTTTTGTTTTGTATTTGACCATCATCTTTAAAACTCCTGTCTTTAAAAATATCATATGGGCAGATAGGAATGTGAGTTTTACTCATAGAATGGTCTTATCAGTGAATTATTTGTGAATTGAGGAGAGTAAAGCAAGAACCAAAACCCCCACATGAATTCAATAGTACATCATTGGCCCCAGCTTCCATAGATTTAAAATAAGAAGATTGAAGACTCCCTGGGGGTCCCGCAGCTAAGACTCTCTGCTCCCAATGCAAGGGGCCCAGGTTTGATCCTTGGTCAGGGAACTAGATCCCACTTGCCACAACTGTAAGATCCTGCATGCCACAGTGAAGACTGATGATCCTGTGTGCTGCAAGTAAGACTCAGAACAGCCAAATAAATTTAAAAAATTTTTAAATAGATTGAATTGGGTCATATCTAATGTGAATAAAAGCCAACATTTACACTGCACCTACTGTGTTCCCAGCAATGTGTGATGCACTTCCATAAATTAATTCATTTAAAATCTTCATAATGTTTACAGAGGTGGCACTCTTGAATCTATTTACTGAGAAAATTAAGGCACAGAGAAATTAAGCCACTTGCCCAAGATCACACTGATAGTAAATGATCCAAAGACTGTCATCATAGCACTGAGTCAAAGCACAGCTTTAGTCACAGTTTCCAACTAGATCTGTATCAGAACCACTGAGGAATTTTAAAAACAAACTAAACAGATTCCTAGGCCCAAACCAAGCCTTTTTCAATTTCAGGTAGAACTCATAAATACATATATTTTATCAAGCTTCCTGGATATTTGTGATGCAAACAGTCCTCAAAATCTGACATTTAGAAATTACTGATATGGCCTTATTTGCCTGCAGTGGAAAAGGAGGAATTTCTATTGTACATTTATTGCCACAAACTTGAATTGTTTATTGTGTGCCAAACATTCTTCTGGTCAATAGTGATACGAAAATGAATAAGAGGCTCCCTCTCCTTAAGAAGTCCACAATGTCCTGAGGGAGAGAGACACAGATTGAAGTAGCAAATTGCAATACAGTATGGAAAACATAATAAGAAGTATGTTCACAGTGTCACAGAAGCACAGTGGGAGAGGAATTAGTCATGCCTTGTGATCTGGGGGAGTTCTCAACTGAAGAGGTGACACTGAACGATGAGTAGCATTTCTCCAAGGTTAAAAAAAAGTCTTTTAGCTTTTATCTCTTAGTATTGAGAATTGTTTGACTAGTATAAAGCAGAGGTTGGAGCAATTTGCATACACCCTGGCAGTTATATGGAGGATGAATTGCAGTGGAGAGGTATACTGCACAGAGATTAGCTGGAAAGCTATAGTAATAGAAGAGAAAGAGCCTGAACTATAGTGGGGAACACAGGATGGATGGGTTCTAGAGTCGGTCTGAGGTAGACATGTAGGACTTGGCAACTGAGTAGATGCAGAAGATGTGGCAAATAGTGAGGAAGGTAGCAAAGATAACTTGAATGATGTGTGAATGAACTTGTTATTAACTATATCAAAGGTCAGGATCAGGATGAGGAAGATAGGGTACTGAAGTAGGGGGGAAAAATGAATTTAGTGTTAGACACTGAACTGAGTATGATTCCCCACATCCAAGTGGAATACACAGAAGGTTCTTCGAAACATGGTTCCGGTGCTTACAAGAGAGCTAGGGAATGGGATATAAAGTTGGTGATCAACCGCATATAATGGACAGTCATGATATTACTCAGAGAGAAACAGTTAACATTGGCTGAGTGGCTTCAGTGAAAAAGATTCTATTCTGTTTTACACATAATCTAGTCATTTAAACCTTATAACCCTGTGAGCTGGGTACTATTATTTCTTCACTTTATAGAAGATAAAGTAAAAGCACGGACAGGTTGAGTCATTTGGTCAAGCTTACCTAGGTAGCAAATAATAGGCTTAAGGGCTCAAGCTCTTGTAGTCTGACTCCAGAGCCTGTATACATAAGTGGTTTGATAGATCGCTTCTTACACAGAGGGAGGGAAAAAACGAGGACTGGTTTTAAGATGAGGCCAAACTCCCAGGAGTAATGTTAAAGGACTCCTTTCAAATACAACTAAATTCTGAATAGACTCTCACCTTGGGGTTTCGAAGGATGGAGGAGAATGAAACACTTTGGGTTAAAGCTTTCACATAATTCACAGCTTCTTGTCTTTGGAATCTGAACTCTTGACACAACCTGGCTTTGCGATAGGATGCCCAGTTTCTCCCCTCCCCTCCATTATTTGACCCATAAACGCTCTTACTTGCTCCAAGATCTTCATAAACAACGCCTCCAACTGCTTTTGCTTTCTCATGGTGCTCATCTTGGAAACCTCCCGTGAAATAGGGAACTAGATAAAAAATTATAAGAATATTGAGTACTGGAAAACAGCAGAGGGAACTACTAGTTTGTGTCTTTGGCAGTTCACTTTACTGTTCTGTGCCTTAAAATCCTCGTATGTTAGATAATTCATAACATCTCTTTCAGCTCTAATACTCTATGTCATTGAATCTAATAGATATGAGAAAAAATAGGGCACACTCTTATCTTTGCATTGGCAATCACCTTTGGGAGCAGAGGGATTTTGTGCCCTTGACTAGCTAGTATAGTATACCTAGGATGGGAAGATGAGGGGGAAAAAAAAGAATCAGCAGATGGTTATTTGGATTATCTTGAGTCTGGTACCAATATATCTTAGGAAGGTGGGTGCTCATTCAAGGATTGGGAGCCATTTCCTTACCACCTTGGATGCCCTAGATGAGAAAAGGAAAGGATCATAAAAGCCAAAGAGATGCGGTGTCATAAAGCATGACAGAGGGGTGGCCTCACCTGCCCCTTCACAATTTCTCACGGGAGTCTAAACACCAGCTCGTTACCTGCACATGGAAAATGTCATTAAGAAGACAATGGAACTTTTCATCCAACAGTGACTTGACTTTATTTTGAAGGTTAGTCTGTCGTTCTTTATAATGTTTGCAAGTATCCAGACCTAGTACATTGGCCATGAGTATCTGGATGGTATAAAAATTTTGATTGAAGCTGATCTTAGTCAACACGATAGCAATAGTCCTGTTTATAAGAAAGTCAGGAATCAGAGAGAGTTTTTAAATATATTTTTTGGGGAGGGGGAAATTTGGACACAGACAACACACATGGAGAATATCACGTGAAAATGGAGGCAGAGATTGGGGTAGTGATTCCATAAGCCAACGAATACCAGTGATTGCCAGCAAGCCACCAGAAGCTGGGAAAGAGGGACAAAACAGATTGTCCCTCACAGCTGATGGAAGGAACCAACTTTACGACACCAGGATCTTAGACTTCTATCCTCCTATATACAGAGACAATATACTTCTGTTGGTTAAGCCATCTAGTTTGTGGTGCTTTGTCTCGGTAGCTCTAGCAAACTAACATAGCACTCAGGTACTATAAGGACTCAGTAAGTGATGGAATAAATAACATGTCTTCTGGTTATTTTGAATTATTCCCTCAGCACTGTTAAATACATTTAAAAACTAGCCTCTCTCAGGCCTGACATTTAAAGAGAGTAGAAACACAGCTAAAACTAAGACTAATAAGAATTTTCCCTTTAAAACCTTTATGTTAAACGGTGAGAGGGTGTGTGACACAATTACCATTGTCTTGGTTATCATCACTGTTATTGAATACCACACTGTTCACCTCCATGAGACAGGTTGTTCCAAAGACAGCCCTCATGACATTCCTTCTTTGAAAAGAGACAAATAGCAAGAGGCAAGTACATTAGCTCTGCCTTTCAAAGGAAAATCCAGAGGCCTTCCATTCTCTAACCACATTCTCAGGGCTCAATGGTTTGAGCTAGTGATTCCTACAGTGTCAACTACAGGATAAACTTATGTATTTGCTTCAGACCAAATGTAGCTTCAGTTTCATCATCTATACCAGTTGTTCTCAAACTGTCTGAGCATTAGGAAACTTAAAATATCAATATCCAAGCTCTTCCAGGCATTAAATTAGGATCTCAAGGGGTCAACCCAGCTTTTTATTTTCTTACTTCAATATGTTTCTCATTAATTAATTATTAATGTAAGGGGCATGATATCCAATAATAACTGATAGATTGTGGGTAGTTTATAAGAGGCAACCTATATAAAGGAGAGGAACATTAAAACAAATGAAATTCTTAAGGATGTCAGGATTCTCTGGATCCACAAAAAAGTGGTCATTGCATGACACTCACCTGTGGTTCTCACCTTGGGCCAGGTACTCAATTTCCACAAGTATCTGACTTTTTCCATATCCCGATATTCCTTCGTACATCAGGACTTGACTGCAGTTAGACATCAAAAATTTCTTCATAGTACACATGAAGTATTTGATCTCCTCCTCACGTCCTGTTATTTTTGTTTTTCAAAAAGGGAGCAAACCCAGTCAACATAAAATTGTCTAGAGATATAAAAAAGCGCACAGTGACACTGCTTCTAAGAATACCCTTGGAATTTCCATGGCATTGTTCATGGAGTTTCTTTAGGTCCTGTGCACTTTAAAATTTTTTAAATATCTTCAGTTAGAACTTTACAGTTAGTAGTGTGGTTTTACAGGTTTGTTTGTTTTTTTGTTTGTTTGTTTGTTTTGGTTTGGTTTTTTGATGCCCATAAGCTGTGAGGGAAAGGATTCTTATAATGTTCACTATGATGTCAATTTAATTTTAGTGTAGCAAACTGAGATTTGCTTAGAATATACAAGCAGGAATTAAATCAGGGTTATCTGACCCTAATGCTTGTTTTCTTTTCCTTTTTCTATTTTTTCTATAACACATTAGAAATAACTACAGCTTATCACATTAAGAAATCAATTTATAAAGTTAAGGTTCTCATGTTGTACAGGATGGATAAAATATTTTTACTTTTAATTCTGTGAAGGAAACTTACTTTTGTAAATGAGAAACTATATTTATTCAGGGCTACAAGAGGAGTTATCAGTGATTAAAAAAAAACCAAAAAACTCAATTTGTTTTTTAAAAAACCTCATATACATGATTAATCATAAGAACAACATAAATTCTTTTTTTTTAATTTTATTTTTAAACTTTACAATATTGTGTTAGTTTGGATTTGGGAGAATGGCATTGAAGCATGTATAATATCATGTATGAAACGAGTCGCCAGTCCAGAACAACATAAATTCTTAAAAATAAATTATACCATTTTTCTGATTATAAAACTAACATAATCTCACTGTAGAAAATACAGAAAAATTAGAAAAAGAAAAAAGGAAAATAAGTCACCTTGGGTTACAACCCTATCATTCTTATTTTTCTTATGTTTTTAAATATGAATAACAGGATACCATGACTGAAATCTCAAACTCAGCCTACCATCTTTGAAACCACAGTGGATAGAAGGAGTCACAGAAACGTGTTGCTGTTGTTCAGTTGCTCAGTCTTGTCCGATTCTTTGCGACCCCACAGATTGCAGCACACCACTCTTGCCTGTCCATCACCAACTCCTGGAGATTGCTCAAACTCAAGTCCATCAAGTTGATGACGCCATCCAACCATCTCGTCCTCTGTCATCCCCTTCTCCTCCTGCCTTCAATCCTTCCCAGCATCAGGGTCTTTTTCTAATGAGTCAGTTCTTTCCATCAGGTGGCAAAGCCGATGGAGCTTCAGCTTCAGCATCAGTCCTTCCAATGAATGTTCAGGATTGATGTCCTTTAGGATTGACTGGTTTGATCTCCTTGCAGTCCAAGGGACTCTCAAGAGTCTTCTCCAACACCACAGTTCAAAAGCATTAATTCTTCAGCGCTCAGCCTTCTTTATGGTCCAGCTCTCACATTCATACATGACTATTGGAAAAACCATAGCCTTGACTAGACAGATCTTTGTTGGCAAAGTAATGTCTCTGCTATTTAATATACTGTCTAGGTTGCTCATAGCTTTTCTTCCAAGGAGCAAGCATATTTTAATTTCATGGCTACAGTCACCATCTCCAGTGATTTTGGAGCCCAAGGAAATAAAGCCTGTCACTGTTTCCATTGCTTCCCCATCTATTTGCCACGAAGTGATGGGACTGGATGCCATGATCTTAGTTTTCTGAATGTTGAGTTTTAAACCAGCTTTTTCACTCTCTTCTTTTACTTTAATCAAAAGGCTCTTCAGTTCCTCTTTGCTTTCTGCCATAAGGGAGATGTCATCTGCATATCTGAGGTTATTAATATTTTCTGGGCAATCTTGATTCTAGCTTGTGCTTCATCAAGTCCAGCATTTCGCATGATGTACTCTGCTTTTAAGTTAAATAAGCAGAGTGACAATAGACAACCTTGACGTACTCTTTTTCCAATTTTGAACCAGTCCATTGTTCCATGTCCAGTTCTAGCTGTTGCTTCTTGACCTATATACAGGTTTTTCAGAAGGCAGGTAAGGTGGTCTGGTATTCCCATTTTTTAAAGAAGTTTCCACAGTTTGTTGTGATCCACAGAGTCAAAGGCTTTAGTGGAGGCAATGAAGCACAAGTAGATGTTTTTCCAGAATTCTTTTGCTTTTTCTATGATCCAATGGATGTTGGCAATTTGATCTCTGGTTCCTCTTCCTTTTCTAAATCTAGCTTGAATGTCTGAAAGTTCTCTGTTCATGAAGCCTTACTTGAAGAATTTTGAGCATCACTTTGCTAGAGTGTGACATGAGTGCAATTGTGTGGTAGTTTGAACACTCTTTGGCATTGTCCTTCTTTGGGATTGGAATGAAAAATTTTCACCTTTTCCAGTCCTGTGGCCACTGCTGAGTTTTCCAAATTTGCTGGTATATTGAGTGCAGCACTTTCACAGCCTCATTTTTTAGGACTGAAACAGCTGAGCTGGAATTCCACTAGCTTTGTTCACAATGATGCTTCCTAAGGCCCACTTGACTTCACACTCCAGGATGTCTGGTTCTAGGTGAGTGATCACACCATTATGGTTATCTGGGTCATGAAGATATTTTTTGTATAGTTCTTCTGTTATTCTTGTCACCTCTTCGTAATATATTCTGCTTCTGTTAGGTCCATACTGTTTCTGTCCTTTATTGTGCCCATCTTTGCATGAAATATTGCCTTAGTATCTCTAATTTTCTTGAAGAGGTCTCTAGTCTTTCCCATTCTATTGTTTTCCTCTATTTCTTTGCACTGATCACTTAGAAGTCTTTCTCATCTCTCCTTCTGTTCTTTGGAACTCTGTGTTCAAATGGGTATATCTTTCCTTTTTTCTTTGCCTTTTTCTTCTTTTCTCAGCTATTTGTAAGGCCTCCTCAAACAACCATTTTGCCTTTTTGCATTTCTCTTTCCTGAGGATGGTTTTGACTACCGCCTTCTGTACAATGTCACAAACCTCTGTCTTCATAGTTCTTCAGGCACTATCAGATCTAATCTGTTGAATCTATTTGTGACTTCCACTGTAGAATCATAAGGGATTTGATTTAGGTCATACCTGAATGATCTGTTCATGGGATTCTCAAGGCAAGATAATTGAAGTGGTTTGCCATTCACTTCTCCAGTGGAAAATTCTGAAAGAGATGGGAATACCAGACCACCTGACCTGCCTCTTGAGAAATCCGTATGCAGGTCAGGAAGCAACAGTTAGAACTGGACATGGAACAACAGACTGGTTCCAAATAGGAAAAGGAGTACATCAAGGCTGCATGTTGTCACCCTGCTTTTTTAACTTATATGCAGAGTACATCATGAGAAACACTGGGCTAGATGAAGCACAAGCTGGAATCAAGATTGCCAGGAGAAATATCAATAACCTCAGATATGCAGATGACACTACCCTTATGGCAGAAAGTGAAGAAGAACTAAAGAGCCTCTTGATGAAAGTGAAAGTGGAGAGTGAAAAAGTTGGCTTAAAGCTCAACATTCAGAAAACTAAGACAATGGTGTCCGGTCCCATCACTTCATGGCAAATAGATGGGGAAACAGTGGAAACAGTGGCTGACTTTATTTTCTTGGGCTTCAGAATCACTGGAGATGGTGACTATAGCCATGAAATCAAAAGATGCTTACTCCTTGGATGGAAAGTTATGACCAACCTAGATAGCATATTAAAAAGAAGAGACATTACTTTGCCAAAAAAGGACCATCTAGTCAAGGCTTCAGTTTTTCCGAAGTCATGTATGGATGTGAGAGTTGGACTATAAAGAAAGCTGAGCACTGAAGAATTGATGCTTTTGAACTGTGGTGTTGGAGAAGACTCTTGAGAGTCCCTTGGACAGCAAGGAGATCCAACCAGTCCATTCTAAAGGAGATCAGTCCTGGGTGTTCACTGGAAGGACTGATGTTGAAGCTGAAACTCTAATACTTTGGCCACCTGATGTGAAGAGCTGACTCACTGGAAAAGACCCTGATGCTGGGAAAGACTGAAGGCAGGAGGAGAAGTGGATGACAGATGATGAGATGGTTGGATGGCCTCACCGACTCAATGGACATGAGTTTGATAAACTCCAGGAGCTGGTGATGGGCAGGGAGGCTTGGCGTACTGCAGTCCATGGAGTCGCAGAGAGTCGGATACAACTGAGCAACTGAACTGAACCGAATGGTTTAATGGTTTTCTCTACTTTGTTCAATTTAAATCTGAATTTTACAATAAGGAATTCATGATCTGAGCAACAGTAAGCTCCCGATGTTGTTTTAGCTGCTTGTATAGAGTTTCTCCATCCTCAGCTGCAAATAATAGAATCAACCTGATTTCAGTATTGACCATCTGGTGATGTCCATGTGTAGAGCCATCTCTTGTGTTGCTGGAAGAGGGTGTTTGCTATGACACATGCATCCTCTTGGCAAAACTGTTAGCCTTTGTCCTGCTTCATTTTGTATTCCAAGGCCAAACTTGCCTGTTACTTCTGGTATCTCTTGTCTTCCTACATTTGCATTCCAGTTCCCTATGATGAAAAGGACATCTTTTTTGGTGTTAGTTCTAGAAGGTCTCATAGGTCTTCATAGAACCGTTCAACTTCAGCTTCTTTGGCATTAGTGGTTGGGGCATAGATGGGGATTACTGTTATATTGAACGGTTTGCCTTGGAAATGAACAGAGATCATTCCATCACTTTTGAGACTGCACCCAAGTACTGCATTTTGAACTCTTTTGCTGACTCTGAGGGCTACTCCATATCTTCTAAGGGATTCTTGCCCACAGTAGTAGATACAATGGTCATCTGAATTAAATTTGCCCATTCCGGTCCATTTTAGTTCACTGATTCCTAAAATTTTTGATGTTCACTCTTGCCTTCTCCTGTTTGACCACTTCCAATTTATCTTGATAGACCTAATGTGCAATATTGTTCTTTACAGCATCGGACTTTACTTTCACTACCAGACAGATCCACATCTGGGCGTTGTTTCCACGTTGGTTTAGCCTCTTCATTCCTCTGGAGCTTTTTCTTCACTCTTCTCCAGTAGCATATTGGGCACGTACTGACCTGGGGAGTTCATCTTTCAGTGTCATATATTTTTCCCTTTCATACTGTTCATGGGGTTCTCAAGGCAAGAATGCTGAAGTGGTTTGCCATTCCCTTCTCCAGTGAACCATGTGGGCCAATCAAAACTCTCCACCATGACCTGTCCATGTCAAGTTTAGCCCCATGGTGGCCCTATACAGCATGGCTCATAGTTTCATTGAGTTAGACAAGGCTGTGATCCATGTGATCAGTCTGGTTAGTTTTCTGTGATTCTGGTCTTCATTCTATCTGCCCTCTGATGGAGAAGGATAAGAGGCTTATGGAAGTTTCCTGATTGGAGGGACTGGCTGAGGGGCAAACTGGGTCTTGCTCTAACATGTGGGGCCTTGCTTGGTAAATCTTTACTCCAATTTTCTGCTGATGGGTGGGGCTATGTTCCCTCCCTGCAGTTTGGCCTGAGGCCAAACTATGGTAGGGGTAATGGTGGTAATGGCAACCTCCTTCAAAAGGACTTATGTCAGTATGCTCCTGCTCCCAGGACTGTTGGAGTCAGTGCCCCTGACCCTGCAGCAGGCCACTGTCGACCCATGCCTCCGCTGGAGACTCCTGGACAGTTATAGGCAAGTCTGGCTCAGTCTCTTGTGGGGTTGTTCTGTCAAAAGAGCTAGAGAACAAATAAGGGCTGACTCTTCCTTCTTTGATGGACTGATTACTGTGGAGTGTCCTTTTTTTTTTTTCCCCATTGATAGAGTAAATATATATCCAAGTGTTATTTAAAATCTATTGAAAACCAAGACCACTACTCTAAGTTTAGAATTTCATACAAAGAAGCTTACATGTTTATTTGGTAACGTAAATTTCTGGGTAAGATTTAGTGAGAACTACTCTGTAGACCATCCTGCTTCTTTTAGATGAAATATTTCCTTTCTGAAAATGCATTTGAATTTGGTTTTGTGAGATGTGTAGTGCTCTTCTTTGGCCTAAAGTTTACACAAGAACTCAGACGATCAGGCCCAGAAGGCCGCAGAGCAGACTCTTCCAGCTTTTTGTGCTCTATTTGTATACAACATATAGAGGTAAGAACTCCTGAATTCCTTCTTTAGTTGGGTTCTGAAACGAGTTTAACCTCTTGACTTGAATTATGCCTTATTTCTATTTAAACAAGGTCCTACTATCTGAAAGTATTGTATGCATTTTTGACCCTTGAAAAAACATTTTTTGTTCATGTTAGTTTTGTTGTCAGTGTGCATATAGAAGTTCTTGTACAGGAGCTCTTCTAAGAGTACTTTCCATGCTGCTAACCTCAGACAGTCTGTTTTTGCTTACAGCTTTAAGGAATGATATATAGGCCTGATTTTTATCTTATTCTGGTGAAATCAGGGCAAAAAGGCAACTAGACCAGACTGCAAAATATATACATATTATACCAATGTGTTCTAGTATGTCCGTCATACTGAGTCCTCGACCTTGGAGAAAGGGGGTTAGGATTTCCATTTGCTATCAATCATGATCACAAGCATATCCTAGGATGGAAAGTAAGGCCTTGGAGAAAGGTGAGAGTAGACACTCCTCCTTTCTAGCCTTCAGGAGTTTGTGGATCTGGACTTGGAAGCAATGCATGCATACTCTGAAAACTACCTGAATGCACTGAAAGTGAGGCATTACTGCTGGTTTGGGTGCTCTTTGCTGTTCTGGAACTGTTGCCTTCTTTTAGACTATGCTGACATCAAGATTCTGTCCTAATACCACCCCCACCAGTGTGGGGCAGAGCCTCCTCTTAATTGCCCTAACACAGGTATGACCAGGATTTAATTTATAATGATACTTTTAAGTATGCTCAGGTCTAACAGAAGGAAATTACAAATCATTATTCCTTCTGACAGAAGGAAACTACAAGCCATTATTAGAAACGGCTGCTTTCAGAATCCACAGGCCAATCCTCACTTCGGTCTCTTCTCTACTTCATTTTATGTCTACTTTCCTGTCTAGTCTTGAGTTAGCTTTCTTATGATAGGGTCCCTTTTACCAAGAATTACAAAAACATCACTGCCAGTTGGGTCACAGCTCTAAAAGTAAAAGGTAAAACAAAATTTCTAGAAGAGAATGTAGGAAAGTATCTTCATGATTTGTGGGTGAGGAAAGATTTCACAAACAGTGTGTTAGTACTTTCACAAAAGTACTAACTACAGAGGAAAAGACTAGTAAGTTGGATTTCATGAAAATAAAAAAAAACTGTGTTCATTAATTACATCACTAACAGAATAAAAAGGCAAGCACAGAATGGGAAAAGTTACATACAGCAAAAACAAATGGACTTATTTTCAGAATATATAATCCCAACACATCTATAAAAACATATAACCCAATTGAAAAATAAACAAAAGATCTATACAGACACTGTTATAAAAGATGATTTCCACGTGGCCAATAAATATTTGGAAAAGGCACTCAACCACATCAGGGTTGGAATAGATGGAAACCACAATGATATACCACTATAATACCAAAAGAATTATTAAAAGTACAGACTGATAAAACTAAGCTGTTGATAAGAATGAAAAGCAAATGGAACATTTGTAA
Organism: Bison bison bison; assembly: GCF_000754665.1. Lineage (NCBI taxonomy): Eukaryota > Metazoa > Chordata > Mammalia > Artiodactyla > Bovidae > Bison > Bison bison. Next base: position 1,616,212 of record NW_011494801.1, read on the forward strand.
CACTCCAGTCAGAGAATAATCAAATATGACCATTTTAGAAAATTATTTGGCATCATCTACCAAAACTGTACCTTTTGCAACAATATCACCTGTATATACACATATATACCCAAGAGCAGAAGTGCAAACACATGGTCATCATAAGACTTGTACAAACCTTTTACGGCAGTATTATTCACAAGAACCCAGACTGGAAACAGCTCAAATGTACAAACACAGAAGGAATACATTGTTGTATGTTTATAAAATGGAATATAGTCACCTCTCTGTGTCCCACAGGAAATTGGTTCCAGGACCCCCAGGGATACAAAATCCACAGATGCTCAAGTCCCTTATATAAAATGGCATGGTATTTGCATATAATCTACACATATCTTCTGTATATTTTAAATCATCTCTAGATGAATTATAATAGCAAATACAATGTAAATGCAACATGAATAGTTGCTTGTGTGCAACAAATTCAAGTTTAGCTTTTCGGAATTTTCTTAAGGTACTTTTGCTTTGTGGTTGTTTGAGTCCGTGGATGCTGACACTGCCGATACAGAGGGCCAACTCTACTACATAGCAATGAAAATGAATGAATTATAGATACAGCAAATAATACGGATGAATTTCACAACATAATGTCGACTAAAAGAAGGCTTATGTAACTATGCAATGTAGGATTTCATTCATATAAATTTTAAGAACAGGCCTAAGTAATTTAGGTGATGTTGTTGGTGAGTTGGTCATGGACAGGGAAGCCTGGCGTGCTGCAGCCCATGGGGTTGTAAGGAGTCGGACACAACTGAGCGACTGAACTGAACTGAACTGAAGTAATTTAGAATTACTTTTGATCTTTGGGTAAAGGGAGAGGAATAAAGCATTTGAGGGCTTCCAGAGTACTGCTATTTTTTTTTTTTTCTTTGTTAATTTCTTGGCCTGGATGGCGATTATATGTTCATTTTGTGAAAATTCACTAAGCTGAGGATTTATCATTGGTGTACTTTTCTGTATGTCATGTTATACCTCAATAAGGAGGTTTAAAAGTCAAGGCCCACTACCTACCCAGCAAAGGGTAACGCTCATTTCTGTTGCAGATGAGGTATGCCATCCCAAACATGCTGAAGAGAAGGAAAAAAAAAAAAAGATGTTAGTGTCAAAATAGGGAAATATTGAAAGCCAGAGGGACTAGCTCTTAGTTCCCAGAAAGCCTCCTTTTCAAACTCTAACAGGAGTCTGTCCCCTGACTCAAGGGTGCAGATGCCAAGAGGAAGGGAACAAAGAAGTTCTTACCTGGTAATAGAGTCTCCAATCAACTTAAGTAGCTGCCTTAACTCAGAGCCTGATATATTGTTCAAAAAATGCTTGTTGAGTCTGCATTGGTAGAACTGACCCTCTTCCAGGGAAACCAGACACTCAGTAGGGGACCCAATAAAGTTAGATGTGTTATGTTGTCTCCCAGCACAGAAAGATTCTACCAATTGCTCAAACAACAATAGCTCATCTTTGTGGAACACATGCTACATGCCTGGCACTTTCAAGTGCTTTACATAATCATTTTCTTTACTCCAGACAAAAAGCTTATTGAGAAGGTATTATTATTATTATGTCCATTTTACAAATAAGAAAACTGAGGTACATAGAGTTTAACGTGAACAAGATCCCATGGGTAGTGGTGACAGAGGATACTGACAGAGTCAATATCTAAAACGAGGATCAAGGGCATATGCTTGTCCACTGCATAATATCATCTCTTTTTTTTTTTTTTTTCCATAATATCTTCTCTTAAAGGGGCCTTTTCCAACAAATGACTCATTCCCTTGTCTATACTATCATACTAAATATTTTGTTATGCCTTTGTATTATAGCACATACCGAAGTCTCCCATACTGCTAATTTTGTGTATGTCGTCTTCCCTATTGGATTTCAGGATAGGAAACAGGCCAGGTTCATATTTGTACGTGTATTTCCATAGTCTCTTATTTTCAGAGATGGTATAGAGAAATGAAAGAGAGGGCAGGTTTCGGGATCAGATAGTCCTGGTAGTTCAGAAACAGTTTCTATGGTAGACTGACTGCATTAATGGCTCCACTTCTTCAACCCTACTTGTATCTGTGCCCTTTGCAGTGCCCTCCTCCTTGTGGACGGTTTGGCCCATGGGATGTTAACAAACATAACACAGAGGTTTGAAAAATGTTTGTGCATTGGACTTGCTCTTTCTTGCTCTTCTGATATTGCCATGACTACATCCCTGGGCTAGCCCAATATGAAAGTGAAAGTGAAGTTGCTCAGTCGTGTCCAACTCTTTGCGACCCCATGAACTGTAGCCTACCAGGCTCCTCTGTCCATGGGACTTTCCAGGCAAGAGTACTGGAGTGGATTGCCATTTCCTTCTCTAGGGGATCTTCCCAACCCAGGGATTGAACCCGGGTCTCCCACATTGTAGACAGACACTTTACCGTCTGAGCCACCAGGGAAGGCCAGATCAATATGAGATACACAGAATCCCTGCCCCAGTTATGTCAGCCACAATTCCCAGTTATCCTATCTGAAGCCATCCTGGATGACAACCTGTTCAACACCAGGCATATGAACAAGCCTAGGCAAGATCAGCCAAATCCAGCCAAGAGCAATTGAACCCCACATATTCATGATATAAATAAAAATGTACTATTGTATACCCCTGAGATTTTGTGGTTGACTATGCACTTAGGCACTCAGTCATGCCTGACTCTTTGCAACCCCATGAACTGTAGCCCACCAGGCTCCTCTGTCCATGGGATTTTCCAGGCAAGAGTACTGGAGTGGATTGCCATTTCCTTCTCCAGGTTAACTATAATGCAACATTACTATGGCACCTGAAAGCAATGTGGCTCCATAAATTACTAGATTTATGAGTATGGACAAGTCGTCTAACAAATCTCTGAGTCTCCATTTCTAAATTTATAAAATGGAGTTAATATTAGTTTGTTTCTACCTCATATAATTGATATTGAGGTGAAGTCCCTAATATTTAATAAGGGCTCACAAAAATTATTATTCATTCATTTATTCAAACAGCATTTTACTGATGATCTACACATGCCAAGAACAGTGCTGAGCCCTGGGAATGCAAAGATGAATAATAAAGACTCACTGAACCAATTACAGCCCTAATTCTGTTATCTGACCCTTTAAGGCCTAGATTCTAGCTTGCTAATGTAAGGAATAATACCTTTTCACTTTCCATCCACCAAGCACCACTATATAGAGCTTCCCATGCTGTTCATTCATTTATTCATCGTTATTAATGCCTACCAAGCATTGGGGATATAAGAATGAACACAAAATAATCACTATCCTCAAAAAGCTCCCCGTATAGGAAGTGAAAAGCACACTGAGTCAGTGATTGTTTTGAGTGTTCTAATGCGCTACAGAGTTACACAGAGGAGAGAGCTAAACCGCTGGACTTGGGATTGGGTAGCTTTCAGAGGCAGCTTTAGAAAGGAATAGATCCTTGAGCTGGATTTCAAAAATTGACTGCGGTTTTCCTAGTAGACTGCGGATGGAATGAATGAAAGAGAGTCTAATCCGCTTAGACACCCCCAGAGGAAGGGACATAGGAGAAGACAAGGTAGGAAAGGCAGGTGGTTACTTTGTGTATCATTGCAAGGAATTTGAACATACCATGAAAATGACTGGAAGGTACTGAGGGATTTTCAGCTCCTAAGTGAGCCCAAACTGGGCTTTGGGAGAATGTGTGTCACTAAGCATCTGGAAGAGGAGTAATCCCTATCAATGGCTGAACACACAGTTGAAGTGATCAATAGTTAATGGTTGGTGATTGGGTTCTTCTGAGTCCAAAGAGATACTCAAATGAGAAGACTCTCTCTTCTTTTTGTACAACCTTTGATAAATTACCATCACAGTCTGAAAACTGACAGTAGACTGGGATCTTCCACCATGTTATACTATCAGTGGGATGGAGGAAGATGAAGGAATTTGAAATCTGGGTCTTGGCCTGGGAAGGACTAGATTTTAATTTTCTGAAATGGCTTCACATCTGAAATTGGTGACCTACTGTTTTTGCTATCATAATTCTCCCACTTCTTTACTAAAAAGTACTGCAAGGTCAATGTCCCACACTCACACTTTCTCATTAAGGCCCAAACACTGATACACTGGTCCAGAATCTGCAACACCTTTCATGACTTTCTTTGGAAGCTCTTTAAAAAAGTAGGCTGGTAGGTTGCTGCCATTGTAGGTGACAGAGTCACAGGTTACGATTCCTGGATAGTACATCATCATTCTGGCAGCTATGTTGACTTTTTGACCAATGACTATAATAGGAAGAAGAGAGAAAGGCAAAAAGCAAGGAGAAAATAGCCATTGAACTCAGTGTAATCCAAGGCATATTGTCCCCAGATGGCATTTTTACCCTTTACTCCATTTGCCTTCACAGATGACACGGCAATCTTACCTTCAACTACCCAGCTTTAGCCAATGGCTTCCCACATAGCTCAGTCGGTAAAGAATCTGCCTGCAATGTAGGAGATCTGGGTTCAATTCCTAGGTTGGGAAGATCCCCTGGAGAAGGAAATGGCAATCCACTCCAGTATTTTTGCCTAGGAAATCCCATGGACAGGAGCCTGGCCAGCTATAGCCCATGGATATATATAGCATATATACAGCCCGGAGAAGGCAATGGCAACCCACTCCAGTACTCTTGCCTGGAAAATCCCATGGACGGAGGAGCCTGGTAGGCTACAGTCCATGGGGTCGCTAAGAGTCAGACCCAACTGAGCAACTTCACTTTCACTTTTCACTTTCATGCATTGGAGAAGGAAATGGCAAACCTACTCCAGTGTTCTTGCCTGGAGAATCCCAGGGACAGCGGAGCCTGGTGGGCTGCTGTCTCTGGGATCGCACAGAGTCGGACACGACTGAAGTGACTTAGCAGCAGCATATATCCAACGGCTATAAGCGTTGGATAACAAAACTTAGCAACTAAACCACATTTTAGAATATACCAGGAGTTAACTAGCCATCTGAGAGCCTAAGGGGATGATCTGCTCAAGGATTAGAAGGGCCTTGAATATGGAGAGGATTCTCTTAAGTGGGATGGTGAGCAGGGCCTGAGGGCTCTCAGATGAGGTATAGTTGGTCTTCTGCTATTTAAGATAGATATACGTAAGCTTGGACACGGACCACTGACCTCCAAAGGAGGCACAAAATTGGGTCTGTATGTTTCTGTGCATGAGCCTTCATTTGATTTTGTAAGAGTAAGTAAATAGGGCTGGAAGGGGTGTAAATTGTAGGATTCATTTAGGGGATATTTCAAGAGGTAGTACACTGCAGTGCACAGACTCTGCAACCAGGCCATGCAGGTTTGGATCTAAGCTCTACCTCCACTATGTGTAAATTACTTAGGCAAAATACTTAAACTCTTCCATGCCTTAGTTTTCATATCTGTAAAGCGGGGTTGATAACAGTACTTCTCTCAGAGGGTAGTTTATGGAGATTAATGAGTTAATACACATAAAGAACTTTGTGAAGTGCTGGGCTGCTAGTAAGCCCTCAATTAATACTACTACTAATTAGGTATTAAATGTTGTACTTTGAGATAAACTTGAATACTCCCGATTAAGATATTCATTTTTTAAAACCAGTTTATTATGGGGAAATTTGACCATACAATAAAACATGGTATCATGAGTCTACATATCTATTACCCAGGCCCCCAAACCATTAACCATCCACTCTCCACCTTGTATTATTTAGAAGAAAATCTCAGAGTTGTATTACTTCAGACATAATTGTTTCAGTATTTTACATATATGCAGTATTTTAAATGTATTATTTCTGAGCATTTAAAACCCTAATAGGATTGAACAGGAAAGAGCAGTGAAATCTTGAGATAACACCTACTTACTTTTGAGATTAGTGCTATTTTTCAGTAATGCCAATATTCATAATTTTAAGAATCAGTCCTCATCTATCCCAGGAATTTAAAGGAATAATCGTTTAATGTTAACAGGAAATTAACATAAAGGCCCATCATTCCCTGAGCTTATGGCCTCCCATTTGTGTGTGTGTGCTTAGTCAGTCAGTTGTGTCCGACTCTTTTGTGACCCCATGAGTTGTAACCTGCCAGGCTCCTCTGTCCATGAGGATTCTCCAGGCAAGAATACTGGAGTGGGTTGCCATGCCCTCCTCCAGGGGATCTTCCCAACCTAGGGATCGAACCCAGGTTTCCCTCATTGCAGGTGGATTCTTTACGATCTGAGCCACCAGGGAAGCATGGCCTACCACGGTTCCCCTCTAAAGACTGCATATTTCTCATACTCAATCATAGACCCAGAAATACACATTTTGTAATCACTGAGGTGTCCAGGGACCAACCGATATGGCTTGGTTTCATCTGGAAGACTGTAAACCTTTGAGCACAGGGTCCATGTCTCGCTAATTGTTTTCCCTCCTCCCACCCAGTTCAGTGGCAAGGCACAATGTCTGCTGAAAGAAAGATGGACATAAGCTAGTTCAGCACACCTGTATACTCGTGCCTCACAGAGTGTCCAACGATTCCACAGAAGACAATCCCGCTGGTTACGCCAATGGAAACAGTGCTGGCTCCGGGGAGAAAAAGAGAGTTGTGGGGAAAGAGATAAAGACAATGAACACAGAGAAGGCCAGGAGGGTGGAGACACGGTGATGTATGGGGTGGGGGAGGGGTAGGAAAGAGTTTTCAAAAAAGAACACTCTTCCCTTTGTAGTTAGGTTAGGGCCATTGTACATGGCCTGGAGGCATAAAGGAAGGGCAGTTTGAGATAGAGAACTAAGTTCTTAGAAGTAATAACTCAGTTCACTTTTCTGCTACTTTTAAGTATTCATCTGAGCTATTTTTCTGGAAAATAATCTCATCACCCCAATGTACTTTCAATGTAGAATGACTGTGGTTGTAAAAAAAAAAATTAACTATCTTTTGTGATTGCTAGAAAGAACTAAGTCATTTTTTCTAAAGGAAATAACTATGTGGCATCAAAAACTAACTTTTCTAATGCATGAAGATGGTTGCATATACAGATGACTAGAGGCTGAGAAGATGGAATACTTAGGGCAAAGGCTGGTATCTGTTGGAGTAGACCAGAGTGGGCCACAAGTCAGGATTATTGGGGCACACAGGGGGAGCCTGAGGGCACTGGGCTCTTGGACAGCCAGGGTCAAAAATGTAAACATTATCTTAATAATTTGACTTAGTGGATCATCTTGAGACCAGATCAGTGGTGGTGGTTTAGTCACTAAGTCATGTCCGACTCTTGCAACCCCATGGACTGTAGCCTGCCAGGCTCCTCTACCCATGGGATTCTTCAGGCTAGAATACTGGAGTGGGTTGCCATTTCCTTCTCCAGGGGATCTTCCCAATCCAGGAATCAAACCTGGGTCTCCTGCATTGCAGGCAGATTCTTTACCGACTGAGCTATGAGGAAGCCCTAGTACTTACTTTATCTCCTCGTTATTAAAAATCATCTCAGGTCTCCAACATAGTTTGGAGTATGACCTCTCCCAGGAAGTAAGCCAGAAGTATAGAGAGACAATCCAGTTAGACCCTCTCTGGTACATTTGAATTTGTTAGGCATATCCTTTCTCTACCTGGCCTTAACCATCCCCCCATCTGACTGCATCAGGGCTGGGTTTGCTCACCCTACCTGTACCTTCAGTAAATAATGAATGTAGACAGAAAGACAGTCTCCCACCTTCCTCTTCCCTGACCCTTGTCCTGTCTCCCTATATCCTACAACAGAGTCAGGAATCAGATGGAATCAGGGTCAACACCTACCGGATTTTGTGGACCTGAGAGCAGAAGTCAAATATATCCACAGCACTCTCCAAGGCATGAGTGATTTCATCAGGTGCCTTTTCCCCAGGAAAACCAAAGACACAGAGAAAAGAGCAGCCCTGTGAGGGAGAAAGGCAGCAAACACAACTGGTGGACCGTTAGTTTTAAGCTGGACCATTTAGATGGCCCAGTGGAGGACGGGCAGCAATTTTCACTCTCTGAAACAAATTTCATCAAATATATACCTATTTCAATGTTTTCCCTAGTGGCTCAGATAGTAAAGCGTCTGCCTACAATGTGGGAGACCTGGGTTCAATCCCTGGGTCTGGAAGATCCCCTAGAGAAGGAAATGGCAACCTACTCCAGTACTCTTGCCTGGAAAATCCAATGGACAGAGGAGCCTGGCAGGCTATAGTCCATGGGGTCGCAGAGAGTCGGACACGACTGAGCGACTTCACTTTCACTTTCAAACATTATATAACTTCTCCTGCATCATCAACAGTAGGGTTAGAACCTGAGAGTGTACCCTCCTGTCTACTCTCTACTGTAGCCAAGGTCTTGGGTTGCAAAGTCCTAAGTGTAAGTCCAAAAGCAGCACAGAGCAAAAGGCACCAGCTCTGGGATCAGAAAATATGTGTTCTCATGCCACTTTCCCAAGTGTGGAAACTTGAACAAGTCAATTACACTCTATGAACTTCAGTTTATCAATCTATATACAGGTAAAACTTAGACTTGCTGAGGTTGGTTATGTTACTGAAAAATTAGTATGTTATATTTACATATACACACATGCACCTCATTAACTCTAAAGTTCTCTTCAGATATTGTTATTATTCACTTTTCTTAAGGATAAAGGCTTAAGCTGGGAGTGTTTTTTCTTGGCAAAAAGTTAACTCTTTCAAAGAGACAGTAAACTCTGAAGTTTGGCACTTTCACTATTAGTCCCTTAAAAAATGACTTCAGATGCTGTTTTCTGTAAGAAAATAGTGCACAGTGAATAAAAGTCAATGGGGTAAAAATTTGAGTCTATGTATGTTATATCCTGATAAAGTGCAAAAGAACTATAAAATGCCTCAGTTTCTTCAACCCTCTGCAAAAAGAATCTGACCAAGTACATGCTTAGTCACTAACTCATGTCTGACTCTGCCTGCCAGGCTCCTCTGTCCACAAGATTTTCTAGGCAAGAATACTGGAGTGAGTTGCCATTTCCTCTTCTATGGGAGTTTCCCGACTTGGGGATCAAACCTGCAGTCTCCTGCATCTCCTACTTTGGCAGGCAGACTCTTTACCACTGAACCACCTGGGAAGCCCATCGGACTGAGTGTGCTCAGTCACGCACTCATGTCCGACCCTTTGTGACCCCATGGACTGTAGCCCACCAGGCTCCTCTGTCCATGGAATTTTCTAGGCAAGAATACTGGAGTGGGTTGCCATTTCCTTCTCCAATCTGACTGAGAGTCAGATTCTAATTGGCACTAGGTTCTGTTGTGACATTGGTGGAGCAGGGGGTTGGGGGGAGCCCTGAATCCAGGTCTGTGAAGAGACTAGAGGGTAGCCCCTTTGGGGCACTGGTGGGTTTGCTTTGCCTGGAAATTCTGCCTGGTGGCTTGGCAAAATCTCACGCTGCAGTGAGACTAGCAGCTCTCATCTGCTGAGTGCTGACTTGAATTGGGCATCACAACAGGTGCTTCACACACATATTTTTCAAAACTTTCAACAATCATTTTGGGCAAATACTATCCTCATTTGAATAACGTCCCTATTTTTATACAAAATAAATAGGAACAAACTAAGTCTCAGAGAAGTTCAATGACTTGCTAAGGACACACAGCTGGGAACTGTGGGAGCCAGGAACTGTCTCTCCAGGAATTGTCTGGAGTATCTGCAAGACACTAAAAACTGTTCTCTATGCGTCTATGCTCTTTTTTGATGATACTCATGAATGAATATGAAGAAAGTATCAGACTACACTGGACTGGAGGTCTCTGTTGCCTCAGAACTCCCACAGAACAGAGTATTTTTTCATACAAAAATTAATTATTTCTGCCTGGTTCTGTGATAACCTGTGAGAGTTTCTCACCTATGCAGCCCAGCCCTAGCTTTCCGTCACTACCAATGCTCACTGTATTTTTTTAATTAGAGAGTGAATGAGTGTGGAGCAGTAATTAAGTGCTCTGCTCTTACAATACAAAAACACCTGCGATGGTGAAATCAATTCTCATGAGCACTACTATGATAATTTATCACATCATTTTTCTCTGAACAGATGAAGAGCAGATTGAAAACACAGAGCTAAAGGTGACACCCCCACCCCATCTCAATTAAGGAACTGAAAGGGGAACTGGAAGTGTACATATGGCAGATGGAGATTATAGGAAATTACAGCTTCTAGGTGGAGAGGGCAATGGCACTCCACTCCAGTACTCTTGCCTGGAAAATCCCATGGACGAAGGAGCCTGGTGGGCTGCAGTCCATGGAGTCACTAGAGTCGGACACGACTGAGTGACTTCACTTTCACTTTTCACTTTCATGCATTGGAGAGGGAAATGGCAACCCACTCCGGTGTTCTTGCCTGGAGAATCCCAGGGACGGGGGAGCCTGGTGGGCTGCCGTCTATGGGGTCGCACAGAGTCAGACATGACTGAAGTGACTTAGCAGGAGCAGCAGCAGCAGCAGGGTATGATGGTTACTAGAAGACTGACCTAAAAATCTCTGGGAGACTCATTATACCCTGGATTCCAGATGTATGTACATATAGTAAAAGCTAGCTGAATACAGTAGTTAAGAGCACAGACCAAGAAGGCACACTACCTGGGTTTGAAAATCCAGTCCACCACTTAATCTTATTTTGTCTCACTATCCTTAGCCTTACCTAAACACCCTCTTCTGTAAAATGGGGACAATAACATAATACCTACCACTTAGAGCAGGCATGTGAAGAAAGAATATATGTAAAAGTGCGGAGAACAATGCCTAGCACACATTGAGCACCACATCCACCATGTAGGCTGTTATTAGACTATAAATAAAGACTGAGGGGTCTAGGTTAAACATGTCTATTCCTTCTCTTTCTCCCCCGTTCCGTGGACATAAATCCACGGACATAATGCTAATCTTAAATTATTGGTAGGTTTCCACATCTTTAGTGTGGGAAATTTACCTTGTCAAACATGAAGACTTTGTTGATTTGGCCTTGGAAGACCCTCAGGACAGAATTAATGTGCACGCAGGCATCCTGAATAGCTGAGCCTATGACTTCTGCTTTATCTTGGTCCTTAAACATCAGGTTCACAAACATAACTGTCACTGGGCGAAGCTCAGACAAATAACCCCGAAGCTGTTTGTCATCAATCTGTAATTTAGAGGGAAGCTTTCCTTAACATGTGTCCTTGGCAGTGGATATTTCCTCCCAATATCATCACCACCACACCCAAAATTATCACTGGGAGGGAACTAGCCTTTTGAGATTCTCTAGGGAAACTGAAGTTATCAAAGTTGGGAGGTAGAACACAGCAGAGCCAGCTGAAAGTCAAAAAGATGGAAATGGAATGAACTATCAAAATCTCTTCCAATAGGAACTTAGAAGCCTGCTCATTTTTGCCCAGCCACCACTCCCTTGCCCCAACTGCTAGCTCCCTCAGCCAATATGAGCCATGACAATAAAAGAACTGCTGTTTCTTTTGGCTCTCCAACAATTTAGGAATAAGAATAGCATGCCGCATAATTCAACGTAATATTTTATAGCAAGGTACTTTTCAGAATATTTCCATATTCCGTCCTCCTTTATCCTCAAATGAAATAAAATTACATTATCCTCATTTTACTAATTAGATAATTGAGGGACGGAGAGATAAGAAAAATTTCCAAGTCATATGGGAAAACAGTAGCAAACAAAATCCGAATCTATGGACTTCTATTTGTAGCGCCCCCTTGCCTCTCTTTGGTGTTGTATTTCATTCAGCTCCCATCTTCACTCCAAGTCTATCCAAAACAGGCACAGGGAAAGGAAAGGTGAGTCTTTCCCAAATTATCCCTGCCTATATCATCAGCCCTGAATTTTGTTAAATTTAAGTACATAACAAAACAATGGGGGAGAAGCACTGCATTTTTTCTCCCCCAGACAACACAAAAGTGTCAGATTCTCCATTGAAAATATGAAACACATCTTCTGGATGAAAAAGGAAATTGTGTATAGGGAATCTTGGAATCATGCTTCCTATCTAGCTGAGGTTTCATGTACTTTTCATAAAAGATGATTTAATAATTTCTTACTCGGCAACACGATCATTTTCTTTGATTTTTCAAATGAATTTAAGTAATAAATATTAAATACATAATACTAAACATGTTAAAGAAATTAAATTATTCCATCAGGCCATGGATTCTGAGTTTTGGTTTGAAAAATTCAACCACATCTTTGTTTGTTAAGCGCAAGGACAGACCTTGGTAAAGCTGTGAAACCTTTGTCTTTTGCCTCCTTTCAGCTCCCTAGCTATTGTTGCTTAGTCCATGGTTGTCATTCCTACTCACAATTTTCACAGTGACTCACAGAACCTCTCTTATATCCCTTTCCTGTAGACCTTGCTGTCAACTAGTAGCAGCTGAAGAAGCATAATATTATCTCTTAGAGGGAGGGAGGGGAAGAGTGGGATGGCTCTCTTGAGCTTCAAAAATCTTAAAGAAGCCAACAATTGCAGACACTAGAGGGAGTGTCTGGAAAATCTCATGAGTGGAGGAGCCTGGTAGGCTGCAGTCCATGGAGTCGCTAAGAGTCGGACATGACTAAGCAACTTCACTTTCACTTTTCACTTTCATGCATTGGAGAAGGAAATGGCAACCCACTCCAGTGTTCTTGCCTGGAGAATCCCAGGGACAGGGGAGCCTCTTGGGCTGCCGTCTATGGGGTCGCACAGAGGTGGACACCACTGAAGCGACTTAGCAGCAGCAGCAGCAGCAGCAGCAGCAGCAGAGGGAGTGTTTCTCAATTGAATGAGAGGTACGGGGGGCATTCTGACAGCTCTTCAACCCACACTGTGAAGGCAGCTGCCCACAGATCAGGCTTATCCCACAAATATTTCCTTTAGGACATAACTGCATTTTGACAGGATTAAGAATTAAAATAGGCATTGTATTAGAGAGGATGTATACAGCCTCTGAAAGAAATGTAGGGTTCAGAGAAAACAGGGTTCAAATCCTAACTACATTTCTTTATAATCTCAGTAAAGTTCATGGTATCATTCTGTCTCTGTTTTCTCATATATAAGGGATAAATACATCTTCCAAGGATTGTGAAGAATAAATACATGAAAGAGTAGAGTGTCTGGCATATGGTGAGTGCTGAGAAATAGTTATAATTTGAACAGTTAATGCATTTGAAAGAACCTAGATCCAAGCAAATGAAAAGGGAAAACTCTAAGACTGGAGGTACTTCTGAGGGTTCTAATTATCTGTATTAACTTTCAAAGCTTAAGATATAATTCAAGTGACAAGAGAAACAGTATCATTCACTTGCTATGTGACGTGTAGAAAGGACATGTGACATGCTCTTTTTCGTGTGTGTGTGACGTGTTCTTATACGCTTGAGACACTTTCAGTTTGCCCAGTTGTATAAGGCCAGTTTACCCCTGTTGTCACAGTGTAATTATGAGTAATGCCGCCTTTAATTCTTAAAAACATTCTGATTTGAACACACGGAGAATGTCAGTCCCACCTTTTCTATTCCAATGAAACATTTTACAAGCTGCTGATTTTCTTGATCTTAGCAGCTGTCCAAGATCCCTGACACCCTAAAAGTCAATAAATTAAATTATTAAAATACCTGCTTCAATATGCTTTCCATCACATACTTTTGTAGGGACAACTCCAGTTCAGGATCAGACTCTAGCATGCAAGCAAGCCTCAGGAGGTCTAAGAGGGCAGGAGAGGTAGGATCAGAAAGGGAAGCTTGGCTCTGCAATGTGGGAGAGAGGTGCCTCCCAGTCCCCATTCCCTTGGGCAGTGGTCTTCACCGTTTGGTCAGAAAACTCTGGGCTACTTCATGGCCAAATAGGGCCAAGGGAAAGCCAATGAGACGTTCTCAGAAGTTGAGGATTTCCCAAAATTCAGTTGCATGTAGCTCAAAACCCTGTTCTAAATGTCATCACACTTCAGAACTTAAGGAGACTTTCACCTCTATACTTGAGCTAAAAGTATTGTCACAGGTAATGGGAATAAACAGATGAGGGGATGATAATGGAGGACAATGCTGACACAATGCAGGGGATGATTGAGTTGAAAGAGCAGCATGAGTAAGATTTAGGAGACTGGCTTCTGATCCCAAGTTTGATACCAACTTGCTGTGTGACTCTGGACAAGTCACTTCACTGCCCTGGTTGACTCTTATTTCCTCATCCAGGAAAAAAAGCACTAGTCTTTCATCATCTCTATGATTATTTTCACTATAATGGTTGATTGTTCCATACTCTATTTGAAGAAATCAAAAAATAGTGGAAAGAAATTATGATAGGCTTTCAGCAGGGAATACAATAATGATAATGTGAAAAAGATGAAAAATAACAGGGGAGTCTGAAAAGGATACAAATTGGGGAGCAAATGTTTGTATTGAATGTATTCAAAACCTAGTATATTTTAAATGCTGTGCTAGGCACTGTGTGGGAATAAAAAGTTCTTAGGAAACTGAGTTTTTCCTGGAGGCACTTACACACATTCAAGTATAATATGTATAGAAAAGTTAAATACAAAAAAGACCAAATGGGCTAATAGATTATAAAGACCAGAGACGTTCAGAGAAATCAATGGTCTAGATAAACTGGTTTAATCAGAAAAGGGTTAAAAGGAGAACTAGGAATTTTACTGAATCTTGAATAACTTGTGGCTTTTTACTAGAAGGATCCATGCCCAGCAGATGTAGATTAAAGTCAAGAATGAGCAGAGTATGTTAAAGAATTGGTAAAGACTAAACTGGCATGAGCCCCCATGTGAGTATTGGAGATTAATAAGAAATGACGCTGAGCAGACTGTGGAGAGAAGCAAAGAGCTCAGGAAGAGAGCAGGCATTGTAAAGGTCTAGATGATTATGGCAACAAAGGTTATTTGTTGTTCAGTTGCTCAGTTGTATCCGACTATCTGCAGCCCCATGGATTGCAGTATGCCAGGCTTCCCTGTCCTTCACCCTTCTCCTGCCTGCAATCTTTTTCCCAGCATCAGGGTTTTCACATCAGGTGGCCAAAGTACTGGAGCTTCAGTATCAGTCCTCTCAATGGATAGTCAGGGTTGATTCCTTTTGATCTCCTTGTTATCCAAGGGACTCATGAAGTGAAGAGAAGTGGCTCAGTCGTGTCTGACTCTTTGTGACCCCATGGACTGTAGCCCACCAGGCTCCTCTGTCCATGGGATTTTCCAGGCGTGAATACTGGAGTGGGTTGCCATTTCCTTCTCCAGGGGATCTTCCCAACCCAGGGATTGAACCCAGGTCTCCCGCATTGTAGGCAGACGCTTTACAGTCCAAGCTACCGGGAAAGAGACAAATAATAAGGAATTTGGCCGGTCTTTGCTTCTGATACCAGAGTAACTTTTAAATCTTTGGAATTTCCCAGATAATGAAACTGTCTCTGTTATTCATGGTGGGTCCTTCGGACCACACCTGAATTTATGCTAATGTGATGACTCAGGATAGGGGTCTATCTGCAAAGACCAAGCATGTGTTAAGAGGGTTGTGGCTTTGAACTAGGTGTTAAGGGCCAACCTTCATGACATCTGAGGAGGGAAAAGGGGCTGGAGATTTAGTTCAATTATAAGCCCAGTGGGGCTTCCCTGGTGGTTCAGATGGTAAAGAATCTGTCTGCAATGCAGGAGACCCAGGTTCAATCCCTGGGTCTGGAAGATCCCCCGGGGAAGGGAATGGCTACGCATTCCAGTATTCTTGCCTGGAGAATTCCATGAACAGAGGAACCTGGCAGGCAGTCCATGGGGTCGAAAAGAGACAGACAGGACTGAACATCTAACGCTTTCACTTTTCACTATGAGGCCAGTTTTTCATAGTACATGCCTACTTAATAAACCACCAATAAAATATGTGAACCTCTGCTTCCCTGGCTGGTAAATACTTTGATGTGCAAGGAGCGTGATGTGTCCTGACAATCAAGAAGCTTCATATTTGGGACTCTCCCAGACCTCATCCTATGTGTTCAGAGACCAGTACAATACTGGTCCTCATTTGTATTCTTTACAATAAAACCATAATTATAAGCATAGTACTTTCCTGAGTTCTGTTAGTTATTACAGTGAATTATTGAACTTGAGAGCATTGTGAGAACCCTTGGATTTGTAGCCAGTTGGTCAGAAGTGCTGGTGACTTACTAATCTCAGCGCTTGTAGCTGGTGATAAGAGATGTCCTATGGAAGACTCCACCTCTCTGTGCTAACTCCAGGTAGTTAGTAACAGAATTACACTGTGGTATTGCAGAGCCCCAAGTAAGTTATTGAAGGCATGATTAAGATCTAGAAGATGGGATGAGGTACAGTTCAAGGAGTATATCACTAGATTTTCTCCATCCTTGGAGCTTTTGGGTTCTTGGCCTTTCCTGGTCAATTTGCCTACAGTTCCCCTGAGCACTCCTCTCATCCCATTACCTATCGCAGTTTTGTAAAATTACAGTCTAAATTTGTGATGTTCAAAATATTCAAGACCTACACAAAAATGGTGACAAAGAAGAATGTTTCAAAGATGTTTCTGAAGTTTCTAGTCTGGATAAAGGAACAGTTTCAGAGAAAGATAAGTAGCATAGAATTGAGACATTGTTGAAATAAATTTCTAGGCCCAGGACAAGCTGCTCCATATCCAGCATGCCATGTCAGCAAACCAAGACTTAGATTAATTTTTGTGTCCCAGTAAACACTCCACTTAACCAGAAATGCAATCACCATAGTCAGCCAATCCCTAAATGCCTAGCCAACTCCCAGCCTTCTTCCCCCAAACAAGACTGACTATATGACCCCAGCCAATCAGATACTTTGTTTGTCTCTTCCTTGTTCTTTACTCTTTAGCCTTTCCTTGTTCTTTACTCTTTACTTCTTGCCTTCCACACCATTTTGCAGAAGGTTGTCTACTTCATGAAGTACTAAAGTTTGTTATCACCAAATTGTCCTGCATTCCTCACACTAGTCCCAGCCCAGCTGCAGTCATAGGGAAATCCAGCATAGATTAATGGTTCCACAAAACACGGGTAGAGAAGACCAGACAGTCCAGGACAGATTCCTGGAATCATCAACATTCAAGGAATAGAACAGGAACTGAAAATGGGTAGTTTGAGGGGTAAAAGCAAAACTAGGAAATAATATTCTTGAACTCAAGGAACAAGGAGAAGATAATACCTAGAAAAGAGAGTAAAGCCAATCATCTAGTTATGAGGCCTGAAGAGAGGTCAGCTGGTTTGGTAAGTTGATGGCTATTAACACCTTGACATAAACGGTCCTAGGAGACAGGGGGAAAAGTGGACAGAAGCTACATGTCAGGGACTCAAGACTGACAAGTAGGTGAACACATGCTCTCCACCCCCACCTCAAGGTGCATGTAATCAATGCTAATTGGGTGAATAAATAAAAGAGAGGATAGAAGAAGAGGTAGAGACATACAGGTTACCCTTGAGAAGTCTGGTGTTGAATGTTAGAAGGGAAAAGTAGGAGTCATAGGTTTTTTTTCTTCCTTTTATCATGGAGAAGACTTGCAAATGCTTGGAAGATGAGGGGAACGAGTCATTGCCAAGAGAGAGGCCCAGGACCGAAGGAAGGCTTTACTTAGAACAGCTATTGTGGGGATGGGAAGGAGGCCCCCTTTGTGTGCTGCAGGACTGTGAGCTGAACTGAAGAAACCAAACACTTGTAATGGAGCCCTTGGCATTGGTATAAGACCCTATGGACCACTGGCAGAGGCAATGGCTCTTGAGTATAGAGGGTACTTACTTTTGTGGTCACCAGAAGGATAATAATCCATGAAAGCCATACACTTTGTGAAAAATTCATCAAAGTTAAAAGAAGGGGGTGGTTTTAAGAAATTAACCTAAATTAAAGAAAGAGAGAGAGAAAGGGAGAAGTTTTTGGTTATTCTGAGGGTTTCCTGGTCCTTTGAATATAATTTCTCAACAGAAGGGGCCGGGTGTTGAATGTCCCAGACATGATAATCAGACACTGGCATACTTAAACAGTGGAGAGCTTTAATTTGTATGTAATTACATTAAAAATATCTCTGATTAGTCATTAAGATCTCAATCTTCAGTATATACACAGCAGGCCATTCCAGGGAACAAACCTGTATACTCTTCCACTCTTATAAGTTTCTTCTTTTTTTTCTTATTACTTTACAATATTTTAATTGAAATAATACTTGGTTAAACTGCATACCATTTCTTTCTTACAAGTGTAAAAGGACAAAAGGTGCTGATGCCCCAAAAGGTATTAGGAACATCACCAGTAATAAAATTTGTACCAAGATCATCAACTCCAAGATATGATACATAGAGAATGGCACAACCTTATTTCCTTAATATTTCTGCCTCCAAAAATGGATAACCTTTAGTCCAATAATGAGAAACTATCAGGCAAAACAAAATCGAGGAACATACACCAAAATAACTGATTAATACTCATGTTAAGTGTCAAGGTCATAAAAGACAAGGAAAAACTGTTTTACAGATTGCAGGAGACTAAGTTAAAAATAACAGGGCAGTGTGAGATCATGGATAGAATCCTGGGAAACTCACGAAGGACATTAGTGGGAAAACAGGTGAAATCCAAACAAGGCCTTTAATTAGTGAATAGTCATGTGAAGAGTTGACTCATTGGAAAAGACTCTGATGTTGGGAGGGATTGCGGGCAGGAGGAGAAGGGGACGACAGAGGATGAGATGGCTGGATGGCATCACTGACTCGATGGACGTGAGTCTGGGTGAACTCTGGGAGTTGGTGATGGACAGGGAGGCCTGGTGTGCTGCGATTCATGGGGTCGCAGAGTCAGACATGACTGAGCGAATGAACTGAATTGAAATGATACTCTACCAATGTCAGTTTTCAGGTTTTGACTATTGCACTCTGGTTATGAAGAATGTTAACATTTGTGGAAGCTGGCTAATGGATATATGGAAACACTCTATTGTTTCTGAACTTTGCTGTGAGTCTAAGTTTAAAAATTAAAAACAAATTTTGAAGATATAAGTAATGATCGAAGAAGATGGGGGAGCAGGGGCATTGCTATCAGCCAGCTAGGTCATGCAGCCCTGATGTGTATTACTGGAAGAGTGAGTCGGGGAGGCTAGGAGGGGAGTAGACTGATGCATAGGGCATGGTTTGGGGTTCTCATCTTTGCCGGCAACTTCATGCATTCACCATCTATTCTTTCCATCTGCCAAACGGTCCTGTTGCTGGTTCAGTTAGCAGCAGAGCTCTCCTTCCTTTTTCTAATTGGCTATATCCCAGGGACAGTTCTGCTTATAGTCCAGCTTCAACTTAACTACAGTGTTTTCTGCTAGGCAGGGCTCAGGGAAAATTCTTTTCCCTCCATAGTCTTTGCTGTCCCTGCTCGCCTCCAGTTCTCATCCTCTGTGATTACTTGCATTGAGTTAGGAGTGTTGAGGAGAGAACTTGAGGGCGAATGGCAGCCCCCAAAACTATTGTACAACCCTCTGCTCCCAGGGAATAGCCAGGAAATTTTTCATTAAACAAGGGCACTAGTCCCACCAAAGGCCTCCATACCCAAATTCCACATCTTTAGTTACCACAGAAAAGCCTGATCACTTCCTCTTGAACTCACCAGGCTTGGTTCCTCCCAGAGGAGATGTCCTGGGCTAATACTTTTCAATCTATCCCAGACTGACCCCATCCAAGTTGCCAGCTTCATAGAACCAGTGGCTTTTCTGACAGGAGGCCCCTGGCATGGACTGGCAGAACTTTGGACAAGTAGCAGCATCACACCTACCTTAACTGCTCTCTGATCTGGAATCCTCTCAATTTCAATCATGCTCCTGTCACAGAGCTGCCAGCAGTTTGGGGATAGAATGACGTCATTCACCTGTGCCATGTTCTGCGCGAGGCGCACGTCATCTACGGCCTGACCAATCACCAAAAAGTAGTTTCGAGTTTCGTCTCCAAAGACCAACATGCTGATGTGGCCAGCAGCCAGTCCTGGCAGGAAGGCAAGCAAGGGTTTGCATGAGAAGTTTTGGCTTAGTCCCCAGCAGCATGGCTTCTCGGACAATCAGAATCTTGAGCATCTCAGAGAAAAGTCTAGTCTCTAAAATTTTGTATAGAAATCAGTGAATGTCTCTTCTGGGCCCAGGCCTTCCCAAACACCTTTGCTCTGGAATCTAGAAAATTAGCTACTTATTTTCCACCTTTTTGTGACATTTAGCTCCCTAGATGGCCATATCACTCCTCAAAGAAAGTTATTTTATTTTTTCTTCAATTCATACTTCAAACTACTTCTTATTTATACAGAGGACAATTTTAATGACTTCTGTTTGGGAAAGATTTGCATTTTATCAGAGATGAGGTTCTAGTTAAAAAGTAACAGGGTGAAATTTCAGGCAACAGATAGACAAGAAAAGGTTGGAGAAATGAGCAGGTATTTTGACCGTCGAGTGTTCCATCCCAAGACTGTGTCTTCTAGTTGTTTTTAGGTTGGGAGCTGAAGATTTTGGTACCAAAACAACAGAAGACAGAATGTTTTAAAATATGACGTGTAAAAAATGTATGTGTAAATGAGCTGTGATACACAGTTCTTTTAAATTACCATAATTAACATAATCAAAGGTTGTTTTTTATCTTTGCTCTGATGTGCTACTTTGTCAAGACTGAATCCCCCTGATATATACATATTACAGGGGGTCTGTTTTTCCTCTGAAGTACATGGATGCCTAGGCTGGTTAAAAGATACTGGTACTTCTTCTTTAATAGCCATTAAGTATGCACCTGAAGGGTCCCCATCATTTTTCAAGAAGAATAATACATCAAAACTCTCTAGGTGGTAACTTGGAAAGAAATATTTAGTATTACAACAAATTTGATTTTTTTTTAACAGAAGATTTAAAAATCTTGGAAAATTTGAATAACCTAAAGCAGAGGTCCTCAACCTCTGGGATCTAAAGCCCGATGATCTGAGGTGGAGCTGATGTAATAATAATAGAAATAAAGTCTACAATAAATGTAATGCAATTGAATCATCCCGAAACCACCATCCCCCCAAGCCAGTCCGTGGAAAAATTGTCTTTCACAAAACCAGTCCCTGGTGCTAAAAATTTTGGGACTGCTGACCTAAAGAAAGCTGAGAGCAGTTAACTGGATAACCCCTGATCCATCTTCTTATCACCTCTGATATTCAAGAATTCTAAAGTTTACAGTTAGGTAGACATGAATACCAATAGCACCAGCTGAACTCATCATTCATACCTATCAGAATTTCATTTCCCACCTGTGAAATAGATCCCACACTGCCTATACCTCAGGACTGTGGTGAAGCAGAAGTGACACTGAGTAATGTCTGCAGTACAATATGGAAATACAGGTGATCGTTATTGTATGTATGAATTTAAGAAGCCCTCTATTAAGTGCAGCTGTGTTGCAGGCTGACCTTTTAAGCTTTTCTTGCACATGAGTCTTATGAAGTAGAGGAGGACTAGTCCTAATACGTTGTTGAATCTATGTAATCACAAGCTGCTCCCTACTGTGCTTAATAATAATCATTGTTGACAGCAGCAAGACCTAATAACAGCAATAGTAATGATAAAGAGTATTTTGTGGAGTGGTTGTGCCAGGTACTATTCTAACCATTCAAATTTACTTTTTGTAAGAGTTATGAGGTGGATATTAGGAGTTCTCTTAACTGGTAAATGAGGAAACCAAAATTCACCTTCAGGTTAGTCAAAGTTCATGACCTGATGGTGGGCCTGAGTCATGATGTTCCACTGTTTTCTCTTTAGAGGGGCGATTCCTCAGGAGTTAGGACCCATGTTCAAACTGCTATAGCATCTCTTTCTCAAAAGCTTACATATATGTCTCTCTCTCTATATATAGAGAGAGATCCTTAATTCCCAGATCAGGGATCAAACCAGTCGTCCCTGCATTGGGAGTGCAGTTTCTTAACTACTGGACTGTCTTAACTACTGGACAACCAAAGCTTACCTATCTTGACTCGGATATCCAGGCCTTCTTCAGACTCCTGGGTCTCAAACAATCCGTGAATCTCCAGGCTACATTTAATGACCACTGTGATGATGTTTTTCAGCTGCTTTCTCTCCACCTTCCACAGGGCTAGCAGTGCATCACCTTGAAAAGACAGACACATTGGGGGCTCCTGACCTGCCCTGGGATTCCACTCTGTTTTGCATGAAATCCGTACAGAAACTTAGTCTTCAAACATTCCTCTACCCACTGCTACCTGCTGCTCTCTCTGAGATGTCTCCTTTGTCAGAGTATAGGAGCCTTGTACCCACTGCTACCTGCTGCTCTCTCTGAGATGTCTCCTTTGTCAGAGTATAGGAGCCTTGTACCCACTGCTACCTGCTGCTCTCTCTGAGATGTCTCCTTTGTCAGAGTATAGGAGCCTTGTACCCACTGCTACCTGCTGCTCTCTCTGAGATGTCTCCTTTGTCAGAGTATAGGAGCCTTGTACCCACTGCTACCTGCTGCTCTCTCTGAGATGTCTCCTTTGTCAGAGTATAGGAGCCTTGTACCCACTGCTACCTGCTGCTCTCTCTGAGATGTCTCCTTTGTCAGAGTATAGGAGCCTTGTACCCACTGCTACCTGCTGCTCTCTCTGAGATGTCTCCTTTGTCAGAGTATAGGAGCCTTGTACCCACTGCTACCTGCTGCTCTCTCTGAGATGTCTCCTTTGTCAGAGTATAGGAGCCTTGTACCCACTGCTACCTGCTGCTCTCTCTGAGATGTCTCCTTTGTCAGAGTATAGGAGCCTTGGCACTCCTTTCTTACCCCTGCCGTCTCAGTAAGCCCTCATACCTGCAAATTTTAAGATGTCTCCTCCAAAAATCAACACTTCTGAGGGAAAAAAAGAAAATAAGGTGAAATGAAACTCTGTTTTTTTTTTTCTTTCTTTCTCTTATTTTATGAAAGTTTCATGTGTACAGCATAACTTTGGTTTCTGAAAGCCAATAAAAAGAATCTACCCTTCAACAATGGGGTAGAAATTAGGTCAAGTTAAGAGCATCTCAGAGATAGGTTTATACTAAAGATGTCTTCTCAGACAAGGCATTTAAACCCAAGGCTCAGACAAGAATGAGAACAGTGAGCTGGAGTATGTACCTGCTCTGTTTCTGTGAATGGAAAGTAGAAGTTAGGATTTCTCATGAGGCCTGAGGACAGCTACCCTCCTCCCATGATAATGAAATGCTCTTTATTGATCTGTGTGTGTTGTGAGTCAGGGCTTGACTGAGGGTGGATGAGTGCACGAATGACAGGACTCCATAAGAATTGAAAAACAAAAAACCACAGCTATGGTCAATTTGAATTTTATCGCCAACTTGCATTTTGTTTATTTAGGCTTTATGACATAAACAGGTATTTCTCTTCTTATTTTTGCAACATTGAAAATGTGCTAAGTGCAATGCAAAAAGGAACTAGAAAACTGTAGATTTCTGCTTTTAATGAGGATTAAGTGTCATGGCATCTGGTCCCATCATTTCATGGGAAATAGATGGGGAGACAGTGGAAACAGTGTCAGACTTTATTTTTTTGGGCTCCAAAATCACGGCAGATGGTGACTGCCGCCATGAAATTAAAAGATGCTTACTCCTTGGAAGGAAAGTTATGACCAACCTAGATAGCATATTCAAAAGCAGAGACATCACTTTGCCAACAAAGGTCCATCTAGTCATGGCTATGGTTTTTCCAGTGGTCATGTATGGATGTGAGAGTTGGACTGTGAAGAAAGCTGAGCGCTGAAGAATTGATGCTTTTGAACTGTGGTTTTGGAGAAGACTCTTGAGTGTCCCTTGG
>NW_011494801.1:1640110-1649441 GCF_000754665.1 Bison bison bison
CATTGGAAGGACTGATGCTGAAGCTGAAGCTCCAATACTTTGGCCACCTGATGCGAAGAGTTGACTCATTGAAAAAGACCCTGATGCTGGGAGGGATTGGGAGCAGGAGGAGAAGGGGACAACAGAGGATGAGATGGCTGGATGGCATCACCACCTCAACGGACATGAGTTTGGGTAAACTCCAGGAGTTGGTGATGGACGGGCAGCCCTGGCGTGCTGCAATTCATGGGGTCGCAAAGAGTCGGACACAACTGAGCGACTGAACTGAACTGAACTGAACTGAAGTGTTGTCTGCTGTTATTGTTGTTGTTATTTAGTTGCTCAGTCGTGTCCAACTCTTTGTGACCCCATGGACTGCAGCACACCAGGCCACCCTGTCCCTCACAGGGACACTGTGAGTCGTCTAGTGTTGTCTAGTGGGTGATATTAAGGTATTACAAGGAAACTCAGACCTTGATAATAGACTAGACCTAGGCCTGGAGAATCCCAGGGATGGGGGAGCCTGGTGGGCTGTCGTCTATGGGGTTGCACAGAGTTGGACACGACTAAAGTGACTTAGCAGCAGCAGCAGCAGCAGGACTTACCTTAAAAGAATAAATCCTTTTCTTCATGCATAGTTCAAATTAATAATGCAAACAAGTGGTAGGCAGAGGTTGAAAAGGAGATCAAACTTTTCAGTCATCAGTAAGTACTTCAGAATCCATTATTAGGACATAAATTACTGACAAGTGGATTATAAATCATTCATCTGTTCATACAATGAAATTAAAAGATGCTTGCTCCTTGGAAGAAAAGCTATGACAAACCTAGATAGCATATTAAAAAGCAGAGACATCACTTCACCAACAAAGGTTCATACAGTCAAAGCTATGGTTTTTCCAATAGTCATGTACCAATGTGAAAGTTGGACCATAAAGAAGGCTGAGTGCTGAAGAATTGATGCTTTCAAATTATGGTGCTGGAGAAGATTCTTCAAAGTCCCTTGGACTGCAAGGAGATCAAACTAGTCAATTGTAAAGAAAATCAACCTTGAATATTCATTGGAGGGACTGATGCTGAAGCTGAAGCTCCAATACTTTGGCCACCTGATGCAAAGACTTGACTCTTTGGAAAAGATCCTAATGCTGGGAAAGATTGAAGGCAGGAGGAGAAGCAGGTAACAGAAGATGAGACAGTGGGATGGCAAGACAAACTCAATGGACATGAGTTTGAGCAAATTCCAGGAGATAGTGAAGGACAGGAAAGCCTGATGTGCTGCAGTCCATGAGGTCACAAAGAGTCTGATACAACTTAGTGACTGAACAACAACAACATTTATAACATATCCTCTTAATGACTGTGTTTGAGTTATACTGATGCTAGCTTTTTGGAGTTATTGAACATAACTAAAAGTATTACTGCTAAGTCGTTCAGTTGTGTCAGACTCTGCATGACTCCATAGACGGCAGCCCACCAGGCTCCCCCGTCCCTGGGATTCTCCAGGCAAGAACACTGGAGTGGGTTGCCAGTTCCTTCTCCAGTGCATGAAAGTGAAAAGTGAAAGTGAAGTCGCTCAGTCGTGTCCAACTCTTAGCGACCCCATGGACTGCAGCCCACCAGGCTCCTCTGTCCGTGGGATTTTCCAGGCAAGAGTACTGGAGTGGGGTGCCATCGCCTTCTCTGAAAGTATTACTACTATACTTCTTTTCAAAGTAATCTCTAATTTAGTCTTGTAACTAATACAAAACTAATCCCTCAGTCTGTGTTAGTGAGATTTGATTACATTCCTTCACTTGTACTATATTATATTTCAAAAAAGACTGGTTTCATACACATTTCATGGAGACAATGAAGAGTACTAAGCAACAGTAGTCTCTCAGGTTGTAACCACCAAATACAGAAAACAATGCATATGCTTAAGTCAGAAACACTTACTCTCCACTATTGCACTTATGTAGTGGTTGAGGATTTCCACCAGCTGCTCAGCCCCTCGGTCCATGTACATGGCTGTGCTGAACTTCTCAGTCATTGCAGTAAAACCTGGAACAATTGTGCAGCTCGTTTCCTTGGGTGCTTGGAGGAACCAAACAGTGTCAGGAGAAGAGGACCACACTCGCTAGCAATGGGCCTCAGCTTTTAAGAACTGGCAGTGTTTCTTTTAAATGATCTTTGTGGCAGGCCAAGTGTCAGATATTGGGTCTCCTCTATCTATATTTATTATCTTAGGGGTCAAGGAAAGGCACCAGATAACTCTTCCCTCCTAACTTCCCAAAGTGAACAGGGGTGACTTCAGTTTTAACTGGGTATAGAACTTCCATTTCATGATAATGAAAACACATAAAGTTCTATGACTTCTGAAGAGATGGTAGGTTTCCTCTTAAGCTGTAAATAACATCAGAGAGATCATTTCCAGAGGTCAATTTTGCCTGGGATGGTGTAGGCCTTGGAGGCTGAGTCAGTGAAGTTGGGACAGGGACACTGGAGCCTGAAGTACCAGGCCCAGGACTTAGGCATCTTAAAGATTTGCCCATCACTGGACATGCCAGGCAAAGGAAGATGAGAGGGAGCCAGGTCCATAAGCCAGGTCCTCCCTCCTGTCTTCTCAGTGGGAATATTTGCAATAACAGCACAAAAACTCTGAAGCAGCACCCCTACTCTGCAGTCAAGCATTGTTTGTGATTTCATGCAAACCTACTGTTCACCCACATTAAACATCCCTTTTGTGCTTGCCTGAAATATCAACAAACATCAAGACTCCATCAAAATTATCCACAGAAGGTCTCTCTGGAGAGAAATCTCCATAGACAATGAGGTCCGGTAAATGAGCTGCTATTTTGACGATGGCCCGGTCCTGTGATTCAAGTTCTCTTCGAGTGTTCATGTTCAAGGCAAATATTCTGGATTGTATGATCACCACGAACAGTCCTGAATGTACTTTCTAGAAAACAAAGCTGAAATTGGAGGCAATCTGACTTATATTCATTCACTCACTTTCCTATTTCTTTTTCCCCATCTTCTCTAACCTGCACAATGCTCATTTAAGTGGTTGATGTGAGAATGACTGACTTGTTCACCATGCATTTGCATGAAAGGGTGAGCCCTCGGGGTGCAAGCGCTGTGACAGAGGGGCCAGTAGCACGAGTGCTTTGGTCCAGGCCCTTTTCCCTTCTGTCCTTATGTTCCCTCTTTCCTTGCCCCTTCGTCTCTTATTTTTTCTTTCTCTT
Source organism: Bison bison bison (assembly GCF_000754665.1). Taxonomy (NCBI): domain Eukaryota; kingdom Metazoa; phylum Chordata; class Mammalia; order Artiodactyla; family Bovidae; genus Bison; species Bison bison. The sequence continues at coordinate 1,643,314 of NW_011494801.1, forward strand.
TTTTGAAAACTAAAAAAGAAAGCATAAACAGGAGTTTATGTGTGTGAATATTTATAGAAAAGTGAACGTGAGAGTCGCTCAGTCATGTTCGGTTCTTTGTGACCCCGTGGACTATACAGTCCATGAAATGCTCCAGGCCAGAAGACTGGAGTGGGTAGCCATTCGTTCCCTTCTCCAGGGGATGTTCCCAACCCAGGGGTCAAACCCAGGTCTCCCTCATTGCAGCCGGATTCTTTACCAGCTGAGTCACCAGGGAAGCCCCATTTATAGAAAGGTAAATAGCAAAGTGGAGGGTCATATATAAGCAAGAGATGAAGTATTCTAAGGTATAAAGAAATAGAGAAAAAGAATTAAAAGGGGTGTGTGTATGTGTGAATATAAGACTTTTAAACCATAAATGGAAGGAAACGTGGAAATGTTGATTTGTTACCTACTTAGTTCTGAGAAAACTACGATTCCCTAAGGCATTTCTTTGCCTGCTGGGGTTAATGAAATGCTCACACCTGAATGCTGTGAAAATCATGCTGAACCACCCTGAACAGAAATAGCATACCCAATATTTTCAGAGCAATTCAAGTTCCTGGAATAAATGATACAGATAATGAGGGAGTTTAAAAAAAAAAGAGGGACTGATGATACCAACATGAAGGAAGTTGTTAGTAATTTCAACCAGATGTAAATCATGTTGGGGTACATAAGAGTATTAGAAAAATTGAGACAGTTTACATATACCTTAGACTTAAGCGAAGCATTTTTTTTAAATCAAGAAAAACATTAGTATATTGGCATATTTTACAAAAAAACCCTTAAAAGGGACAGAAACCTTTAAAAATGGGTACTAAATATTAGGTATTAGATAATCTTTGAAAGGAAAAACTTGGTAAATACAAATGTTAAGAATGAACAAAAGATAGGAGAAGTATATAACTAAGTCTTTTTTTTTTTTTTAAAGAGTATCATGGAAACACAGCATATGCTAGGAACAGTCAATAGATAATAAATACATCAAATAAATATTTTCAGATAGTCAATTTGATAAGTGCTATATGAACTTATAAGAAGGGTATGAGAATGACCAGAATGAGCTGAGACTTAGGAAAATGCTGAAGTTAAGAAAACCTAGAGGGGCTTTTAGGCTTTATTGACGGCAAGGTGATTAATAAAGGAAGAATAAGGACAAAGCTTAACTATGATGTGCTACACAACACTTCTTTTGTTTCTGTCTTCTCCATTATGGAGAATTGAAAATATAACAAATATTGACAAGAAGTCCAAGATAAGAAAACAGTGTTAAAGTACCTAGTCATTTAAATTCAAGCAGCCATCCCCAGGGCTTCCCTGGTGGCTCAACAGTAAAGAATCTGCCTGCAATGTAGGAGACTCAGGTTCAACCCCTGGGTTAGGAAGATCCCCCCAGAGAAGGAAATGGCAACCCACTCCAGTATTCTTGCCTGGGAAATCCCATGGACAGAGGAGCCTGGCAGAGTACCCTGGCAGTCCATGGGGTCGAAAGAGTTGGATACGACTTAGGGACTAAACCACCATCACAGCCATCCCCAGATAACCCATATCCACTGAAATACATTGAAAGAATTGACAGATGTAATTTCAGTAATCTCAAAAAATAATGGAAAGGCCTTTCCTGGTGGCTCAGTGAGGGCTTCCCTGATGGCCCAATGGTAAAGAATCCACCTGCCAATGCAGGAGACACAGGTTTGATCCCTAGGCTAGAAGGATCCACATGCTGTGGAGCAACTAAGCCCGTATGTTAATGCTACAATTACTGAGCCAGTGCTCTAGTGCCCAGGAGCTGCAACTGCTGAGCCCACATGCCACAGCTACTGAAGACTGTGTGCCCTAGAGCCTGGGCAACAGGAGAAGCCACTGCAATGAGAAGCCTGCCCACTACAGCTAGAGAGTAGCCCTCGTTTGCTGCAGCTAGAGAAAAGCCCATGCAGCGACAAGGACACAGAATAGCCAAAAATGTAAAAATAAAATAAAATTATATATAAAAAAAAAGGAGAATGTGAGAAGGGCTGGAAAATTAGAGGCTGGTACATTTTCCTCTGAATTTCAAAAGATGAGCCTACATGTGGATTCCAGAAAACACAGTTTGGTAAATGTGGCGCTATCAGTCAATATAAGCTAGTTTTGCTTTGTCAATGGAAAACTCCAAAATCTCAGTGGCTGGAAATAACAACGGCTTATGTCTTACTCATGCCACATATCCACTGTGGGCTTCCCAGGTGATAAAGAATTTGCCTGCAATGCAGGAGACAAGGGTTCAATCCCCAGGTTGGGAAGATTCCCTGAACAAGGAAATGGGAAACTATTCCAGTATTCTTGCCTCAGAAATCCCATGGACAGAGAAGGCTGGTGGGCTACGGTCCACGGGGTCATCAAGAGTCGGACATGACTTAGTGACTAAACCACCACCCCGTGTCCATTATAGGTAATCTGAGGCCCTACTCTATTGTTGTCTTCATTCTGGGTCCCAGGCTGGGACATTTCAGTTTCCCAGACACAGTGACAACAGATGATTCCACTGTAGACTCCTTCTTAAAGTGTCCTCCCAGAAGTGAGGACTTATTTCACTTCCACTGAAGTGATATTGGTTGGCCAAAGCAGGAGAGTGCGATCCTACTGTGTGTGCAGTGGGAGAGAGAGCTGGAATATTTGTGAGTTGCCATATTCAGTGATAGGGCTTCTCCAGTGTGTTGGGCTGCCATCTATGGGGTCGCACAGAGTCGGACACAACTGATGCGACTTAGCAGCAGCAGCAGTGACTCAGTGGTCAAGAATTTGCCTGCAAAGCAGGAGTCGCAGGAGACTTGGGTTCTATGCCTGGGTCAGGAAGATCCATGGAGGAGGAAATGGCAACCCACTCAAGTATTCTTGCCAGAAAAATCCCACGGACAGAGAAGTCTGGCAGGCTACAGTCCAGAGGGCTGCAAGGAGTCATACACAGCTAAGCACAGAGCACACTGCATAATACATGAGCACTTGTATCAGTAAGAGGTGACGAAAAGGAATTAAAATGAATTCAGAGCTGAGAACAAACTGGCCTTATTTCCTTTTTTTGATTTATTAAACTTTTAAATTAAGAGAATGCTGTCTACAAAGCATATCTTGAATTTAACAAGGCATTTGGCCAAGTTTCTCACATTTTTGTGGGTAACATACTAAATTATAGGAGAGATGAAAATGTCCCTAGCTGGAAAACAGGTAGACCTAAATGATATTGATTTGTGTTCTAGTGTCCACTCAGAGGGAGCCTCCACAAGTATGCTAGAGGACTCACATAAAGATACAGTTGGAAGGAAAGCTAATATATTGAATGGTAGAATCTTCAAATATCTTAATTGACTGAAATAACAATGAAATTTCAGAATGAATGCAAATAAGTACTGTGCTTAAAATTTTAACAATATCAAACCCATAAGCGTGTAGTGTAAAAGACTAGATTTACTGCAAATTCAATGCTGTCTTTCAAAAAACTTATTGAAGTATATAACATATGTACAGAAAAGGCAACATTTCTAAGTGGATAGCTTGATGAATTATAAAGTGAACCAATCCGTGTTCTCTACTCATATCAAGAAAGAACATGTGGACTTCCCTGGTGGTCCAGTGGTTAAGAATCTGCCTGCCAAAGCAAGGTACATGGATTTGATCCCTGGTCCAGGAAGATTTCACATGCTCTGGGGCAACTAAGCCCATGAACCCACAACCACTGAGTCTGAGCTCTAGACGCCGTGAGCTGCAGCTACTGAGCCATGTGCCCCAGAGCCCGTGCTCCACAGTGAGAGAAGCCACAGCAATGAGAGGCCCGGGCACCCCAAGTAGAGAAAGTCCATATGCAGCAATGAAGACCAAGTGCAATCAAAGATGAGCTAATTAAAATAGTGAAGCACTTATTATATGCTTTGTAAAAAAAAAAAGAACTGGCACTACAGAAACCAGTTCCATGCTATCTCCCATTCACTCCCCCCACACCTCCCCAAACTTAGTATATCTCTTGATTTCTAATATCATAGATAAGTAAATGGAATATTATATATACTTTCTTATTTTTTCTCAAATGGTTGTGATATTTATCCATGTTGTTGTGTGTACATTAGTAATCATTTATTTTCAGTGCTGTATGTATCATTTGATTATACACAAATTATTTATCCCTTCTACTATTGACCTGAAGAAGCTGAAGTTGAACAGTTCTATGAAGACCTACAAGACTTTTTAGAACTAACATCCAAAAAAGATGTACTTTTCATTATAAGGGACTGGAATGCAAAAGTAGGAAGTCAAGAAACACCTGGAGTAACAGGCAAATTTGGCTTTGGAGCACAGAACGAAGCAGGAAAAGGCTAATAGAGTTCTGCCAGGAGAACACACTGGTCATAGCAAACACCCTCTTCCAACAACACAAGAGAAGACTCTAAACATGGACATCACCAGATGGTCAACACTGAAATCAGATTGATTATATTCTTTGCAGCCAAAGATGAACAAGCTCTCTACAGTCAACAAAAACAACACCAAGAGCTGACTGTGGCTCAGATCATGAACTCCTTATTACCAAATTCAGACTTAAATTGAAGAAAGTAGGGAAAATCACTAGACCATTCAGGTATGACCTAAATCAAATCCCTTATGATCATACAGTGGAAGTGAGAAATAGATTTAAGGGCCTAGATCTGATAGATAGAGTGTCTGATGAACTATGGAATGAGGTTCATGGCATTGTACAGGAGACAGGGATCAAGACCATCCCCATGGAAAAGAAATGCAGAAAAGCAAAATGGCTGTCTGGGGAGGCCTTACAAATAGCTGTGAAAAGAAGAGAAGTGAAAAGCAAAGGAGAAAAGGAAAAATATAAACATCTGAATGCAGAGTTCCAAAGAATGGCAAGAAGAGATAGGAAAGCCTTCCTCAGTGATCAATGCAAAGAAATAGAGGAAAACAACAGAATGGGAAAGACTAGAGATCTCTTCAAGAAAATTAGAGATACCAAGGGAACATTTCATGCAAAGCTAGGCTCGATAAAGGACAGAAATGGTAAGGACTTAACAGAAGCAGAAGATATTAAGAAGAGATGGCAAGAATACACAGAAGAACTGTACAAAAAAGATCTTCATGACCCAGATAATCACAATGGTGTGATCACTGACCTAGAGCCAGACATCCTGGAATGTGAAGTCCAGTTGGCCTTAGAAAGCATCACTATGAACAAAGCTAGTCGAGGTGATGGAATTCCAGTTGAGCTATTTCAAATCCTGAAAGACGATGCTGTGAAAGTGCTGCACGCAATATGCCAGCAAATAGGGAAAACTCAGCAGTGGCCACAGGACTGGAAATGTCAGTTTTCATTTCAATCCCAAAGAAAGGCAATGCCAAAGAATGCTCAATTGCACTCATCTCACACGCTAGTAAAGTAATGCTCAAAATTCTCCAAGCCAGGCTTCAGCAATACATGAACCGTGAACTTCCTGATGTTCAAGCTGGTTTTAGAAAAGGCAGAGGAACCAGAGATTAAATTGCCAACATCCGCTGGATCATGGAAAAAGCAAGAGAGTTCCAGAAAAACATCTATTTCTGCTTTGTTGACTATGCCAAAGCCTTTGACTGTGTGGATCACAATAAACTGTGGACAATTCTGAAAGAGATGGGAATACCAGACCACCTGATCTGCTTCTTGAGAAATCTGTCTGCGGGCCAGGAAGCAACAGTTAGAACTGGACATGGAACAACAGACTGGTTCCAAATAGGAAAAGGAGTACGTCAAGGGTGTATATTGTCACCCTGCTTATTTAACTTCTATGCAGAGTACATCATGAGAAACGCTGGGCTGGAAGAAGCAGAAGCTGGAATCAAGATTGCCAGGAGAAATATCAATAACCTCAGATATGCAGATGACACCACCCTTATGGCAGAAAGTGAAGAGGAACTAAAAAACCTCTTGATGAAAGTGAAAGTGGAGAGTGAAAAAGTTGGCTTAAAGCTCAACGTTCAGAAAACGAAGATCATGGCATCTGGTCCCATCACTTCATGGGAAATAGATGGGGAAACAGTGGAAACAGTGTCAGACTTTATTTTGGGGGGCTCCAAAATCACTGCAGATGGTGACT
>NW_011494801.1:1649765-1661499 GCF_000754665.1 Bison bison bison
GTAAGTCTCAGTGAACTCCGGGAGTTGATGATGGACAGGGAGGCCTGGCGTGCTGCGATTCATGGGGTCGCAAAGAGTCGGACAGGACTGAGCGACTGAACTGAACTGAACTGAACTATTGACCTATGGGTTGTTTTTCCGGTTTCAGGCTATTAGGAATAATGCTGCTAGGAGCAATCTTTTTTTTAAAAAGAATTTATTTATTGTTGTTTTTGGCCATGCCACATGGTATTTGGGATTAGTTCCTCGACCAGGGATTGAACCTATGATCCCTGCACTGGAAGCTCGGAATCTTAGTCACTGGACAGCAAGGGAAGTGCTTAAGAGCATTCTTGTACATGTGTTTTGGAGAACACATATATGCATTTCACTTGGGCATATACCTAAAAGTGGAATTGCTGAGTCAGTTTACACCCCCCAAGCAAAATGTGAGAGGTCTGTATCCCAGTTAACATTTGCTATTGTCAGTATTTTAAAATTTGGACTTCTTGGTAGGTGAGTGGTGGCATCTGTGGTTTTGTTTCCCTGGAGGTACTAGAGAAATTAAGCATGGCCATTTTGGATGCCATGCAAATCTTAAGGTAGTAAGCAGTGTTTAAATCTGACTCAGAGTATTGGGTTTAGTTCTACTCACTTCATTTGAAGTTCATGGACTATGAAATTTGAGGAATGATGCGAGACATTGGAAACATTGTCAGGAGATGACACTTGGGTGAAAATGGTCATTGCCTTTGGATGTTTAAACTGAAATGTGAAAGGTGTGGGGTAACCTGGAGATATATGTGCAAAGTCTAATTAGACCCCTGAATTTATCAAAAGAATTCCCCTACTTTCTCCCTCAGGTAGAGATGGGATTTGGTTAAACAAGAATGAAGTGCATGGGAAGGTTGAAGAAGGAAAGGAAAGTTGGTGTTGGTCAGTGGAGGGAGCTAGTTTATCAGAGAATAGGTAACCATAAGTAGTATGATTTCTATAGGAATGGATGCTCTGAAGAGGCTTCCGCAGAGGTGCTGAGCAGTCATGAGCAGAGTTAGGACTGAACAGCACTGAGCAGGGTGTAGCTCCTACCCCATTCATTGACTATCTCAACTTTACTCTCTTTGGCTGTCACTTGTAAGAATGTCAGTTTTAATAAGTAACAATATAGGACATCCAGTTAAATTTGAATTTTAAAGAGACAGTGAATACTTTTTTTAGTATAAATATCTCAGATTGCTTGCTACCTACAAGCCTCTTCAATCTTGGCAATACTACACCCTCTTCCTATGTACAGTACAGACTGTTTTGCTTTAAACTCTAAAACTAAAATGGGTTAGATTTATTTTTTGCTTTGAAAGGATCAAGTAGGATCAATGGCTAGCAATCCCTGGGAGGCAAATTTAACATTGTACCTGGTTAGTCTTAGTATTGGAATATTGGAGTGAGAGACGTATGTCTGCAAGGTTGTAGAGGTGATTCTTGTCTTTAGTGGAAAGATGAATTACATATATATATTTAATTGTAGTATTTACAATGTTTCAGATGTGTATTGTTTTAAACAAGGTGATTTGAGGATTTGGACAGATTTTTCTAAGTTTATGATTATCAGGTAAGGAAAGTCGGTGCATTTGGAGATCAAGATAACAAATATAGAAGGGAAACTAGAATAATAAAATTATCTGTTAATGGACTGAAGAGGCAAAGACATCTAAAATGAATACCTGAGCTTTTCTGTTTTAGAAAACTTACCTTTTCTGCTTTAAGTTCTGCAACATCAGAAAATGATTACTGTCACGGCATTTTATTTTTCCAGTCATGCCACACGGCCTGTGAGATCTTGGTTCCCTGGCCAGGGATTGAACCCATGCCCCCTGAAGTGAAAGCATGGAATTTTAACCACGGGACCACCAGGGAAGTCCCTATTAAGGCCTTTTTATGAAGGCAATGGCACTCCACTCCAGTACTCTTGCCTGGAAAATCCCATGGACGGAGGAGCCTCGTGGGCTGCAGTCCATGGGGTCGCTAAGAGTCAGGCACGACTAAGTGACTTCACTTTCACTTTTCACTTCCATGCATTGGAGAAGGAAATGGCAACCCACTCCAGTGTTCTTGCCTGGAGAATCCCAGGGAAGGGGGAGCCTCGTGGGCTGCCGTCTATGGGGTCGCACAGAGTCGGACACGACTGAAGTGACTTAGCAGCAGCAGCAGCATTCTTTCTAGAATACCGTGGTACATCCCATTTTATGACACTTTGGGGATGTTTATAACCTAGAGAAAATATTTAATTTTAGAGCACTTTTAATGTCTACAGATGTACCCTCATCAATTATTTGTCCAGTTAAATCAAGAATAGAGCTTGAACAGAGTGTGGCCACTGAGAAAGCATGAAAGCGTCTAGGAATGAGGATATCTGACAGAGTGAAAGAGCAGGGCCTCGATGACATACCAAGACAGATTTTCCTGAATGAAGAAGAGTGTGTGTTCAATTTTAATTTGCTTAAAGAAAACTCAGCAATACCCTCAAAGGAAAATGAAGCTAAAGATCAATTATATCCATTATTGTTTCTCTAAATATATAATAGATTTTAGTTTCCACCCCATTTTTCATCAATATGTAAAATCAGATTTTACAAGAATCCAAAGGAGATACTCTGAACATAAAGGGATAATGTTATCTGTCAAGAAAGCTTGCCAGACCACTCTAGTCAAGGCAATTTTCCCTCTAAGCTATGAGGGCATTTAGTGTCTATAAATTTAAGTGCCTTATTATCTATTTTTAAAATCCTTGGTTATCTTTTGATCTGTTTATGTCTTCTCTGAATTGAAGCTTCTCTGTTTTATAGATCACATTCAATGTATAAGTGTGTTTCCTCCACAACATCTTTCTAGAGCTCCTTCACATGGTAGGCATTTGCTATTTGATGACTGATAAGGGTATCATTTGAGAAGTTGCAGGAGAGAGGTAAATAGATAGTAATCTAGAAAAATAGAACATCTAGGATAAATAGGATAAGGTAACACTGAAACGTTCAAACTTCTAATCTCACTTAAAGGATTGACGCAGATATATTCAAGATGAACTTCCATTCCTAGCCCAAGGCTTCCCCACTTTCCTTAAGCTCCCAAACCTACTTCCCCAAGGGTAGCCCTCAACTGAGCTCTGCAACCACTGTTTCTACTCCTACAGTCACATACCTCTTCTTTCTCCAAGGCTGAGGAAAATCAGGGCCTAGATTAGAGACTAGATCTTTCAGGATCTAGTCAGGAGTGCAGAAGACAGGAAAAGAGCCTGGATGACATTATTCAGAAGACAGCAGAAGTGCCATGTCTGTCTAAAGCTGACCATAAAATGACAGTTTTCTCTAAAAGCCGTTCTCCTGGCCACACCCTCATCAGTAGCTCATTGTTTCACGGGCACGGACTGTGCTTCTGATTGGCTGGCACTGCCATCCCCTCCCCCCACCAGCCCCAGTGGCCCATGGCTCACAGAAGGATGGGTTCAGGGTCCCTAGATGGAGATTTGGGGCAAGGGTCAGAGAGACTGCTATGACCCCAAAGTAGTCCTGACTATGTGGAGGGTGGTTGAACTTAGGCAATAGTTGGCAGGTGATTATAAAGACAAGTTTTTCCTGAGTAAACACCCATTTTTGGTTAATAATGATTGTGACTTCTACCAGAACTATTAAATTTACACTACAATACTTATCTTCAGAGATTTTTGTGAAGTAAATTTTTGACCTGTCTTTTCTGACTGGTCAAGCCCATCATTCAGCTCATTTAAGTCGCTCAATTGTGTGCGACTCTTTGCAACCCCATGCACCGCAGTATGCCAGGCTTCCCTGTCCATCACCAACTTGCAGAGCTTACTCAAACTCATGTCCATAGAGCTGGTGATGCCATCCAACAATCTCATCCTCTGTTGTCCCCTTCTCCTTCTGCCTTCAATCTTTCCCAGCATCAGGGTCTTTTCCAATGAGTCAGTTCTCTGCATTAGGTGGCCAGAGTAATGAAGCTTCAGCTTCAGCATCAGTCCTTTCAGTGAGTATTCAGGATTGATTTTCTTTAGGAGTGACTGGTTGGATCTCCTTGCAGCCCAAGGGACTCTCAAGAGTCCAACACCAGAGTTCAAAAGCATCAATTCTTCGGTGCTCAACTTTCCTTATAGTCCAACTCTCTCATCCATACATAACTACTGGAAAAAACCATAGCTTTGACGACACAGACCTTTGTTGGCAAAGTAATGTCTCTGCTTTTTAATACGCTATCTAGGTTGCTCATAGCTTTACTTCCAAAGAGTAATTTCATGGCTGCAGTCACCATCTGCAGTGATTTTGGAGCCCAGGAAAATAAAGCCTCTCACTGTTTCCATTGTTTCCCCATCTATTTGCCATGAAGTGATGGGACTGGATGCTATGGCCTTAGTTTTTTGAACATTGAGTTTTTAAGCCAACTTTTTCACTCTCCTCTTTCACTTTCATCAAGAGGCTCTTTAGTTCTTCTTCCCTTTCTGCCATAAGGGTGGTTTCTGAGGTTATTGATATTTCTCCCAGCAATCTTGATTCCAGCTTGTGCTTCATCCCACCCAGCATTTCGTATAATGTACTCTGCATTTAAGTTAAATGAGCAGGGTGACAATATACAGCCTTGATGTACTGCTTTGCTGATTTGGAACCAGTGTGTTGTTTCATGTCCAGTTCTAACTGTTGCTTTTTGACCAGCATACAGATTTCTCAGGAGGCAGGTCAGGTGGTCTGGTATTCCCATCTCTAAAAAATTTTCCATTTTGTTATGATCCACATAGTCAAAGGCTTTGGCATAGTCAATAAAGCAGAAATAGGTGTTTTTCCAGAACCCTCTTGCTTGTTCGATGATCCGACGGATGTTGGCAATTTGATCTCTGGTTCCTTTGTCTTTTCTAAATCCAGCTTGAACATTTGGAAGTTCATGGTTCATGTACTGTTGAAGCCTTGCTTGGAGAATTTTGAGCATCACTTTGCTAGTGTGTGAAGTGAGTGCAGTTGTGCGGTAGTTTGAGCATTCTTTGGCATTGCCTTTCTTTGGGATTGGAATGAAAACTGACCTTTTCCAGTCCTGTGGCCACTGCTGAGTTTTCCAAATTTGCTGGCATATTGAGTGCAGCACTTGCACAGCATCAACTTTTGGGATTTGAAATAGCTCAACTGGAATTTCATTACCTCCACTAGCTTTGTTTGTAGTGATGCTTCCTAAGGTCCACTTGACTTCCCATTCCAGGATGTCTGGCTCTAGGTGAGTAATCACATCATCGTGGTTATCTGGGTCATGAAGATCTTTTTTGTATAGTTCTGTGTATTCTTGCCAACTCTTCTTAATATTGTCTGCTTCTGTTAGGTCCGTACCATTTCTGTCCTTTATTGTGCCCATCTTTGCAATGAAATATTCCCTTGGTATCTCTAATTTTCTTGAAGAGAATTCTAGTCTTTCACATTCTTATTTTCCTCTATTTCTTTGCACTGATCATTGAGAAAAGCTTTCTTATATCTCCTTGCATTCAAATGGGCATATCTTTCCCTTTTCCCTTTTGCCGTTAGCTTCTCTTCTTTTCTCAGCTATCTGTAAGGCCTCCTCAGACAACCATTTTGCCTTTTTGCATTTCTTTTTCTTGGGGATGGTCTTGGTTATTGCCTCCTGTACAATGTTACGAACTTCTGTCCATAGTTCTTCAGGCACTCCGTCTATCAGATCTAATCCCTTGAATCCATTTGTCACTTCCACTGTAACTTCCACTGTAACGCTGTATGGATTTGATTTAGGTCATACCTGAAAGGTCTAGTGGTTTGGTTTTCTCTACTTTCTTCAATGTAAGTCTGAATTTTACAATAAGGAGTTTATGATCTGAGCCACACTCAGCTCCCAGTCTTATTTTTGCTGACTGTATAGAAATTCACCATCTTTGGCTGCAAAGAATATAATCAGTCTGATTTCAGTATTGACCATCTGGTGATGTCCATGTGTAGAGTCATCTCTTGTGTTGTTGGAGAGGGTGTTTGCTATGACAGGTGCATTCTCTTGGCCAAACTCTGTTAGTCTTTGCCCTGCTTCATTTTGTACTCCACGCCAAACTTGCCTGTTACTCCAGGTATCTCTTGACTTCCTACTTTTGCATTCCAGTCCCCTATAATGAAAAGGACATCTTTTTGGGGTGTTAGTTCTAGAAGGCCTTGCAGGTCTTCACAGAACTGTTCAACTTCAGCTTCTTCAGCATTACTGGTTGGGGCATAGACTTGGATTACTGTGATATTGAATGGTTTGCTTTGGATATGAACAGAGATTATTCTGTTGTTTTTGAGGTTTCATCCAAGTACTGCATTTCAGACTCTTTTGTTGACTATGAGGGTACTCCATTTCTTCTAAGGGATTCTTGCCCACAGTAGTAGAAAAAATGGTCATCTGAGTTAAATTCACCCATTCCAGTCCATTTTAATTCACTGATTCCTAAAATGTCGATGTTCACTCTTGCCATCTCCTATTTGACCACTTCCAATTTACCTTGATTCATGGACTTAACATTCCAGGTTCCTATGCAATATTGCTCTTTACAGCATCGGACCTTGCTTCTATCACCAGTCACATCCACAACTGGGTGTTGTTTTCACTTTGGCTCCGTCTCTTCATTCTTTCTGGAGTTATTTCTCCACTTATCTCCAGTAGGATATTGGGCACCTACTGACCTGGAGAGTTCATCTTTCAATGTCCTATCTTTTAGATTCACCACAGAATTCAAATTCTGAATTAAGAATTCAAATCCAAATAGACCAAATTCACCACAGAGATAACTTACAACCCAATGTGGCACTGGATTTGAGTTTCTTCATTCCATGGACACTGGTAAAATATATATTAAGTGGGTGGCATATTTTCTAACAGCATAAATCAATTTTGATTTTCTAGCTGTTCTTATGTATGTCACAACTACAATTGCTACTTAGTGACACATTTGTAAAAATCTGAATTTTAAAAAGTTGAACTGAATAACAAGCCAACATTCTCAAATAAAGCCCAGCTCTATAGTGAAATTTATTGTGTGTTTCAAAATGTTGTAAAATGCAGTTGTGTTAAGGGAGGAGAAAAAGAAACTCATTTAATTATGTTTGCTGACTGAATTTTCTAGTATTGTAGAAACTGGTCTTAACAAAATTATAATCATACCTCATATAATTAAACAGACTCCTTAGGATGAAAGCCAGTCCTAATAAGTACCAGTGCTTTCTGTTTCATTATATAAACAAGCTCCAACAGAAACTGGTTTTAATGAGAGCAACTTGGGCTTTGAGGGCAATCCTTGTTATGATTCAACCTTTCACTGCTATAACAACTTAAAAAACAATCTGTTTACTATGGAGAAACAACAGTATTGATGTATTTTGGATCAATGTTTCTTTGAAATGAATGCCAAGCCACAAAACACATTAGATTAAGAGTTAATCTCTTACTGAGCCTCTCTACCCGACCTCTTCCCCTGGAGGAGGAAATGGCAACTCACTCCAGTATTTCTTGCCTGGAAAATCCCATGGACAGAGGAGCCTTGCGGGCTATAGTCCATGGGGTCACAAAGAATTGGACATGACTTAGCAACTGAACAATGCATGGTATCCCACCTCTAGCCTACCACCCCAAGCAGTGAAAGTCTCAAGAATTTCAACAGTTATTGCCTCAGAAGGTGTGCAAATAGGTAAACTATATCCTTTTTACAGCTAAATTAAAACTCTTTGTTTAATAAAGTACTTCTGGGATCTTGTTTTGGTTCTATTGTCAATTAATAAGCTTACCATTTCCTGAAATTTTCTACATTTTATTTAACACCCATCACACACCAGAAAGTGAAAGTGTTAGTTGCTCAGTCATGCTTACTGTATACAACCCCACCAGGCTCCTCTGTCCATGGAATTCTCCAGGCAAGAAAATGGGTGGGTAGCCATTTCTTCCTCCATGGGATCTTCCTGACTCAGGGATCGAATGCTGGTCTCCTGCATTGCAAGTGAACTCTTAAGTGTCTGAGCCACAAGGGAAGCCCACCACACACCAGGCACTGTATTAAAACATTTTCTCAGTTATCTCTATGACAATCCCATGGAGTACTATATTTTCCCCATTTTAATCTTGAAAATACTAAAACCCAGAAACAAACATTACATCTCACAGTTATGTAAGGGTTTCCCCAGTGGCTCAGGGTAAAGAATCTATCTGCCTGCAATGAAAGAGCCATAGAAGATGCAAGTTTGATCCCTGGGTCAGGAAGACCCCCTGAAGGAAATGGCAACCCACTCCAGTATTCTTGCCAGGATAATACCATAGACAGAAGGAGACTGGTGAGCTATATTACGTGGGGTCACAAACACATAGGACTGAGTACGCATGCACAGTTGATATGTGGCAGAGTTGGGTTGAAACACAGGCCCACCAGACCTTGCCTTGGGAAAACATACCTAATGAAGTGATCAATAAGGATTTGTTAAAAAAATTTTGATATAGAATTAAACTCAACTAGACTGATTGATTTTTACCACTGTGAAATGCTCTTTCATGAAGTTTAGCAGCTATATTAGTAAGGACTTCTACTATACAGTTTCTTTTTTCTAAATTTTTGAGAGTAGTTGTGACATGGATCCTTGGAAGCTTTTGATTGGATACATATGTCAGCTACAAACTGGCACTTGCCATGAGCATTTGCTAATGACTAAACAACAACAACAACAATGGTATTTGCTGCCTGCCACTATTTGCTGTTTGCTTCAGCACAGAGACTGAACCCTGTACTGCTGCATCTTCTGACCTTCAACATCCCCTGAAGAAGTTCAGGGTGAAGTGAGGCACTCTGTCCTCCAGGGAATCTGGTGGGAAGGTCTTTAGATAGTTGGATATTTTTATGCACAGATTATATGACGTGTATCTCTGCATCTCCTCATGTCTGGAAAAGCACTAAATCTGTTCATGGTGAGATCAGATCCTCATGACTTGGAGAAAACTTCTTGTAAAGTAAGCTCTTGATTGCACTGAAATTGCCCTTCACCCAAACCTTATATATTGACCTTCCCCTACTACTTCTTTGGAGCAGTCTCTCAGAGGTATCTGAGGTGCTGCCTACTGGGTTGCAGTCCTCATTTCACCCTCAACAAAACTCAACTTGCAACTCTCAAGTTGTGCACCTTTTTTAGTTGACACGTAAGAATCTTTACGATTTTGGGGAAACAGACTCTTGTAGGGTACAAACAAAACATTATGTGCACCAGGACCCAGGAAAAAGGAGCAGTTGCCCCACAAGAGACTGAGCCAGACTTGCCTGTGGGTGTCCAAGAATCTCTGGTGGATGCGTGGGTTGACAGTGGCCTGCTGTGGGGTCAGAGGTATGGAATAAAACAGTGCTGGCATAAGTCCTTTTGAAGCACCATTACACCTACCATCTTTGCATGAAATGTTCCCTTGGTATCTCTAATTTTCTTGAAGAGATCTCTAGTCTTTCCCATTCCGTTATTTTCCTCTATTTCTTTGCATTGACCACTCAGGAAGGTTTTCTTTTCTCCCCTTGCTATTCTTTGGAACTCTGCATTCAAATGGGTATATTTTTCCTTTTATCCTTTGCCTTTAGCTTCTCTTCTTTTCTTAGCTATTTGTATAGCCTCCTCAGACAACCATTTTGCCTTTTTGCATTTCTTTTTCTTGGGGATGGTTTTGATCACTGCCTCTTGTGCAATATCATGAACCTGTGTCCATACTTCTTCAGACACTCTATCAGATCTAATCCCTTGAATCTATTTGTCACCTCCACTGTATAATCATAAGGGATTTGATTCAAGTCATACATGAATGGTCTAGTGGTTTTCTTCAGTTTAAGTCTGAATTTGGCAATAAGGAGTTCACGATCTAAGTCATAGTCAGCTCCCGGTCTGTTTTTGCTGACTGTATAGAGCTTCTCCATCTTTGGCTGCAAAGAATATAATCAATCTGTTTCAGTATTGACCATCTGGTGATGTCTATGTGTAGAGTCGTCTCTTGTGTTGTTGGAAGAGGGTGTTTGCTATGACAGGTACATTCTCTTGGCCAAACTCTGTTAGCCTTTGCCCTGCTTCATTTTGTACTCCAATGCCAAACTTGCCTGTTACTCCAGGTATCTCTTGACTTCCTACTTTTGCATTCCAGTCCCCTATAATGAAAAGGATATCTTTTTTGGGTGTTAGTTCTAGAAGGCCTTGTAGGTCTTCTTAGAACTGTTCAACTTCAGCTTCTTCAGCATTACTGGTTGGGGCATAGACTTGGATTACTGTGATATTGAATGGTTTGCCTTGGAAATGAACAGAGATCATTCTGTCACTTTTGAGATTGCATTTAAGTACTGCATTCTGGACTCTTCTGTTTACTATGATGGCTATTCCATTTCTTCTAAGGGATTCTTGCCCACAGTAGTAGATAAAATGGTCATCTGAGTTAGATTCACCTATTCCAGTCCATTTTAGTTCGCTGATTCCTAGAATGTTGATGTTCACTCTTGCCATCTCCTGTTTGACCACTTTCAATTTGCCTTGATTCATGGATCTAACGTTCCAGGTTCCTATGCAATATTGCTCTTTACAGCATTGGAGTTTACTTCCATCACCAGTCACATCCACAACTGGGTGTTGTTTTCACTTTGGCTCTATCTTTTCATTCTTTCTGGAGTTATTTCTCCACTTATCTCCAGTAGCATATTGGGCACCTACCAACCTGGGGAGTTCATCTTTCAATGTCCTATCTTTTTGCCTTTTCATGCTGTTCATGGGGTTCACAAGGCAAGAATACTG
Source organism: Bison bison bison (assembly GCF_000754665.1). Classification (NCBI taxonomy): domain Eukaryota; kingdom Metazoa; phylum Chordata; class Mammalia; order Artiodactyla; family Bovidae; genus Bison; species Bison bison. The sequence continues at coordinate 1,660,559 of NW_011494801.1, forward strand.
AAGTGGTTTGCCATTCCCTTCTCCAGTGGACCACATTTTGTCAGACCTCTCCACCATGACCCATCCATCTTAGGTGGCCCTACACAGCATGGCTCATAGTTTCATTGAGTTACTGTGGAAAATTTTGAAAGAGATGGGAATACCAGATCACCTGATCTGCCTCTTGAGAAATCTGTATGCAGGTCAGGAAGCAACAGTTAGAACTGGACATGGAACAACAGACTGGTTCCAAATAGGAAAAGGAGTACGTCAAGGCTGTATATTGTCACCCTGCTTATTTAACTTCTATGCAGAGTACATCATGAGAAATGCTGGACTAGAAGAAACACAAGCTGGGATCAAGATTGCCAGGAGAAATATCAACAACCTCAGATATGCAGATGACACCACCCTTATGGCAGAAGGTGAAGAGGAACTCAAAAGCCTCTTGATGAAAGTGAAAATGGAGAGTGAAAAAGTTGACTTAAAGCTCAACATTCAGAAAACGAAGATCATGGCATCCAGTCCCATCATTTCATGGGAAATAGATGGGGAAAAAGTGGAAACAGTGGCAGACTTTATTTTTTTTGGCTCCAAAATCACTCCAGATGGTGATTGCAGCCATGAAATTAACAGACACTTACTCCTTGGAAGGAAAGTTATGACCAACCTAGATAGCATATTCAAAAGCAGAGACATTACTTTGCCAACAAAGGTCCATCTAGTCAAGGCTATGGTTTTTCCTGTGGTCATGTATGGATGTGAGAGTTGGACTGTGAAGAAGGCTGAGTACTGAAGAATTGGTGTTTTTGAACCGTGGTGTTGGAGAAGACTCTTGAGAGTCCCTTGGCCTGCAAGGAGATCCAACCAGTCCATTCTGAAGGAGATCAGCCCTGGGATTTCTTTGGAAGGAATGATGCTAAAGCTGAAACTCCAGTACTTTGGCCACCTCATGCGAAGCT
>NW_011494801.1:1661599-1747120 GCF_000754665.1 Bison bison bison
CTGGGAGGGGATTGGGGGCAGGAGGAGAAGGGGATGACAGAGGATGAGATGGCTGGATGGCATCACTGACTCGATGGACATGAGTCTGAGTGAACTCCGGGAGTTGATGATGGACAGGGAGGCCTGGTGTGCTGCGATTCATGGGGTCGCAAAGAGTCGGACACGACTGAACTGAACTGATGGTCCATGTAATCAAATTGGTTAATTTTCTGTGATTGTGTTTTTCAGTCTGTCCGCCCTCTGATGGAGAAGGATAAGAGGCTTATGGAAGCTTTCTGATGAGAGAGACTGACTGAGGGGGAAACTGGGTCTTGTTCTGATGGGCAGGGTCATGCTCAGTAAATCTTTAATCGAATTTTCTTTTGATGGGCAGGGCTGTGTTCCCTTCCTGTTGTTTGACCTCAGGCTAAGTTATGGTGGAGGTAATGAAGATAATGGAGACCTCCTTCAAAAGATGCCATGCATGCACTGCTACTCTCAGTGCTCCCAATCCTGCAGTAGGCTACCATCATCCCATGCCTCAGCTGGAGACTCCTGAAAACTCATGGACAAGACTGGGTCAACCTCTTGTGGGGTCACTGCTCCTTTCTCCTAGGTCCTGGTGCTCACAAGGTTCTGTTTGTGCCCTCCAAGAGTCTGTTTCTCCAGTCATGTGTAAGTTGGGAGTAATGGCGACCTCCTCCAAGAGGGCTTATGCCATACCCAGGTCAGTTGCACCCAGAGCCCCTGCCCCTGCAGCAGGCCACTGCTGACCTGTACCTTGGCAGGAGACACTCAAACACAATTCTGGCTAAGTTTCTGTGTGGTCTTTTTGTCCTGGTGCACACAAGTTTTCTTTAAGCCCTCTGAGCATCTGTGGCGGGCAAGTGGTTTGATTCTAAGAGCGATTTTGCCCTTCCTACCATCTTGCTGGGGCTTATCCTTTGCCTTTGGACATGGAGTATCTTTTTTTGGTGGGATCCAACATTCTCCAGTTGATGGTTGTTCAGCAGCGAGTTGAAGTTTTAGAGTTCATGCAGGATAAGATGAGCACATGTCCTTCTACTCTGCCATCTTATGCCACAAGGGAACATTTTATGCAAAGATGGGTAAAACAAAGGACAGAAATGGTATGGATCTAACAGAAGCAGAAGATATTAAGAAGAGGTGGCAAGAATACACAGAAGAACCATACAAAAAAGATATTAATGACCCAGATAACCACAATGGTGAGATCACTCACTTAGAGCCAGACATCCTGGAATGTGAAGTCATGTGGGCCTTAGGAGGCATCACTATGGACAAAGTTAGTGGAGGTAATGGAATTCCAGTTGAGCTATTTCAAATCCTAAAAGATGATGCTGTGACAGTGCTGCACTCCATATGTCAGCAAATTTGGAAAACTCAGCAGTGGCCACAGGACTGGAAAATGTGTTTTCTTTCCAATTCCAAAGAAAGGCAATGCCAAAGAATATTCAGACTTCTGCACAATTGCATTCATCTCACAGCCTAGCAAAGTAATGCTCAAAATTCTCCATGACAGGCTTCAACAGTATGTGAATCTTGAACTTCCTGATGTTCAAGCTGGATACAGAAAGGCAGAGGAACCAGAGATCAAGTTGCCAATATCTGCTGGATCATCAAACAAGCAAGAGAGTTCCAGAAAAAACATCTATTTCTGTTTTATTGACTATGCCAAAGGCTTTGACTGTGTGCATATGAACAAACTGGGAAATTCTTCAAGAGATGGGACTGCCTCCTGACCTGCCTCCTGAGATATCTGTATGCAGGTCAAGAAGCAACAGTTAGAATGGGACATGGAACAACAGACTGGTTACAAATCAGGAAAGGAGTATATCAAGGCTGCATATTGTCACCTTGCTTATTTAACTTCTATGCAGAGTCCATCATGCAAAATGCCAGGTTGGATGAAGCACAAGCTGGAATCAAGATTGCTGGGGGAAATATCAATAACCTCAGATAGGCAGATGATGCCATCTTTTTGGCAGAAAGGGAAGAAGAACTAAAGAGCCTCTTGATGAAAGAGAATGAGAGTGAAAAAGTTGGCTTAAAACTCAACATTCAGAAAACTAAGACAATGGCATCCTGTCTCATCACTTCATGGCAAATAGATGGGGAAATAAAGGAAACAGTAACCAAATTTATTTTTTGTGGCTTTTAAATCACTGCAGATGGTGACTGCAGCCATGAAATTAAAAGATGCTTGCTCCTTAGAAGAAAAGTTATGACCAAGCTAGACAGCATATTAAAAAGCTGACACATTACTTTGCCAACAAAGGTCCATATAATCAAAGCTATGGTTTTCCAGTAGTCATGTACAGATGTGAGAGTTGGACTATAAAGAAAGCTGAATGCTGAAGAACTGATGCTTTTGAACAGTGGTGTTGGAGAAAACTCTTGAGAGTCCCTTGGACTGCGAGATCCAACCAGTCAATGCTAAAGGAAATCAGTACTGAATATTCACTGGAAGGCCTGATGATGAAGCTGAAATTTCCATACTTTAGCCACCTGATGTGAAGAGCTGACTCATTTGAAAAGACCCTGATTCTGGGAAAGATTGAAGGTGGGAGGAGATGGGGATGACTGAAGATGAGATGGTTGGATGGCATCACCAACTCGATGGACATGAGGTTGAGTAAGCTCTGGGCGTTGGTGATGGACAGGGAAGCCTGGCATGCTATGGTCCATGGGTTCGAAAAGAGTCAGACAGGACTTAACTGAACTACCCCTACGATAGTTTGGCCTCAGGCCAAACAACAGGCAGGGAACAAAGCCTGGCTCATCAACAGAAATTTGGATTAAAGATTTACTAAGCAGGTCCTGCCCATCAGAACAAGACCCAGATTTACCCACAGCCAGTCCCTCCCATCGGGAAGCTTCCATAAGCCTCTTATGCTTATCTATCAGAGTGCAGACAGAATCAAAACGAAAATCACAGAAACTAACCAAAATGAACATATGGATCACAGATTTGTCTAACTCAATGAAACTATGGGCCATGCCTGGTAGGGCCACCCAAGACAGATGGTTCATGGTGGAGATTTTGACAAAACATGGTCCACTGGAGAAGGGAACAGCAAACCACTTCAGAAATTGAGAACCTTGAGAACCTGATGGATAATGTGAAAATAGAAAAAAGATATGACATTGAAAGATGAACTCCCGAGGTTGGTAGGTGCCTAATATGCTACTGGAGAAGAGTGGAGAAAAAACTCCAAAAGAATGAAGAGATGGCGCCAAAGCGAAAAAAATGCCCAGTTGTGGATGTGACTGGTGATAGAAGCAGGTCCGATGCTGTAAAGAGCAATATTGCATAGGAACCTGGAATGTTAAGTCCATGAATCAAGGTAAATTGGAAGTGGTCAAACAGGAGATGGCTAGAGTGAAGACTGACATTTTAGGTATTAGTGAACTAAAATGGATCAGAATGGGCAAATTTAATTCAATGACCATTATATCTACTACCGTGGGTAAGAATCCCTTAGAAGAAGTGGTGTACCCCTCATAGTCAACAAAAGAGCATTAAATGCAATACTTGGGTGCAAATCTCGTTTCCAAGGCAAACCATTCAATATCACAGTAATCCAAGTCTATGCCCCAACCAGAAACACTGAAGAAACTGAAGTTGAATGGTTCTATGAAGACTTAGAAGACTTTCTAGAACTAAAGCCCCCAAAAATGTTCTTTTCATCACAGGAGACTGGAATGAAAAATGAAGCAGGGCAAAGGCTAATAGAGTTTTGTCAAGAGAATACTCTGGTCATAACAAACAGCCTCTTCCAATAACACAAGAGAAGACTACCTATGCACATCACTAGATGGTCAATACTGAAATCAGATTGATTCTGTTCTTTGCAGCCAAAGATGGAGTGCTATACAGTCAGCAAAAACAAGACTGGGAGCTGAGTGTGGCTAAGATCATAAACTCCTTATTGTAATATTCAGACTTAAATTGAACAAAGTATAGAAAACCACTCGATCATTCAAGTATGAGGTAAATCAAATCCCTGACGATTATAAAGTGGAAGTGACAAATAAAGATTCAAAGGATTAGATCTGATAGACAGAGTGCCTGAAGAATGATGGATGGGGGTTCATGACATTGTAAAGGTCGTGGTGATCAAAATCATTCTCAAGAAACAGAAGTTCAAAAAGGCAAAATAGTTGTCTGAGGAGGCCGTACAAATAGCTGAGGAAAGAAGAAAAGTGAAAGTAATAGGGAAAAGGAAAGATACATCCACCTGAATGCAGAGATCCAAAGAACAGCAAGGAGAGATAAGAAAGCCTTCCTAAGTGATCACTGTAAAGAAACAGAGGAAAACAATAGAATGGGAAAGACTAGAGATCCCTTCAAGAAAATTACAGATACTAAGCGAACATTTCATGCAAAGATGGACACAATAGAGGACTGAAATGGTATGGAACCTAACAGAAGCAGAAGATATTAAGAGGAGGTGGCAAGAATACACAAAAGATCTATACAAAAAAAAATTCTGATGATCCAGATATTCATGATGGTGTGATTACTCACCTAGAGCCAGACATCCTGGAGTGTGAAGTCAAGTGGGCCTTAGGAGGCATCACTACAAACATAGCTAGGGGAGGTAATGGAATTCCAGTTGAGCTATTTCAAATCCTAGAAGATGATGCTGTGAAAGGGCAGCACTCAATATGCCAGCAAATTTGGAAAACTCTGCAGTGGCCACAGGACTGGTTGGACTCAGTTCTCATTCCAACCCCAATGAAAGGAAATGCCAAAGAATGATCAAACTACTGCACAATTGCACTCATTTCACATGCTAGCAAAGTAATACTGAAAATTCTCCAAGCCAAGCTTCAACATTATGTGAACTGAGAACTTCTTGATGTTCAAGATGGATATAGGAAAGGCAGAGGAACCCGAGATCAAGTTGCCAATATCTGGTGGATCAAAGAAAAAGCCTGAGAATTCCAGAAAAACATCTACTTCTGCTTTATTGACTATGCTAAAGCCTTTGGGTCGATCACAAGTGGTAAATTGTCTAAGAGATGGGAATAGCAGATCAACTTCCCTGCCTCCTGAGAAATCTGTATGCAGGTCAAGAGGCAACAGTTAGAACCAGACATAGAACAACAGTCTGGTTCCAAATTGGGAAAGGAGTGCATCAAGGCTGTAGATTGTCACCCTGTTTATTTAACTTAAATGCAGAGTACATCATGAGAAATACTGTACCTGGATGAAACACAAGTTGGAATCAAGATTGCCAGGAGAAATGTCAACAACTTCAGATATGCAGAAGACACCACCCTTATTGAAGAAAGTGAAGAGAAATTAAAGAGCCTCTTGATGAAAGTGAAAGAGGAGAGTGGAAGAGCTGGCTTAAAACTCAACATTCAAAAAATGAAGATCATGGCATCCAGTCCTATCACTTCATGGCAAATAGATGAGGAAACAGTGGAAATAGTGACAGACTCTTTTTTTCTTTGGCTTGAAAAATCACTGGGGATGGAGACAGCAGGCATGAAGTTAAAAGATGCTTGCTCCTTGGAAGAAAAGCTATGACCAACCCAGACAGCATATTAAAAAGCAGAGACATTAGTTTGCTGACTAATATAGTCAAAGCTATGGTTTTTCCAATGGTCATGTATGGATGTGAGAGTTGGACTATAAAGAAAGCTGAGTGCTGAAGAATTGATGCTTTTGAACTGTGGTGTTGGAGAAGACTCTCTAGAGTCCCTTGGACTGCAAGGAGCTCAAACCAGTCCATCCTAAGGGAAATTAGTCCTGAATATTCATTGGAAGGACAGATGCTGAAGCTGAAGCTCTAATACTTTAGCTACCTGATGTGAAGAACTGACTCAGAAAAGACACTCATGCTGGGAAAGATCGAAGGCAGGAGAATTGGACGATAGAGGATGAGATGGTTGGATGGCATCACCGACTCAATGGACATGAGTTTGCACAAGCTCTGGGAGTGGTGATGGATAGGGAAGCCTGATGTGCTGTAGTCCATGTGGTCACAAAGAGTTGGACGCTACTGAATGACTGAACTGAAGATTCAATAATGGAATGGATTAAAGTTTTTGGGTAGAAAAGAAGCATGATGAAGTCTGTCAGAATTTTTGAGAACGAAGAGTAAGTGATTGCTTCTAAATACTACAATAAATTTGACTGACAATTGGGTGTTAGAGAACCCATATAGGAAAGAGCAGGTTTTAATGAAAGGAAGTGAAATACCAATTCAATACATGCATTTTAATAAACTTTTTGTATCTAGGCCAATTTTCATAGTAAATTTTATGCTCAATGCTTAACCCTAGAAAACACGTGCACATGCGTGCACTCCTATGCCAAACAAATTTAACAGGGTGGCTTGAACAGAGGAAGCAGTAATAATTTGACCCTTCAGGACCTTTTGCTTGTGTCAAAATTTTTAATCCTTCCTCTTTAAGTATATAGAATGCTGAAAGGAGAAAAGATAAAATTTTCAGTTGTTAATTGCCAAGTTTTGTTTATAGTATATTATTATACAAAAAGCTCTTTGACACTTGCTTCTACCAATTTAGAAATAACTGGCTTTGTTCATTCCTCTCATTACAGTTCTAACAGGGCTGGTTTTCCTAGGATTTTCAAAAGAAAGCTCAGTACTACAAATGGGTTTTTGAATCAAATATGAACCTTCATAATGGGACAAAGGTCACATTTACAGAAAACTGACTTATGTCCCAGGCACTTGGCAGGACACTTTAACTTGCCCAAAGTCAGAGATTATGTCACAGAGCTAGGATTCATATTCAGGTCTGCCTGACTGTAGAGCTTTTCTGCCACATCACATTGGTTATTGAACGTATTTCAAAAATTTATAAATCCATTTTTACTCTGTAGCTGTAAAAGAATTTCACACAATATGTTAGGGAAAACACTGAAACTGCCTGCCCTGGCTAGGCACCGTAGCAACCATTTGCATGAATTATTTTTTGACAGGTGGTCCAGGTAAAGAATGCAGAACCAACAAGTGACCACCAAGCAGAAGAATTCAGGATAGGTCAAAAGGAGATGCCACCTGTCTTACTGACCTTCCAGAATCCTCCTCATTGAAGTCCATTTTGGCTGAGCAATGGCTGAGCCACCAGGAAGGACCCTGAGTCAGAATGATTGGCCAGAGACAATCTGGTAACTAATCCCATCACCATAAAACCTGAGACTGTGAGTCATGCAGCAGAGTCCTCCTGCTCTTCACCTAAGTGCCCCTTGCTTAATAAAATCTCTTGCTTTGTCAATACGTGTCTCCTTGAACAATTCATTTCTGAGCGTTAGACAAGAGCCCCCATGGGTCACCCTTCCTGCAACAAATACACAAAAAAATATGTTCTTCTTTTCTTATGTTAAGACAGTTTGAGGTCATGTTGCTGGATATTCCACGACCCATTTCTTACTCTCTTTAGCTCTATTTCCTTTCACCATTAGCTACCTCATCATCCTTCGCTATACAATCTATTAAACCTTCCAACTATCTTTTGACTCACTGGAATACGTGTGCTCTTCTATGCACACACTTTGGTTGACTAGAACAGAAGGAGGCCCATGGTATGTATGAGCAATATGATTTATTATGGACAAATAGTAGAAAAAATGCTACTAATATCCACAAGGAAGTTCCTTAAGTCATATGTAAAGAGACAATATTATTAAAAGTTTGCTTTATTTTTCAGTTGAATCAAGTATCAATACTATCTCCCAATTACATTGTATGCCTTACAAACATTAGCACAGTTAGTATCACCTCATCAACAACCGAATAATAAATCAAACTAGGTCCCGGTGGTTATGTCCACATCTACATTGCCAGGGTGACCAGGAACTCTTATTTGTTTGCTTTAGCTTTTAGTTCTTGGTTATATCTATAAAGAAAACAAAAAGAAAAAAATCATGAATCACAATAAACACATTCATTTCTTAACTAAAATTTTTTTCTTTTTTTTGGTTGCACTGCATAGCATGTGGGATCTTAATTCCCTGACCAGGGATAGAATCCATGCTCCCTGCAGTGGAAATGTGGAATCTTAACCACTGGACCACCAGGGATGACCCTAGATAATATTTATAATAAGAAGGGAATGAGAATCATATTCCATCTCTTCTTTTTCACTAGTCAAGAGGCTATAGAGTTGTAAACACAATCTTCCCAGAGGCTTGAAGGTAGAAATATGCAGGAAGGAGAATAACCTAAGGACTTTATTCGAATCTGGCTTGAAGCTGTCAAAAAGTCTTAACTGACTTACAGTTTGTTGTACGAAAGTATTAATTTAAGAATATTTTCATTCTTGACCTATATGAGAGTATGACAAGTGAACATATGTATAAAATTTACCAAAACGTAGTCACCTAGAGTTTTTAATTTTATACTCACAAAGCATCTTCCCTGAGAATAAAATCAGTTGGCAATGGGCCTGTCTAGTCACTAACAATATAATTCTGTGACACAGGCTGGCTACTGGGTTAGGAGGTGTAACATTTACGTTTGTTGAAACTAAGGACAATTTCTTCAGTTCTCATTAATTCTCAATTCTCATTAATTCAAAGAAGAATTAACCACAAAGCTACAGAGTCTTTCTGTTTTACAACACCCTGGGCTTCATTTACTAATCTTCTCAGCTGAAAGCAGAGTGGAAAACTGAACAAGCACAAAAAGGCAGCTATTCTATGAAGCCTATCTTACCTCCCATATTTCTCAAAAGGTCCTGATTTCAAATATTCAACCATATTTTCCTGAGTGTTCCAGAGAGTCCAACATTTTTATTTCTAACTACATCTCTCAATCTGCTATTTTAATTGTAAGGCTAAACATCTTTTTGTTAAATTGTATCTGAATTTCTGATATTAGAAATTACATTTCTGAATGTGGCACTTAGTGTTCTCATAGCTTTACTATCATGAGTTAATATCAGGTTAAAATAAGATGGTGTATGAGAAAAGTACTCTGTGAATAAAATCACTGTACAAACTGAAGTTTATATTGATATAAGTTAAGACCTAAAAATGGTTATCAGGCATTTATAGAATGAGTGAGTATTCATATCTGTTATGTGCTAGATTATTAATTAAGCTGCAAGTAAAGCTAGGTATGGTACAGATGAATTAAATTAAATGCACTATACACTACAGACGGAGAAGGCAATGGCACCCCACTCCAGTACTCTTGCCTGGAAAATCCCATGGACGGAGGAGCCTGGTAGGCTGCAGTCCATGGAGTTGCTAAGAGTTGGGCACGACTGCGCGACTTCACTTTCACTTTTCACTTGCATGCATTGGAGAAGGAATTGGCAACCCACTCCAGTATTCCTGCCTAGAGAATCCCAGGGACAGAGGAGCCTAGTGGGCTGCCGTCTATGGGGTCGCACAGAGTCGGACACGACTGAAGTGACTTAGCAGCAGCAGCAGCAGCATACACTACAGAATAGAATGCTTTCTGAAAAGAAGGTATATTATATAGCTCAATGTTTTCTAATTTTTTATTGAGATCATTCAATTTTTTTAGCCAAAGAAAGCTGTTATTCATAACATTTTTTTGTAATTTAGGAAGGTCCTATGGTTTAAACAAAGCCAGAGTCTTCATCTAAGCTCATTCCAGAGTGTTAGCTAGTCACTGACAAATAATATTAATTACTGAATAAACAGTTTCAAGGGCTTCCCAGGTGGCTTGGTGGTAAAGAATCTGCCTGCAATATAGGAGATGAGGGTTTGATCTCTGGGTGGGGAAGTTTCCCTGGATAAGGAAATGACAACCCACTCCAGTATTCTTGCCTGGGAAATCCCACGGACAGAAGAGCCTGGTGGGCTACAGTTCATGGGGTCACAAAGAGTCAGACACGACTGAATGACTAAACGACAACAAAAACATGGTGAGCTTACCTCCAAATACGAAAGAGCTGAGAGGCTCCTGCTGTCCCAACAAAGAAATTAACAGCAAATAGACTCCAGTTTTTTGGAATAATTACAAGTGAGTATCTTGACCAAATAAAGCCTGTTGAAATAAAATATTTTTAAAAAACAGCATAGGTATTGCTGCAATCTTATCTAAACATTTAATATTAGAGTAAAATAGACTATGATTTTATTTTCTTGGGCTCCAAAATCACTACAGATGGTGACTGCAGGCATGAAATTAATAGATGCTTGTTCCTTGGAGTAAAAGCTATGACAAACCTAGCGAGGATATTAAAAAGTAGAGACATCCCTTTGCCAACAATAGTCAAAGGTATGGTTTTTCCAGTAGTCATGTATGGATATGAGGGTTGGACCATAAAGAAAGCTTGAGTGCTGAAGAACTGATGTTTTCAAATTGTGGTGCTGGAGAAGACTCCTTTTTTTTTGGAGAAGACTCTTGAGAGTCCCTTGGACAGCAAGAAGATCAAACCAGTCAATCCTAAAGGAAATCAACCCAGAATATTCATTGGAAGGACTGATGCTAAATCTGAAGTTTCAGTACTATGGTTATAGACCTGACTCACTGGAAAAGATCCTAATGCTGGGAAAGATTGAGAGCAGGAGGAGAATGGGGCAACAGAGGATGAGATGGTTGGATGGCATCACCAACTCAATAGACATGAGTTTGAGCAAACTCGGGGAGTAGTGAAACAGGGTAGCTTGGTGTGCTTCAGTCCATGGGGTCGCAAAGAGTCAGACACAACTTAGAGACTGAAAAACAACAACAACAGCATAAAGTAGGGAAAAAAGGTTATAATCTGAGATTTAATGAAGTTGGTATAATTCAGGTTACACAAAACACTCAGTTATTACATCAAAGAAAAATTTTTATAACCCTTCTTCTGCCTTCTTCGGCTATAGTCTAATAACTGCTTAAAGGTAATACCATTAGTTTCTTTGTGTGTGAGTGTGCGTGTATGTATTTCAAATGTTAAACAATCAAGTAAATTGATGTAAAACTAATTATTGAATGTCCTATATGGAAGATATTCATTTAATTTACCTGTAGCCATCAAAACAGCAGACTGAGCCGTGCTGAGTTTTTCTGCAGGTCTGGCCATGTCAGCCAATCCAGCACACACCAGCCCCTGGAAATGAACATTTTTTTCAATGTTACTCTTTCTTAGAAGTGGAAGTATCAGAAAGCTGTTATACTTTAAATTTCTTGGTTAGATAATTTGTCCTTAATGTTGAAGTATACATGGTCATTTCTTCTCTGGCATATTTTTAATACTGTCTTTTATAGAATAATTCTACTCATACTCCACCACCAGCATCAGTCAGAAAGTTTAGTAATGAGTCCTAAAAGAATATTAGTTATGCTACTCTACCACACAGATTAGAATACGTAATAGAATGATTTTTATTGATGAAAAATTCACTCCTACATAAAATAAAGAGATACTAGGACAATGAACCCCTATATACCCATCACCCAGTCAACAATTATTGAGATTCTGCCATATTTACCTTTCCTCCTCCCTTTCTCCTTTTTCCTTTAAGTATTTTAAATCAAATTCTAAACATGTCATTAGAAAATATGGTCTTAAGAAATTCATTTTCAGGACTTCCCTTGGGGTCCAGAGGTTAGGAATACGCATGCCAATGCGGAGGACATGAGCTGGATCCCTGGTCTGGGAAGAGCCCACCTGCCAAGGGGCAGCTAAGCCTGGAGCCACAACTATTGAAGCCTGGGGTGTTCTGGAGTCCGAGTTCAGCATCTGCTGAGCCCGCCTGCTGCAACTACTGAAGCCTGAGTGCTCTAGAGGTGGTGCTGGGCAGCAAGAGAAGCCACTGCTCACTGCAACTAGAGGAAGCCTGTGTGCAGCAGCGAAGACCCAGGAAAGCCAACGATAAATAAATACATACATTCATTTTCAGGTTTTATTGAATTCCTAAAAGATGCATGAAACACTTAAAAAAAAAAGGTTTTTTCCTCCTAAATAGAACACATGCATACTTGGGAATTTATACACAAATTCAAACCAAATTAAAATGATTTTTATTTAATAAAGTCAGTGGTTCAAGAAAGCAGTGATTCTGGCTCAAAGAGTGGCAAATGGTTAAATACAGAAGTGGAAATAGAGGTATATCATGACTAACACTACTTTTCTTCGTAATTTCCATCCATAGTCATGTGATTTTCTTCTCAAATAGCTCCAAATCATCACTCTTACATTCTTCTTCCAGGTCCTAATATACATTTTCTCTCATTATTTGTTCCACTTTGGCAGGGTGGAACACTGCCCTTGTATAGGGGAAGAAGGGGACTGGTTTCTACCATTATTCTACACGGTCCATGTATTACTACACTGTGGCTTTTCAAGCAGATTTATGATGATAGAGGCTATATTCTAGCATTGTCTTTTGGAAGAAGGTAGCAGCCATGATTTTGTTTATGCTCAGCGTATACATTTCATTTTTCTAGGACATGTTAGTAATCATTCTCTCTCACAAAGGTCCTGAGTGCCCTCTCCCACAGTTCTTTTTCTCTCTTGAAATCATCTTCTCTCTTAATACGTATGTACATATTTTCTGATCCATTTACAAAGACGTTGTAGATATCATGCCCTTTGACTCTCTAGTATTTTAGTGTATATTTGCTAAGAACAAGACTATCTTCCCATTTTCTTAAATATCTATAATCTAATCACAAAATTTCACATAGACAAGACACTGTTGTCTAATATACAGTTCACAGTCAAATTTTGACCCAGTTAAAACTGCCCCAAAATGTCTTAAAAAATTTTTTTTCTTGTCTTAGAGTGGTTACGTCAGGAGAATACACTGCATTTGGATGTTACACCTTTTAGTCTTCTTCTGAAGTTGAAGTGTAGTTGGTTTGTAATACTATATTAGTTTCCTTTCCTGAATTTCTAAAAATCCTTATTTTCTATACCACTGTAATCTCATGTAAATTATCTAGAAAATCTTATTGTGAATTTACTTATCTCTGTCATTTACTAGCTTGATGACTCTGGTCAAGTTACATAATACTCTCTCTTTTTTTTGGCCATGCCATTTATTCGATCTTAGCTCCCTGACAAGGGATTGAATTTGGGCACCCTGCAGTGGAAGTGCTGAATCCCAGCCCCTGGACAGCCATGGAATTCCCCATAACACCTGGCTTATATTCTTCACGTATAGAATGAGAGTATTAATAGCTACCCTTGCAAGAGTGATATATGATTAAATGAGATAATATGATTTAGAGATATTTAGCATAGTGTCTGGAAAATATTACTGTTAGCAACGACAAACAGTAGTTTACATTTTTAGAGGAATAGAGGTAAGGGAATAATAGTCTCTGTACCCTTTCCTGTATTTCTAGCCTCAGGGGCTAGAAGGTCGATGTTCCTCTTCTTTATTATGAACTTTACTCAAATAATAGAACTGTAGAGTCAGAGAGCGCGTGGAGTATACTGAAAGACTGTGTAAATTACTCCCTAACATAGGAAGCAAGTACCAATTATAGAAAGGTCCAAAGTGACTTATAAAGGGGGTCATGTAAGTGTTTAAGAGCCTAGGTTTTGAAGTCAAATTAGACTTGAGGGCTCACATCCTGAGTCCGTCGTCACTTAATAACAGTTTTAGTTCTTTGAACCTCAGTATCTTTACATCTCAGATTTTTTCTGGTGAATATTAAATATGAGACAGTGTATTAAATAACCCAATGTAGACAGTTTAGCATCTAGCAGATTCAAGTTATTTCTCTGCTTCCATCAATTAAAAACTGGTTTTCAAATGTGTGTGATTCTTTCTGGCACCTGGTTATCTCCACTGGGTGGAGTAAATACTCATCAGATAGTGTAAAACATTTTTTTCCTTCTTTTCTTGCAATATTTTCTCCTCTAGTTAAAAAAAAAACAATTCACATAATACTTTTAGAGGAGTGTAAAAAACAATGAAAAACCACTATATAATATTCCAATTCCAAACACTTAAGAGATAGCAAAGTTCTCAAGAGTCTAAACTGTGAATTAGCATATGTTAGGAGTTACAGCTGGAAAAGCAAGTAGTTAGATACTAAAAATCAGCATAGATAATCTTAAAACAGTTTGACTTATTCCTAAGAACAGAAAAATTAGCTACACAATATGGTGTAGTTAAATATAACCACACCAGAGTTAAATATAACCTAGTCTGTGCAAAAAGACTATGAGCAGAAAGAAAAAAAAGCTCTGAATTGACCTTCACATAATAGTTTCCCCAGGTTAGCCAAAGGGCTTCCCTGATTGCTCAGTTGGTAAAGAATCCGCCTGCAATGCAGGAAACCCCGGTTTGATTCCTGGGTCAGGAAGATCCCCTGGAGAAGGGATAGGCTACCCACTCCAGTATTCTTGGGCTTCCCTTGTGGTTCAGCTGATAAAGAATCACCTGCAGTGTGGGAGACCTGGGTTCGATCCCTGGAGGCTACCCACTCCGGTATTCTGGCCTGGAGAATTCCATAGACTGTAGTGGGCTAATTATTCTGTACTGCACTCATGCATTTTTGCTCTCACCAGTTCAGTTTTATTTTTATCAAGTCATTGTAGTTCTCCTCAGACATGTTTATACGTTTTGTTGCAGAGAAGCCAATTCTGACTCCATGTTGGAACTGTTTCTTTGACTTGCTTTTTGCTGCTTTTGTTATTATAATTATACAGAACAGCCTGCCTTGGAATCCTGCTCCCCTGTCTGACTATAAAGTGCCTTTGTTCAGAACCTTGTGCACCTGTAGATGGCAGGAGGGAAGAAATCAACACAT
The DNA here is from genome assembly GCF_000754665.1 of Bison bison bison. NCBI lineage: Eukaryota > Metazoa > Chordata > Mammalia > Artiodactyla > Bovidae > Bison > Bison bison. Next base: position 1,676,314 of record NW_011494801.1, read on the forward strand.
CCCCTGCCTGAGGCTTGCCATTCCAGGAGACTGGCAAGATTAATGCTCTTTTTACTTTGCTTCCTCACCTTCCCCATCTCTGATCTATAAAAGAACCTGGCATCAAGATCCCGATAAGATGGTTATTTTGAGGCGTTAGGCTGCCATCTTCTTGGCCAGCCAGCTCCTCAATCAGTCTTCCTTGCCTCAGTCCCTCATCTCTCGGATTCACTGGCCTGTTGTGCAGCGAGCAGAGCAGAGCAAGTTTGGACTCAGTAACAGTTTTATTTTTTAATATAATTTATCTAATTTAATGAACTAGGTAAATAGCTGATATACAAAAAGAGGGTTGCTATTTCTATGAAACTAAAGTGATTGCTTTGGAAAGATTGAATAAAGGTAAGTTGTTAAACTTGCTATCAAATTTGGTGTAAACAAGACAGATACAAAAAGATTGGTAGGGGGAAACATAGAAATCTAGCAGGTTTCTATTACCAGACTATTATGAAAAAGTCTATAAACTTGGTCTGATTTAAAGACAACTAAACTAAAATTATACAGGATGCACTGTGGCTATAATTCTTCCATGATAAATGATGTGGAACTCAAAATCAGTGGATCCACACACAAAGCCCTGGCATTATAGTAAATGATTGATAAATGAATATGTGTTTGTGGTCTTAGGGTTAAAATAGTTAAAGAATGCTCAAACTACCACACAATTGCACTCATCTCACACGCTAGTAAAGTAATGCTTAAAATTCTCCAAGCCAGGCTTCAGCAATATGTGAACCGTGAACTTCCTGATGTTCAAGCTGGTTTTAGAAAAGGCAGAGGAACCAGAGATCAAATTGCCAACATCTGCTGGGTCATAGAAAAAGCAAGAGAGTTCCAGAAAAACATCTATTTCTGCTTTGTTGACTATGCCAAAGCCTTTGACTGTGTGGATCACAATAAACTGTGGAAAAATCTGAAAGAGATGGGAATACCAGACCACCTGATCTACCTCTTGAGAAATCTGTATGCAGGTCAGGAAGCAACAGTTAGAACTGGACATGGAACAACAGACTGGTTCCAAATAGGAAAAGGAGTACGTCAAGGCTGTATATTGTCACCCTGCTTATTTAACTTCTATGCAAAGTACATCATGAGAAACGCTGGGCTGGAAGAAGCAGAAGCTGGAATCAAGATTGCCAGGAGAAATATCAATAACCTCAGATATGCAGATGACACCACCCTTATGGCAGAAAGTGAAGAGGAACTAAAAAACCTCTGATGAAAGTGAAAGTGGAGAGTGAAAAAGTCGGCTTAAAGCTCAACATTCAGAAAACGAAGATCATGACATCTGGTCCCATCACTTCATGGGAAATAGATGGGGAAACAGTGGAAACAGTGTCAGACTTTATTTTTTGGGGCTCCAAAATCACTGCAGATGGTGACTGCTAAAAGATGCTTACTCCTTGGAAGGAAAGTTATGTCCAACCTAGATAGCATATTGAAAGGCAGAGACATTACTTTGCCAACAAAGGTTCGTCTAGTCAAGGCTATGGTTTTTCCTGTGGTCATGTATGGATGTGAGAGTTGCACTGTGAAGAAGGCTGAGGGCCGAAGAATTGATGCTTTTGAACTGTGGTGTTGGAGAAGACTCTTGAGAGTCCCTTGGACTGCAAGGAGATCCAACCAGTCCATTCTGAAGGAGATCAGCCCTGGGAGTTCTTTGGAAGGAATGATGCTAAAGCTGAAACTCCAGTACTTTGGCCACCTCATGCGAAGAGTTGACTCATTGGAAAAGACTCTGATGCTGGGAGGGATTGGGGGCAGGAGGAGAAGGGGACGACAGAGGATGAGATGGCTGAATGGCATCACTGATTCGATCGACGTGAGTCTGAGTGAACTCCGGGAGTTGGTGATGGACAGGGAGGCCTGGTGTGCTGCAATTCATGGGGTCACAGAGAGTCGGACACGACTGAGCGACTGAACTGAACTGAACTGAACTGAACTGATGTAGTATTATTTTTTAGAATTATCCAGTTTGACCTTTATGATTATTTAATTTCAAGGCTAAGAAGGATTCAACCATAGTTAAATATCTAAAGAAGCACAGTCTAAAATTCTTAAGGTAGAACTTATGTGAGAACAAGACACAGGAGTTTCTATGGTTGTGAGGTCATCAGGAGACTATGCAGAATGTCAACATGAACTTAAAATAGATGTTTTTAAAGGAGATAGTGGAGAAAGCACTTATGAGTATATAATACTGTTAATGTTTCAAAACTCTGATAGATCAGATCAAAGAACCACCAAAGCTATTGGTAAAATAAAGAAACATTTAAATTGTGGCAAATTTGTGATCAGAGGACCCCTCACAAATTTACTGTAAATACAGTAAGTCATTCTTTTAACTTTTTTTGGTAAATTTTTACTGGAGTATAGTTGATTCACAATGTTGTATTAGTTCAAGTGTACAGCAAAGTGAATCAGTTATACATACACATATATCCACTCTTTTTAGATACTTTTCCCATGTAGGTCATTACAAGGTACTGAATAAAGTTCCTATTGCTACACAGTAGATCTTCATTAGTTATCTAGTTTATCATTCTTACTTTTTAAATAATGTTTCTAGAAACAATATTTCAGAAATTAATTCCACTTTGTAGATACATAATTTTAAGTGTTGGTCGGGAGAGAAGAGGAAATATACCTTTTATAGTATTTTTTTTTTTAATACTGCACTGCTTTTAAATGCTTAGAGTATGAGCAGAATCATTAAAGTTGATATTCTGTAATTTCTTTTTTAAACTGATAGAGCCTTTTTGCAATATACAAATCTAAAAAAAAGAACTGCTCCCTAGTTCTCTGTAAATATAGTCCCCAATCACTAATTTACTCTAATCCTGTTTTATAGGTGAGACAAAAGGGCACAGATAGAACTTGCATAAGGCCATAAAATTGAGGGATAGCTAATTCCAGTTCTAACATTCTTTTTTCTTAAATTTTTATTTTATTTATTTTTTTTCCCAATTCCATATGCCTTTATTTTATTTTTACTTTACAATATTGTATTGGTTTTGCCATACATCAACATGAATCCGCCACGGGTGTACACGTGTTCCCAATCCTGAAGCCCCCTCCCACCTCCCTCCCCATACCATCCATCTGGGTCATCCCAGTGCACCAGCCCCAAGCTTCCTGTATCCTGCATCGAACCTGGACTGGCAATTCGTTTCTTATATGATATTATACATGTTTCAATGCCATTCTCCCAAATCATCCCCCCCCTCTTTTACTCCCACAGAATCCAAAAGACTTTTCTATACATCTGTATCTCTTTTGCTGTCTCACTTACAGGGTTATCGTTACATCTTTCTAAATTCCATATATATGTGCAGTTCTAACATTCTTAACTACTTAGATTTACAACTGAGTTTCTGAACTGTTCTAACAATTTAAAACTACACATTAAAAAAAAAAAAAAAATAAAACTACACATTTAAAAGAATCAATATATCCTACAACCCAACAACAAAAAAAACCTTTATTAAAACTTGGGCAAAGAGGTTAAATACTTTTCCAAAGAAAATGTAAAAATGGTCAATAAGCATATCAAAAGATGCTTAGCACAGCTAATAATATTAGGGAAATGCACATGAGAACAACGCACCACTTCACACCCACTGAAGTGTATTAAAGGGTATTATAAAACAACAACGAAAGTAACAAGTGTTGGCAGGGATGAATGGAAACTGGAAACCTTGTGATTGCTGGTGGAAACTTAAAACAGTGCAGCCACTGTGGAATATAGTAAAGCAGTTCTTTAAAAGATTAAACACAGAATTACCATATGATCCAACAATTCTATTTGTAGTTATATACAAAAAGAATAGAAAGCAGGGTCTGGAACAGATATTGTATGGACACCCAGGTGTCTATCAACAGAAAACTGAAAAAACAAAATGTGATACATACATACGATGAAATATTATTCAGACTTTAAAAGGAAGGGAATTCTGACACAGATGAACCTTAGGATACTATGCTAAGTGAAAAACGCCAGGCACAAAAAGACAAATACTGAAATACTGTATGATTTCATTTATAGAAGATACCCAGAGTAGTCAAATTCACAGACAAAGTAGAATGCTAGTTGCCAGGGGCTGGGGAAGAGGGAAATGAAGAGCTATGGTTTAATGGGTTCATTGTTTTAGTTCTGCAAGATCAAGAGTACTAGATCACAACACTGAGGAACAATTACCCTACAATTAAAAAAAAAATTAAAAGAAGAGTACAGGAGATTGGTTGAATAGTGATATACTCAACTCTAAAAAAGAGGTTAAGATGTTAAATTTACGTGCATTTTATTACAATAAAAAGAAGAAAGCCTGTAGATCACTAGTTTTCAAACTTTAAAAGTCATCAGAATCACCTGTAGAGCCTATTATTAAAACACAAATTACTGGGCTCCACCCCCATAGTTCCAAATTTAGTAAATCTGCAATGGGGCCTGAAAATTTGTGTTTCTAACATGTTCCTGGATGATGCCAAGGTTGCAGGTCTGGGGATGACATTTTGAGAAGCACTGCATCAAGCCAAAACTGGCCCTTCCAACATAAAATCAATGATTTGTTATTAATAGCCATTACAATTACTTCTTTTCAGCTAAATGAGAACTTTATGAATGGAAACTCTGGCATAGGATAAAAGCATTTACTGTGGAGTAAGAAGTTCCAGATTCTATCATTTACCAAATGTTAATATATATATATATATATATCCTGGATAAATTCTGCTTTTTGAGACTAATTTTCCTTGCCACTATTTCGGTGTTAGTATCTTAAGTTCTCAAACTAAGTTAATAACAAAAGTTAATTTTGGGCGGGGGGAGGGGGGAGTTCAAACCAATTTAACGTTTTACATAGTCAGAAAATTTTAGAATGAAGTTTCATGTTCTTAGGGCCCACAATTATAATCTTTTTGATGATAATAAGTTCCCCAAAGGGCTCCTTATCTAAGGAGTTCAAAAGACCCCAAGTAGGTAGTATGCTTATAGAGTAAAAATGATATATCTGAGAATATTTACATGGAATTATTTCAAGCCGTATCATGAACATTTAAAGTACATCCTTCAGAAAAGTTACTTCAAATTAATAAGCTCTTTTAAAGAATATCTTTTTCAGTAGCATCAGCCAAAACCTAAGACTTACCCATTTCATAATTGGAGCCCAGAAAAATACTGTTCTGGGACCTGGAAAAAAAAAAAAAGAAGGAAAAATTTAGCAAGTAACCAACTATTTTCTATATGTCTTTTAAACAGCTATCACCAAATTTCAAAAACTCAAAGATTTATCAATCTATTTCTAATAATTATTACTGTGCTTTCTGCATGCTTTGTATTTAAGTTAAAATTTAGAGTCACCATGGTATCAATTTTTCATACAAGTTGTTTGATTTGCTTGTCAATTCTCTGTATTTTTGAGAACTATCAAAATTAGCTAAAGTATAATAGAGGTAGTTTTGAAAACTATTCTCAGTGTATTTTGCTTTGAACATGCAACTTTATTTATCATTTTATTTAAGGATAATCTTCAATTTGAGGAAATGATAAATTATGGAATTTTTGTGATGTAAACCTCAGTAGATATATATATGTATATATTTACTAATTCTATTAATATTTATTATTATAAATGATGTCACCACATGTATTCTAGTAAAACTTCTTACAAAATTCTATTTTTCCTAGTAAAAAATTAATGAACCTAACCTAAAATTAATTTAACCTAACTTTAAAGGGCACACAAGAAAGGGGAAAGTCCTTGTTTTAGTTATCCTGGTACTCATCCACCTCATGCAAAATGTTCAATAAATGTTGACAGTATTTTTGAAATACTGTCAATATTTTGAATATATTTGAATTTCAAAATAGTGACGGTATTTTGAAAAACAACTCTGGTTTTCCAGATAACCTGGAATTTGAGAAGCACTGTGAATTTCAGAAACAAATAAGCAATTTGTTTCAGAGCTGGAAGTAAACTCACAGATCATCCTTCGTTTTTACCAATAAGGCTCAGAAGAGTTCCATGACCTACTCAAGTCATGTGGGTAGTAAGCCCAGCATTGTAATTAGAAACTAAATGTTCTAACTCTCAAACTTGTGCTCTTTGACCAATAACCAATAACATAAGTTCTTACTCTTCCAAATCACACATCTCTTTTAACCTTTCAGGGCATACAGTGACAGTAAAAAAACAGATTTGTCCATGGTAAATCAAAAGCTAAATCCAATACACATCACAGCACTTAATACGGTATATATGTTCTCTACACACTGGATCAACAAAAGACACTTATTTCTTAACATAATTTCACATAAGATTTTTAAGCCAATTCAAAATGTAAAAAGTCTAATTATATTCATGATTATTATTTCTACCTTAATATTCCACTTTACTTTGTAAAAATAAATAAATCACATCTAAAAGGGCATAATCACCCAATGTAACACATTTATTTCTCTTCATCTACTCTAGTAATATTTCTCAATAGCACTATCAGGTAAAGATGTTTTTTTTTTTTTTTTCCAATTTTACCCCTAGTAGGTGAGCATGGGAATACCAGACCACTTCACCTGCCTCCTGAGAAACCTATACACAGGTCAAGAAGCAACAGTTAGAACCGGACTTCAAACAACATACTGGTTCAAAACTGGAAAACGAATACGTCAAGGCTGTATATTGTTATCCTGATTATTTAACTTATATGCAGAGACAACATGCAAAGTACCGGGTTAGATGAAGCACAAGCTGGAATTAAGATTGCTGAGAGAAACATGAATAACCTCAGATATGAAGATGCCACTACTCTTATGGCAGAAAGCAAAGAGGAACTAAGGAGCTTCTTAATGAAGGTGAAAGAGGAGAGTCTAAAAGCTGGTTTAAATTTCAACGTTCAAAAAAATAAGATCATTGTATCTGGTCCTATCCCTTCATGGCAAATAGATGGGGAAACAATGGAAACAGTGACAGACTTTGTTTTTTTGGGCTCCAAAATCACTGTAGACAGTGACTGGAGCCATGAAATCAAAAGACACTTCTTGTAGAAAAGCTATGACAAACCTAGACAGTGCATTCAAAAGCAGAGACATTACTTTGCCACAAAGGTCCATACAGTCAAAGCTATGGTTTTTCTAGTAGTCAGCTATGGATGTGAGTGTAGGACCATAAAGAAGGCTGAACACTGAAGAATTGATGCTTTCAAATTGTGGTGCTGGAGAACTCTTGAGAGCCCTGTGGACAGCAAGGAGATCACATCAGTCAATCCTAAAGGAAATCAACCCTGAATATTCCTAGAAGGGCTGATGCTGAAGCTCTAATACTTTGGGCACCTGATGCAAAGAACTGACTCATTGGAAAAGACCCTGATGCTGGGAAAGATTGAAGGCAGGAGGAGAAGGGGACAACAGAGGATGAGATGGCTGGATGGCATCACCGACTCGATGGACATGAGTTTGAAGAAGTTCCAGGAGATGGTGAAGGACAGAGAAGACTGGTGTGCTGCAGTCCATGTGGTCACAAAGAGTCAGACACGACTGAGCGACTGAATAACAACAACAAGGTGAATATTCACTGCCATTAATAAAGAAATGTTTCCAATCACATACATAAATAACATTTAAAAGATAAAATTGAATTAAACCTATTATTTAAAAATAACAGATAATGAAACTGTAAAAGCACAGAGCTAAAAAAAAGAAAATGCAGGGATTTAAGTTAAGATTTAGTTGCAGTTGTGGCTTTAATTTGTTGCAGAGATCATTCATTCATTCACTCATAGTAATTACTTCATGCTTTATAGTCTCCTAGGCAATAAGGATACATTGGCAAATCAGACAGTGCTGGCTTTTAATAAGTTAAGCACAGGCAGGTTAAGTAAAATCATATCTGTAAGCTGTATAAAAAACATTTAAGGGAAACAATTTTAAAGTGCTTTTCATCAAAACCACTCTAGTTTCAGTTATATTGCTGTTGCGAAGTCGCTTGAGTCGTGTCTGACTCTGTGGGACCCCAGAGATGACAGCCCACCAGGCTCCCCCGTCCCTGGGATTCTCCAAGCAAGAACACTGGAGTGGGTTGCCACTTCCTTCTCCAATGCATGAAAATGAAAAGCGAAGTCGCTCAGTCATGTCCGACTCTTCGCGACCCCATGGACTGAAGCCTACCAGGCTCCTCTGCCCATGGGATTTTCCAGGCAAGAGTACTGGAGTGGGGTGCCAAATACCACCACTCAAAAGTGAAAATTAAAGCAGTGATAATACTCCTTTTTGGGGTGCATTTTGGCTGAATTACTATCAAAAGTAGTTGGTTAATGTTAACAATAAGGAGAGAAATTTGAAAAATATAAAAAATGATATCTGATCCTTGTGTAACTTTTGCTTATTAATTAGTTCTAAGAAAGTATCAAACAGTATAAACCTTTGCTCACCTTTATCAATATTAAGTGATTGTAATGTTACAGTTTGGACTGTGCCACTATTCAACATATCATTGGTATATTTTTGTAGCCCTTTCAAACTAATTCACATTGTTCAATGTGATTTAAAATACAATGAGATTTAAAAATCAGATGTACTATTCAGTTCAGTTCAGTTCAGTCGCTCAGTCGTGTCCAATTCTTTGCGACCCCATGAATCGCAGCACTCCAGGCCTCCCTGTCCATCACCAACTCCTGGAGACAACCCAAACTCACGTCCATCGAGTCGGTGATGCCATTCAGCCATCTCATCCTCTGTCATCCCCTTCTCCTCCTGCCTTCAACCCTTCCCAACATCAGGGTCTTTTCCAATGAGTCAGCTCTTCACATCAGGTGGCCAAAGTATTGGAGCTTCAGCTTCAACATCAGTCCTTCCAATGAACAACCAGGACTGATCTCCTTTAGGATGAACTGGTTGGATCTCCTTGCAGTCCAAGGGACTCTCAAGAGTCTTCTCCAACACCACAGTTCAAAAGCATCAATTCTTTGGCACTCAGCTTTCTTCACAGTACAACTCTCACATCCATACATGACCACTGGAAAAACCATAGCCTTGACTAGGTGGACTTTTGCTGGCAAACTAATGTCTCTGCTTTTTAATATACTATCTAGGTTGGTCATAACTTTCCTTCCCAGGAGTAATTGTCTTTTAAATTCATGGCTGCAATCACCATCTGCAGTGATTTTGGAGCCCCCAAAAATAAAGTCGGACACTCTTTCCCCATCTATTTCCCATGAAGTGATGGGACCAGATGCCGTGATCTTCGTTTTCTGAATGTATTATTACTAATATTTTACCAATAATCTAATTAGCTGTGTATTTACTTATATTGATAAATCTGGCTTATACATACGAGTTTCTAAGTAAGCTTATTTGCCGGGGTCCAGCCCCGGCTGATCCAGGGTATTCGAAGGAGAGACGGCATAGGCGACCTATTTATTTAAATATTTATCAAAGACATAAAGAGTAATAGAATGAGGATAGCTCAGTGAGGAAATTCAGTGGACAAAAGAGGCAGAGTAGCTTGGTTTACGCGGGAGACCAATAAAACTTCAAGACAAGAAGTTTGCACCACTTACGTAGGCCGCAGGCGTCCTTCCGTTCTCCCGAAGGAGAGGAGACACTGAGGCCTCCCGGGTCGGATCTTAGAAGCCCAGGCATAATTAGTAAGCATGGTGGGTTCCGCGCTCCAGATGGAGACTCAGCCAGAATTTGAGAGAGAGAGTGACATAGGGAGACCAAGTTTCAGTGAACAAGGCTCGCACTTTATTTTCCAAAGTAGTTTTTATACCTTAAGTTATGCATAGAGGATAATGGGGGAAGGGGTGGAGTCATGCAAGGACAGCAGTTCCTGGTCCTAATCGAAGCCAGGCTTTCAAACTTATCATATGCAAAAGTTAAGGTGAATTACATCATCTTCTGGCCAGGAGGCCTGTTAACATTTTAAGAAACTTATTTTTCTCTAAAGGTGATTATTCCAAAGTCAGGCACCAGCCTCCAAAAAAGCATTGGACAAAGCTGCATTCCTATAGGGCAAAGGTGAGGTGGGCTCAATCAAGAAAAGAATTAACTCAAGGGTCCAAGGTTACAAACTTGAGACTACTACTTACATTTCTATACACCCATTATATCAATCAATACACTGCCAAGGACACAGTAGGTAAGGAGTATGGAGACTTAGCAGCAAACATTGGCCCAATAAGTGAAAAACCCTTCACCAATACAATTTCTAATCAATCTTTTAACTACTCAAAGGAATCTGTGTTTAGATAGTTTAGAACATCTCCTGCCTCTCACAGTTGGGAGGCTCTGAACAATCACATGTGGCCGGAAAAACCTATTCAGGCAGGCTAGAGGATTTCCAAAGGAGTTTGTAGGTTGAAACACTGTCACACCCAGGAATTATTAACTGGAGCTGTAAGCTAACTCTTTTTTCAGAGAGAGGTAGTGGGGGACAGCCCCCCATAAAGTCAGAGGTGTAGGTGAAAGCACAAAGCAGAAAGTAGGCAGACTCTGGTTTGGGGGGTAGATGCTCGAGAATTTCCAGGGGGACTCCTGAGGCTCGATCCCGCCTTTGCGTATGCCGAGCCTCCTTCCTCAAGACCTTTATCATGGGTGGGGCTCCTCACGCTGGCTCCCGGCAGTGACAGAATTCTAGTTGAGCTATTCCAGATCCTGAAAGATGATGCTGTGGAAAGTGCTGCACTCAATATGCAATATGCACTCAATATGCAATATGCCGGCTCCCGGCACTTATTGAAACCCTAGAACATTTTAATATTTTTTTCCAGTTATAACTCAGTTTTATTGGCAAGCAAAGGATAGTACACTCTCTAGGCCTGAGGGCGGGCTGACCCAAAAGGAGAGGCCTCAATCCCTCTTGGCTTCCTCCTTTTATATGTTTGTCTCCTTCCAGCCTTGAGCCTGCCCTATGCAAATTGGGCTGGCCAAGAAGGGGGCCTGGCTGTTTCACCTGAAGTTCTCACTCCTGTCAGTGGATTTTCCTTTGTTCCGTTTTTGCAGGCTTTTTCCTTTGTCTTTTAGCCACCACCATTTTGGGCTCCTTTTTCCTATTCTAACTATCTAACATTCCCCCCCTCGAGATGGGAGGCCCAATTCTTTGGGAATAGGGGTGTTGAGGTCTCTCTGGCTACTTCCTGCTCAGCTGGGATGGCTAGGGGAATTGGGCCTCCCCCTCTTGCTCCTAGAACATTTAAACTTAATCCTAAAGTTCCTCTGTAATTTATCTTACTTTCTCAATCTTCAGGGAGCTGGATACCATCTTTAAACTAATAATTCTTTGAACACTAGGATATCATGGCATAGCCCCTATCTTTCCTTATGGGCCAAAACAATTATTCATCTTCCTACATACATATGACAGCTAGTCATTTTTATGTTTGACTATGTACTGTAAGTTTTCTATATTTTAAATCAGAGCAAATCTAGATGGTACTGAAATGGTTGCTGGGAGAGTTAAAACTATTAAGGAATTCTAAATTTTAATGTTCTTATATCTGAGTGAAAATCTATATTTAATTCCTGAGTTATTAATCTTTAATCCAGTGTCCTAAATTTTGTACTGTTCTGATCACAGGCACTATTACACTTCTAGAACTCTGGCACATGATTCCCTCTTCTAAATATTTGAACAAAATATGGAAACCTTTAGTAGATTAGGTTGGCATTTTGAAAGAAATGTTTAAAGGATAGAAAACATGAAGACATCGAGTTTCAAAATATAAATTCCTAATCCTAACTTGTTGTTTAGTCGTTAACTCGTGTCTGACTCTTTGCGACCCCATGGACTGTAGCCGCCAGGCTCCTCTGTCCATGGGATTTCCTGGGCAAGAATACTGGAATGGGCTACTATTTCCTTCTCCAGGGAATCTTCTCAACCCAGGGCTTGAGCCCACATCTCCTGCATTGGTAGGCAGATTCTTTACTCCTGAGCCACCAGGGAAGCCTAAGTGAATTAAATTTTAGCCCAGGACACTAGTTTTCAACCAGAGGTGATTTTGCTCCTCAGGAGACATTCACAATGCAAAGGACAACCCCCTACAACAATAATCCAGCCCCCAAAATACCTATTGTGCAAGGTTAGGAAACCTTGGTCTAGGTGGACTGACGAGCTAGGCAAATATGCAACTAGTTTCATGGCTCCAAATCTTAGCTCATACAGTCTCCTCCCAATAGTTGGCCTTGTCTTCATCTGGCTAACTCCAATATCCTTCTAAAACTCATCTTCCATCTCCTCAAGGAGTAGATTAAATGCCCCTTCTCTGAACTCCCAAAGCAGCAGCCTGTCTATTCGTCTATTGTTTTCTGCACATAACAATTAAACTGAACTGTTTATGCATCTATTACTTTAATTAGATAAAGTCCTGAAGTTAAAACCTGTTTCTTAGTTTTCCTAGACAAATAATATTTTTGAACAGAATTGAACTAGATGAACCATATCCAGGAGAGATGCTAATCAAAGATATTCAAATTTTAGGAAATTTGAGTATTTGCCTTGATACTGCTGCATCTTCAAGGATGAACTTCAGGACACCAGGTTCTCTTTACATCAGGGCTGTACTAGACTTTGACTCATTAGTTACTCTACTGTTACACCATGAGACTCCCCTTTTTGGCTCTTGAAAATTCTTTCCACGAGTCTGATGCCATAATGTGCTAATCCTATAAGTCAATCTTTTCAAACTCTCTGGTTACTTTATTTAGCTTGACTTTCTGAGATTCCTATCATCATACTTGGTTTATTTTCCTTTGTCGTATACACAGTCTCAGGGTCATATGCAGTATCAATTACCAAGTTTATTTTTTATCCCTGCATGAAGCTTGCTTCATCACTCAAGGATAAGCCAATACACTGTCTTAGTCTCTGGCTTTGGATTCCCAAACAGACTCCATTCTTCTGTTTCAAAACTGATGCTTCCTCTTCTGTTACCCCTAAAACTGTTTCCTCTAGGGTTCTAGTTTCTTTACGAGCTGAAATGGTTGACCCTTCAGGGTTAATGAACAGTCAAGCTTTTCAGTAGCTTTGCCTGGTAACTGATTTACTCAACTGCCCTGTACTTGGTGGTAGTTTTAAAATATCAACTGCCTTTCTCCCACATAACCAAACTAAACAAAAACGTCAAACAGTAAATTATGGTTGCTAGAACAAAGGTCAAAAGAAGTTTAAGTATTTTATTTAGGGAATACTTTTAAACTACAAAACAAAGCCTAAATTAGTTTAACAACAGCTAAGCACTGAATTTAAAAACATCAGTAGCATATATATATCGTAATAATAAGACATTCTAAATTTCTAATTTTTCTGAAATGTCAGAGGATGCTGACAACTGACACAAATAATTAGAGATGTGTAAGTGCAAACAAGAAGTAGTGTTTTCTTCATTGTTTAAAAAAGGCGGGGGGGGGGGGGAATAGCAATACCCATGATCATACAATAAGTAAACAAAAATTTTTAAAGAAAACTTATTTTATTTCATCCTTCCACTTTTTTTTTTTTTTTTTCACTAAATACCATTCATTTTTATTAACTGTGTGCTTAGTCGCTCAGTTGTGTCTGAGTCTTTGCGACCCCATGGACTGTAGCCTTCCAGGCTCCTCTGTCCATGGGGATTCTCCAGGCAAAAATACTGGAGTAGGTTGCCATTTCCTTCTCCATATCCTTCCACTTTTAAGTAGTCATTTTCTACCTTAAAAGTAAAGAAGTCAAATAAATGTAGACATGTATTAATTTAGGTATAGAGGCTATTTTCTTAAAAACAGCAGTCAATCAATAATGAAAATAGTAATGAGGAAACATCCCAACTGATTTTGACATTTAAAACATGAAACAAGTTAAAACAATTTTTTTTTTATTGATTTACAATGTTGTGTTAGTTACAGGTGTACAGCAAAGTGATTCAGTTATACATATATAAATGTATATATATATATAAATTTTTTTTCTTTTTCAGATTCTTTTCCATTATAGGTTATTACAAGATGTTGAATATGTGAAAGTGAAAGCTTTGCTTCCCTGGTGGCTCAGCTAGTAAAGAATCCGCCTGCAGTGTGAGAGACTTGGGTTCGATCCTTGGGTTGGGATCTGGAGAAGGGAAAGGCTACCCACTCCAGTATTCTGGCCTGGAGAATTCCATGGACTTTGTGGTCGGACACAACTGAGCGACTTCCACTTTCACAGTTGGTCCTTGAAGTATACAATAGGTCCTTGCTATTTACCTAAAACATGAAGCTTAGACAAAAATGTTTTGCAAACAGGTACCACCCAAACAGTGAGAATACAATGTTACACTATCTTTCCTAGATCTGGGAAAAACTGGTTTATGTTCTACAATGACACAGCTGTTCTCACTGAAGAGCATTAAAATAATAAAGTCATTAAAGAATCATGATACCGAAAGTGATTATAATACCTTAACATCAAGATAAGCATAACTAGAGTATCTAGCTAACAATCATTATGATGAATGAAAAAGCTTAATTAGGCAGAAATTTTAAATTGCTGAAAATATACTGAATAAAAAGCAGCTCTTAAGAAATTTAACCTGAAGTCCAAGATGAGAAAAATGTATTCCCATCAGATGTAAACGTACATTCTTTTAGACAAACAATTAACTAACAACACATTTTCATCTTGTTTCTTACAAGTCCACTCTTGGAAGTTGAAAAAGATGTCAAATGCTGACTACTTAAAACTATGAACTGTAATGTAAAACAAATGTATAGTTACAAAAGGGGAAAAGGAAGGTGGGGAGGGACAAATTAGGAGTATAGGATTAACAGATACAAACTATTATACATAAATTAGAGCCGCAACAAAGATTTACTGTAAAACTATGAACTATTTTTAAGCATAACAAAAAAATTACAAAGAATAATATAATGGTCATGTTCTCTTGTGTTGTTAAATGTTTGTCTGATTTTTAAAGTGAAACTTATGTTCTTTAAAGTTCAAATTTTTATGGAAGAATTTGAGGAATTCTGCAAGAGAATACTACAACCAAATATGTAAGAGACATATATTTTCAAACAAATTAACAAATCTAGTTGACTTGATGAACTTGTTAATAAAACAATGACATATTGATAATTTTATTTCCTAATTTCCTTATGTGAGAGGAATTTCTGCCAATGAAATACTTCATAAATTCTACCCAGAAAGAATGTCATTTACTGTATAATTCTCTTCCTAGGGAAAGATTTCCTTCCAGGAACAGAATAAGTAACTTTTACACACATGCAAATATACACATATACAAATACTGAATAGAGGTGCTCCCAATGTTGAAAATAAAATTCTTATTGAAAGCCGTCTACTACCCCACCTAAATCCTTTCATACAATTTCTTTACAGTTTATTGCTTTCAACATCCCTGAACTTTCCTCTGAAGTTCCTTGTATCAATCAAGTCCACCTTTTTGCTATCATGGAACCAGCTACTTACAAATTCTTAGAATTCATACAGGTTATTATTCTTTGACACAGATACTAACTGTCAAAAATTACTCATTTTTATTTGTACTAAAGCTAGTTCTGATTTCACATGGAGAATATGATGGGGCTACCATTTCAGAGTCAAGCAATCTTTCTATCTTCTGTAAGGCCTTGGAAAGAGCTTACTGAACTAGTACCCAGAACATCATGGGTGAATAATGATTTTTAAAATGCTGAATGAAAACAGGCTTTGATGAAAATGCCAAAGAAAATAACAGGTGAAGTGACTAGCTATGATAGGTAATATGCATTTTAGGGTTGCTATAAAATTACTTATATAAAATACATAGCACAGCAAGGTAAAAATTAATTCCGTAAAACCTAATCTAACAATAATTATACAGTCTTCCCTGATGAAATCTGAGTTTCCTGAAGCCTCTAAAACTAAGAAAAGTCACAGCAGAAATACCAAATTGTAAACTGTTACAGCTGGAGAGGACATTAAAGAAAATACAAACACTCTTATAGATGAAAAAGAAAAGGCACTTCTTCAAAGTTAATTTGTCTCATATTCAGATAGTTCCAGATAGAGTAAGAATCAGAATACAGGCTTCTTTGACCCCAGTCGTCTTTCTACTATGCCATACCATACTTTAAACATATTTCCATCTTTTACAGCCAAAATTAATATTATCTGTCTTAGAAATAATAAACTTTTATTGATGTGTAGTTGATTTATAATGTTGTGTTAATTTCAGGTGTACAGCAAAATGATTCAGTGATTTATATATATATATGTAAACACTTTTTCAGATTGTTTTCCCTTATAGGTTATTACAAAATATTGAGTATAGTTCCCTGTGCTATACAGTTGGTTATCTATTTTATAAATAGTAACATGTATATAACAAACTATTTATAGCTTCTCCAAGGGCTTGCTTCTCCTTTAGTATATCTAATGAATCAAATTATTATGAGGCATAAACAATCTTAACTTCTTAAAATTAGTTTAAAATCAGTTACGTTAAGTGTCAAACTAACAATTACAGCAAGGATTGTATTACTTTTATGATCTCTTCTGAGAAAACAAAATCTCTGTGGCCAGGGATTTTTATTTTATTCATTAAAATAACTCAAATGCTAAAACAGTATCCAATATACAGTAGGCCCTCAATAAATATTAAATAATTCAACTTTATTGGAGCTAACTAGTTTAAAGATATTCTATTTGACATCAATAACCCAAATATCTGAAGTCCTAACTTTCCCTTTTGGTTCTCATTCCTTAATTTTAAGCTAATAGAAGTTAATACTATAATAAATAATATGTGTATAGTTATATATTTACTGTATATTTAATCATAATATATACTAAACATTGTTAATAATAGTTCACTTAGTATGTTTTTATTTTAAAGATATTCTCTAGGTCTATAAGATAGAAAGGAAAAACTAATTCTCTGGTCTAGGAAAAATGCAAATATTCCTGTTGTGAACACCTTAACGTAACTTATCTCATCAGCCTTCACAGACAGAACATCGTGCAATGTAGAGAATATTCTTAGCAGTAGTAAGCTAAACACAGCAACACATTTTGCAGAAATATTTTTCCAAAAGTTCTTTCACTTGAGCCAAAATATAACTCATTATAAGCAAAGCTATAGTAAGCAAAAATTGTATGGTTAAGATAGTTATTTTCTATGCTGACTTAATTGAAGGATAGTTTTTATTTATTTATATTATTTATTTATTTCTCATTTAATTTTTCCCCAGTTTTATTGAGATATAACTTTTTTTTTTTGGCTGCACCTCACCACTTGTGGGATCTTAGTTCCCCAAGCAGGGACTGAACCTGGGCCATAGCAGTGAAAGTGCAGAGTCCTAACCAGGTAATTTCTAAGGTTTAACTCTTTAGAGCTGTGGTCTCCTAACTTTTTTTTTAATTTTTACATATTTATTTATTTATGGCTGCACTGGGTCTTCGTTGCATGCAGCTTTCTCCAGCTGAGGTGAGCGGGGGCTACTCTCTAGTTGCGGAACACAGGCTCTAGAGCTCTAGAGTAGGTGTGGTGCATGGGTTTAGTTATCCCGAGGCATGTGGGATCTTCCTGGAGCAAGGACTGAACTTGTGTCCCTTGCATTGGCAGGTGGATTCTTAACCACTGGACCACCAGAGAGTTAGGAAAGTTAGTCCTTTCCTAACTTCTTTTGAACATACTGCCCCATCAGTTTAAAAAATACGTGAGCATACACCCTTATATATACATGTTGACTCCATGGAATTCAGGTGTGTACGGATTTTCCTCAATTTATGATGGGGTTAAATCCCAATAAATCCACTGAAGGTTGAAAATATCATAAACTGAAAATTTATTTAATACACCTAGCTTAGCCTAACCTACCCTTAAATTGGGCAAAATCATCTAACACAAAGCTTACTTATAGTAAATTGTTAATATATAATAAATAAAGCTTATTGAATATCTCATGCAACTTATTGAACACTGGGGCTTCCCAGGTGGCACAGTGGTAAAGAAACTACCTGCCAATGCAGGAGACACAGGAAATGCAGCTTCAATGCTTGGGTAGGGAAGCTCTCCTGGAGGAGGAAATGGCAACAGACAGCCATGAACAGAAGCAGCCATGGGGCCACAAAGAGACATGACTGAGAGACAAAGAACGCAGCACACACGTACTGAAAGTGGAAAACGAATGGTTCTACGGGTGCAGAAGAGACGTACTGGTTGTTCACCCTGTGGTTGACTGGGAGTTGTGGTTTGTTGCTGCCACCTGTAAGAGCACTGTACCACATATCACTAGCCCAGGAAAAGATCAAAATTAGGATTCCTACTGAATTTATACTGCTTTTGAACCATCTTTTAGAGTTGAAAAATCTTAAGTTGAACCATCCTAAGAAAGGGACTGTCTATTTACACATCCACATATATGTGCACTAATATATTTTATATTATAAAATATACACAAAATGGAAACTTTAAAAAGATAAAGTAAGTACTAATAGAAATTCTACTGTTTTCTTCCTATATTCCAAAGTTTGTGCATCCTTTGGGACAATTCACCCCATTCTGCAGCTCATAAATACAAATGAAAGACACTCTTCCACTAATAATTTTTTTTTTCCCAAACTAAGCTTGCCTTTGACTGTGTGGATCACAATAAACTGTGGAAAATTCTGAAAAAGACGGGAATACCAGACCACCTGACCTGCCTTGTGAGAAACCTATATGCAGGTCAGGAAGCAACAGTTAGAACTGGATATGGAACAACAGACTGGTTCCAAATAGGAAAAGGAGTTCATCAGGGTTGTATATTGTCACCCTGCTTATTTAACTTATATGCAGAGTACATCATGAGAAATGCTGGGCTGAAAGTAGCAGAAGCTGGAATCAAGATTGCCGAGAGAAATATCAATAACCTCAGATATGCAGATGCTGCTGCTGCTGCTGCTAAGTCGCTTCAGTTGTGTCCGACTCTGTGCGTCCCCATAGACGGCAGCCCACCAGGCTCTGCCATCCCTGGGATTCTCCAGGCAAGAACACCTGAGTGGGTTGCCATTTCCTTCTCCAATGCATGAAAGTGAAAAGTGAGAGTGAAGTTGCTCAGTTGGGTCTGACTCTTAGTGACCCCATGGACTGTAGCCCACCAGGCTCCTCCATCCATGGGATTTTCCAGGAAAGAGTTACTGGAGTGGGTTGCCATTGCCTTCTCCAATATGTAGATGACATCACCCTTATGGCAGAAAGTGAAGAAGAACTAAAGAGCCTCTTGATGACAGTGAAAGACGAGAGTGAAAAAGTTGGCTTAAAGCTCAACATTCAGAAAACTAAGATCATGGCATCTGGTCCCATTACTTCATGGGAAGTAGATGGGGAAACAGTGGAAGCAGTGTCAAACTTTATTTTTTTGGGCTCCAAAATCACTGCAGATGGTGATTGCAGCCGTGAAATTACAAGACACTTACTCCTTGGAAGGAAAGTTATGACCAACCTAGATAGCATATTCAAAAGCAGAGACATCACTTTGGCAACAAAGGTCCGTCTAGTCAAGGCTATGGTTCTTCCAGTGGTCATGTATGGATGTGAGAGTTGCACTGTGAAGAAAGCTGAGCACCGAAGAATTGATGCTTTTGAACTGTGGTGTTGGAGAAGACTCTTGAGAGTCCCTTGGACTGCAAGGAGTTCCAACCAGTCCATTCTGAAGGAGATCAGCCCTGGGATTTCTTTGGAAGGAATGATGCTAAAGCTGAAACTCCAGTACTTTGGCCACCTCATGCGAAGAGTTGACTCATTGGAAAAGACTCTGATGCTGGGAGGGATTGGGGGCAGGAGGAGAAGGGGACGACAGAGAATGAGATGGCTGGATGGCATCACCAACTCGATAGACATGAGTTTAGTAAACTCTGGGAGTTGGTGATGGACAGGGAGGCCTGGCGTGCTGCAATTCATGGGGTCGCCAAGAGTCGGACACGACTGAGCGACTGAACTGAAGCATTTAAGTAAACATTGGGCAGCATGATTTCACAGTAAACACTGGACAGCATACTTTCAGGTCAGGAGACAGCGAGGGCACTGAGAACTGAACTTGCCAGGACACACATTTGGATAGAACTCTATTTTTACTCCAAAGAAGCAGATCACTGTGTGTCATAGACAATATGTAGATAAACGAATGATGAAGACCACAGGTCTAACTATATATATATAGAATACAATATACTAAGTCTAATAAATATTTATATAAAGACATATTCTTGTGACTTGTCTAGAAATATTTGTCAATGATACGATTAAGTCTCAAAAATTTAGAATCCAGCCTTGTATATTACTGTGAAAGTCTCCAATATGTGAATCCAGTCTAATGATGATTAGATATATCATCTAATATAATGATTCAAAAACACACTATTATGTAAAATAGTACACAAAAACCTTGAATATTCCCTGTTAAGTCTTAGAACAATAGTTTCCTCAGATTTTATTCAATACTTGTGACAATCAGTAAGTTATATCTTTCATGTTTCTTCATTTCTGCATTGGTGTGCCTACAAGTTTTTAATCACAAACAATTTTGCAGTGATGGGTATTCTTAGTCTGTATATTAGTAAATAAGAGAGAACTAACACTAACATTTGTTGAAAGTCTATGTGCAAACACAGCTACATTTTACAGACAATATATCACTTAACTTTCACAACAATCCTTAAATGGTAATTCAGTTCAGTTCAGTCTTGTCCACTCTTTGTGACCCCATGGACTAAAGCACGCGAGGCTTCCCTATCGCCAACTACCGAAGCTTGCTCAAATTCATGTCCATTATTTTGGAGATAATTATTATTCCCATTTTATATATTAGAACTAAAAGGTCAGGGGATTTAAGATCAAGGTCACTCAGCCAAGTTTCAAATCCAGGTCAATCTGGCTTCAAAGCCTATGCTCCTTCCATCACACTGAAAAAAGGGTTACAGTAACTGAACTAGTCTAAGAGTATCTAGATAAAATACATGATCTACAAACCAATCTTAAATGAAAGATAATTTCCTTTCATTCTAAAGTTGAATAAACTATTAAATAATAACTAATAAACTAATAAACAATGACTATAAGCGGTTAAAGCCAAGACCTTGGAAAAGATCACTATAAAGCTACCCTCCAATTCTGTTTTAAAGTAGTTTAAAATTGTTCCTCCTCTAGCCTGTCTTTATCCTACAGACCAAATACAAAGCTTAAGAGGGTCAGCATTGACCACAAGAATTCAGTTGAGACTAAAGCCCAGGGACTTCCCTGGTTGGCCAAAATCATGCCACACAGTTGGCCAAAATCATGCAACACAGTGCGGCTGAGAAAAAAAAAAGCCTAGATTATTACAGAAGCATTGCTCAACTCTTCCTCCTGAAAATCTCTGCCACAAAAGAGGACAATTTCCAAAAACTGTGTCTTAAAGAACCAAAAAGCAAATAAACTAATATTCTTCATTAATAAAAATCTCTCCTTAAAGGTCAATTTTATAAAGGGTAAACTACTGCAATAAATAATATTATACTAAAGCATAATTCCGTGACACAGATCAATCCTTTATCAAATTTGGAAATCGGATTTAGTAATCTTAGATTCCCAAGAGCTGCTTCATAGTCAGATATGTGGGGAGATATACAAGTGTACTAATGACACCAACCGCAGAGATAGATTTAACTATGTAGAGAAAAGGGCCACAGAGGGGTTGCACTTCAGTCTTTCCATTTATAACACACTTTCTCCTTTGCTAAGTCTTAGGCTTGAAAGTGACTTCAGAATGTATCTGGTTTGAGTTCCCAGCCAAGTAAGTACTATTACTAATGTTTATATAACAGGTAACAGGATTTTAGACCTTAAATAAAGAGTTGGAGGCACTGGGAGCTTCCAGTTTCTTACAGTATTATTTTTTCAACTACTAGAACACTGTTTTCCAATAGGTTAAAGAGAGAGCTAATATTTATTGAGCATTTATGAAGAATCAGACACATATGTTATCTTTAACTCTCACATGGACCACATTTTACGGAAACTAAGATCTAGGATTTTACCCAAGGTCACATCTACAATTAGGAGCAGAGCAGAATTTAAACCCAGGTCTGTCCACACAAAAAGGTTCAGGAAGTAATTTAGGATAGACTAAAACAAACTAGACCTATAGGGCAAGGAATGACACTGACTCAGAAACTGGCTAACTTCTGCAGGCCTGTCAGCTGGAGCTGAAGGAAATATGACCTTTACTCCTAACACTCTGGGGCGGTAAGACGGCTCTTCTGCGCGTGGGTCAATACATCACTACTCATGGAAGGAAAGGGGAGAGAATGAGGTTTCCCGGTGGCCCAGACCTTTTCCTGGCCGCAGAAATGGAGAAGGGTCAAACCAAGAGGCCTGGTCCGGATCTGAGTGGTGCCTAAGAGAAGCAGTGCAACAAAGGTCGCAAAGGGCGCAGACTTGAAAATCACGAGTTTTAGACGTGTTGGAAAAGAAAATGTGAAAAGCAAGCAGACTGGGAAAGTACACAGATTCACTTGAGGAACAGGGGTTGGGGTTGTGGGTGAATTGTCCACTGGCAGAGTTGTCAGTGGATCGGTAAAGGGAGGAAAGGGACAGGAAGGGAGGTCTCGGTGGGAGCCACTCTGGGTTCATTACCTGCCGGGTGGTTGTACAACGGCCTCAATTTCTCAGGCAGCAGGAGCTCCACTTTATCAAGGACCCGGTGGTAGGTGGCCCGCAGGCCCCGGACGCCGGCGGCTGACATTTCTGCGGACGAGTGATCGTGGGCAGCCGGGTGGTAGAGTGTCCGCGTGCTCGTCCCTGGCAGGCAATGTAGGGCAGCTCGTCACTTTCCCCTGTATCAACGTCTCGCGCCCTCTCTCCGTGGGTGCCTGCCCTTCCCGCTGCTGAGCCTGACCCCCCAGCAAACCACCCTTTGGCCGGCGCCCACAGAAGGTTGTGGGGGCGGAGACTCTGCGACGGCCCGCCCCGAGCCCGCCTACTGGCTTCTCTCCGCCGAGATCCGGGAGGAGTGGCTAAAACAGGTGGTTAAAGGAAGGCCTCACCGAGTCAACCCAGAGGCCTACCGGCAGCGCGCTTGCGCAGGCAGAGCTGCCCGCACCGATTGGCCCGTCCCCCAAAGCAAACCTCCAATTTCTTCTTCCTGCTCTGGAAGCCATGTTGGAGAAGGGAAAGTGAAGCTCGGTCGGCGGATACCCTTTCACTTTGGTTAAGGAGGCCCCTAGACAAAATGGACTATTCGGGCCTTCTGTGCCCCGACTAAAGATGACGCCGCACAACTCTCTTGCTTCCTTTGGATTGAGACTCGTGAGCGCGAGACTTACGACTTCAGCAACTTCTCGATTCCTCATTTATCCACAGAGTATTAAGGATTTAACTAGAATGGCTTGAACCCATTTTTCTAGGGTAAGGGCGGCCATGGCACACACCTGCCTCAATGCCCAGTGGTCGTCATCTCGCGAGAAAGGCTTGGAAGGGCGGGTGTACAGAACGAGGAGAGGGAGGAGTCGAGGCCGCCTCCGCCTCCTCCTTTAGGAGGGGGTGCCGAGGGAGGGGACTGTTGCTGATCTTTGGTTGTTCTGGGTAGTCTGAGAAGGAGAGTATGAAGCGAGCTCCAGCCCGGGTACGGCCGGACTTCTCAGGCGAAGGCGCTGCTGCCGCCACCGCCGCTGCCATCTAACTCGCTGCGCTTGAGAGCCCCGGCTCGTGGATGGTGCCGGTGCGGCTCGGGTGTTGATCCGCGCGTGTCTCTTCCCCTCCTCCCCTCCCCCACGCGGTGGTCTCCCCTCCTCCCCCAGCCTGGGAGAGCCATGTCTCGGGGTGGCTCCTGCCCACACCTGTTGTGGGACGTGAGGAAAAGGTCCCTCGGGCTGGAGGACCCGTCCCGGCTGCGGAGCCGCTACCTCGGTGAGCAGGGGCCCCGGGGCAGGGGCGCGGAGGTCGCCGCCCAGAGGTGGGGGAGGGGGCCGCGTCGCGGGGGCTGTTGGAGACGGGACAGCTTCTGGGCGGGGGCGTCCCGGAGACGCTGAGGTGCCGGGTGGCCCTCAGCCGACGGACCCCCCGCCCTTGTTGTCCTCCCATGGCTAAGTCACTCTTTCATGCTGCCAGCCGCCGCCCTGCTCGGGTTTTCCTCCGGGGGCCGGACCTGGGGCGGACAGTATTGGCCGGGAAAAGGTGTTGGCATCGTTTCAGGAGTGGGACTTGGGGGAAGACTTGTCGAACCTCCCGGAGCTGCCGCGTTTAGAGCCAAAGTTGGCGCTTTTGCTCTTCCGCGCTCTCCCGGCTCAGCCGAAGGACCTAAGTTTGTGTTGACCGCCCCTCCTCTGAAGTCTCGGTTGGGCTTAGGTGTCGGCGGCGACGCGTTGACCACCCTCGGGGACTCCACGCTCCAAAGAGACTGGGGGTAAACTGTTCTGAGGCTCCGAGCCAACCTAAAAGTGATAGCTGAGCTGTCCCCACCCCCGCGCGCGTTCCCAGTTGGACTCTGCTGTTCAGTCGTTTAGATTGCTTTAAGGAGGTGTAGGGTTTCGCGTTCCCATCCCCACACCGGTGAAACACTTGGCATTTACTGTTTCTTAGTTAAGCTTTCTAAAAACAACCTTCGATACTTGAGGGAACGGTAGTCCAGTGTTTTTTTTTTTTTCCTGTTTTGTATAAGTGGATTTGTGAGGATTCTGGGTCACGCCTGAACTAAAAGTGGATGGATTTAGTTAAGAGTCTTTTTTCTTCTTTCCTCTGCAGTCTTATCATTACTCTTTATTCTTTCTTTTTTATTTTTAATTTGAAGGCAAGACAACATCATTAAAAATTTTTTCTTACCAATTTTGCAACTTTTATCTTAGGTATTTGTTGATGTCATTTAAATGCTTTAAATGTCATTTAAATAATTTTAAGTCAAATGGTTTTGACTTAAAATCAATGAAAGAAATTGGAATCTCATTACACCTGATAGTTCTGGTTTGTGATTATTTGAGAGAAGTTAACAGGTATTTTTTTTCTTTCCTCCTGCTTTTTAGTGTCTCAAGTGACATGAGTACATTCTCCTTGTAAAAATGAAGCACAAATTCTTATGATTCCTCCCATTCGTTTCACACACACACCCTTAGAGAGGTAACATGTTCTGTTCCCTGAATATTCTTCTAGACCTTTTCCTTTGGATTCTCACAAGCACATGTGTACGCATAGAAATGCTGTAGGAGTGTGTATGTGTGTGACCTGCACGTATGATGTCATATTGTAAATAGTATTTTGCACCTTTTATGTTACATCTTGGAGACCTTTGCATGGTCGTAGAAGTAAATCTATCTGTACAGTCTTTTAAACTGTTGCATAGTATTTAACAGTATGAAGTTGTCAAGGTTGACTCAGCCTTCTTTTTTTTCTGTACGTTTGCCGTTATTAACAGTGAACATCCTTGTATCAGTACGTGGTTTTTGTGCATTTGTTCTAGGATAAGTACCTGGAGTGGTGATTAATCTTTTTAAAATTTAATATGAATAGAGAGTGCTTGTTTAAACCATTAACCTAAAAGATGTGGAGTATTTCTTTTAATATTTACTTGCTGAGAAATAACTTAATTTTAGCTTAATAAAAAGAATACATGTTCTACATGAATGAATTTATATGTGGGCCTTTATTTCAATTTAGTTGGAGCATTTGAATGAGTAGTAATTATATTTAGTTTTATTATTAATGTTTTCTGCTGGCTCAGTTCAATTGTATCTATGATAGAGTCAATTAAAATGTAGTAAGATCATAAATTTTCTTTTTCCCTTCCTCTTCTAGCTCCATAATGGAAGTGAAGTTTGTCTTGGGTGGAGGGAATTGAGAAATGTGACTTCACTGTCTTTAGTAGAAAGCCTAAATTACAGATTTTCAAACATATATATGCATACAATGAATTCCATATCTTACATAATATTTTAAATGTGCTAGTAATATATACTTTATAATTATTGCATTCTTGAAACAGCTTCCTTTAAAAGTGGGTTTTTTTTAATATTCAGAAATAGTTTGAAAAGTAATTTCTTGGCCTTAGGAGACTTTCTTTATACTTTTAGTTTATCTAGCTCATCCACATTCCAGTGCTAATCTTGGCTTGGCATTCAGGAAACAGCAAAATCCACATTAGCACTGTCTGAGTTAATGAGATTTTCTAAAAATAATTAAAACAATTATTTATTTGGTGCACAGGGCCTTAGTTGTGGCATGTGGGATCTTCTGTCTTGGTTGCAGTATGACAAATCCTTAGCTGTGGCCTGCAAGTTCTTAGTTGCTGCACATGGGATCTAGTTCTCTGACTGGTCAGTGATTGTACCTGGTCCACCTGCATTGGGAGCTGGAGTCTTAGCCACTGGACCACCAGGAAAGTCCCCCAGAAATAATATTTTGAAGTACTCATAAAATCTTTTTAAAAAGCCCCCTTTTAAAAAGGGTTTTGAAAAGTAAGTGGATTCTTTTCTTTTTGGAGATTTCAGTATTTAAACATTTTGATTGTTTATAATATCATAGTTTAAATATTTCTCTAATTATCCATTATATGTATTTCTAATAATGAATTACTTCTAAATAACAGTAAAATGGGATAGAAGCTACTGGCATTTTTTTGGTGACATATGCATTTCAAATTAATCATAGCATGTATCTTTTGAATAGTAGTACTGAAACATTACAGGTGATTTTATTTAAATTTGGTTAATTATCTTTTTTCCTCCTATCACAGAAAATTATTTCAATAGAAATTTATGTTTCAAAATTTGGGAAGCTGGAACACACCATGTGTGTTCACATGGTCAGGTTCTAAGTCTGGTGGGGGCCTGCTTCCTGGTTCATAACCATCTTTTCACTGTAACCTCACAAGGCAGAAGAGGTGAGCTAATTCTCTGGGGTCTTTTTTTATAAGGGCCCTAATCCAAGTCTTGGAGAAGGAAATGGCAACCCACTCCAGAATTCTTGCCTGGAAAATCCCATGGACAGAGGAGCCTGTTGGGTTACAGTCCATGGGGTTGCAAAGAGTCTGACACGACTGAGCATGCACACACCCAAGCCTAATCACCTCCCCAAAATTCCTGTCTCCTAATACTAATACCCGGAGAAGGCAATGGCACCCCACTCCAGTACTCTTGCCTGGAAAATCCCATGGACGGAGGGGCCTGATGGGCTGCAGTCCATGGGGTCGCTAGGAGTCGGACACGACTGAGCGACTTCACTTTATTTTTTCACTTTCATGCATTGGAGAAGGAAATGGCAACGCACTCCAGTGTTCTTGCCTGGAGAATCCCAGGGTTGGGGGAGCCTGGTGGGCTGCCGTCTATGGGGTAGCACAGAGTCGGACACGACTGAAGCGACTTAGCGGCAGCAGCAGCAGCAATACTAATACCTTGGGGGTTAGAATTTCAGCAGAGAAATTTGTCCCGAGGAGGGGGTTGGGGAAATAGGAACCACTAAGCCAGTGACAACTTTATAGTGGAGATTGAAATATCTTTTGTAAGGGGATTAGAATGTCTCTGTCCTTTGAATATCATTAGAGTTATTATGTACTTGAAGTGGTTAATTTTGCATTTAGATTAGTCTTGTAGTGTATCTTGAGTACATCTATATTCAGACTTACAAAGTTCTTGAGAAAGCGTTGCAAAGTTACAATATATTTTATAAGGGTCAGAAAATTTTGAGCTTTGCTCCTTTGTTAGCTACTGGGAAAAGTAAGTGAAATATTTGTATTTTGTTTCCTTAGTCTTAAAAATAAATCTCAATGAAAGCTGAAAAATGTCTGATTTTAATAGTGAATGACAGATATGACAAATATATGTTACAGAATATACTGATAATTCCTGAAGATTCGGCCACCAAATGCGTATTATTAATCATAGCAATAGCAGACCATTGAATAGCTCTGCTGTAGATTTCATTCCTACCTGGTATAGAATTAAAGTGTTTAAAAGGGATAGGAACTTCTGATAGCATGGAATTTATATTACAGGTATGTTTTATGTCTGTTTTTCAAATGTTTTGACCATTATCCACAGTAATAATACATTTACATGGCAATTTGTGATACACATATAACTAAAAAGATTTCCCAAATGACATTTAGCCTTATCAGGTATGGTGCCAGAGCAGGAAATGGCAACCCACTCCAGTGTTCCTGCCTGGAGAGTCCTGTGGACAGAGGAGCCTGGTGGGCTGCTGTCCATGGGGTCGCATAGAGTCGGATACGACTGAAGCGACTTAGTATGCATGCATGCATTGAAGAAGGAAATGGCAACCCACTCCAGTATTCTTGCCTGGAGAATCCCAGGGATGGAGGAGTCTGGTGGGCTGCCGTCTATGGGGTTGTACAGATTCCGACACGACTGAAGTGACTTAGCAGCTGCAGCAGCAGCAGCAGGTATGGTGCATTCTGCTTTCATATCATGTTAAAAAATGTTGGTGTTTACCCAGTAGAATATCCACTAATGAGTATTGGCTTGAGGTTTGCAAAACTACTAGGTGGTGTGTATTTTTTATAATTGTAACTGAGTGTTAGGGTGACTGATTTAGGGTGGCAGATTAAAAAAAATTTTTTTTTGAATACTGCTGATAACTAGTGATCTGATCTGATGATAACTAGTGAAGATATAGATAATAAAACTTTAAATTTATACTTTGGCAAAGAATAAGTAGGGTAGGACACTTAAATCCTTGGCTTCGCCCCCCTCCTTTTTTTTTCCCCCTATGTCCTGAGGCCTGTGGGGTCTTAGTTCCCCAACCAGGGATTGAACCCAGAGCCTTGGCAGTCAAAGCCCAGAGTTTTAACCACTGGACTGCCGAAGAATTCCTAAATCCTTGTTTCTTGAGTAATACTTACCGTGGGATTTCTGAGTTGTGTGGTAAGTGTGTTTAACTCTGTAATAAACTTTTTCAGAATAATCATACCATATGGCGTTCACATCAGTAATGTTTGAGAGTTCTAGTTGTTCCTTCTCATCAACACTTGGCATTATGTCTTCTTAATTTTAGCTTTTTAAATAGATATGTAGGTATTGTTTTAATTTGCATTTTATTTAATCCTCATGATTAATGATTTTTAGTATATTTTCATGGCTTATTTGCCATCCATATACTTTGGTTAAATATTCAGATTTACCTTCTTAATATTGTAATACTTTATATAGCCTTTGATACAAATCCTTAACCAAATAATGTATTTTGCAGATATTTTCTCCCTGTTGTGTCTTTTTTTTTCTTGACAGCATCTTTTATAGTTCATGCTTTTTTGTGTACCTAAGTAAAGATTAATCTTTATCTTTAATCTTTACCTAATCCAAGGTGACAGAGATATACTATGCTTTTTTTCTAGAGGTTTTCTATTTTTGACTCTTACATTGTGGTGGGTTCTCTTGTTACTGAGCACAGGCTCTTGGCATGTGAGCTCAGTAGTTTTGGCTCCCTGGCTCTAGAGCACAAGCTCAATAATGGTGGAGCACAGGCTTAGCTGCTTCATGGCATGTGGGATCTTCCTGGATCAGCGACTGAACCCATGTCTCCTGCATTGGCATGTGGATTCTTTACCACTGAGCCATGAGCCGGGATTTTATGTAGATGATTATGTCATTGTGTATTGAGATTTCTTCCTGGGAATTCCCTGGCAGTACAGTGGTTAGAACTCCATGCTCTCACTGCTGAGGGCTTGGGTTCAATCCAAGGTTAGGGAACTGAGCTCCCACAAGCCTTGTGGTGTGGCCAAAAAAAAAAGATTTCCTCTTTTTCACCTCTGTTATTTTTTTCTTCCTTTTATAGTTGTACTTAGGACTCCAGTAGAATCTTGAAGTAGTAAGAGTGGAGATTATTGCTTTATTCCTTGTCCTAGTAAGAATTCAGTCTTTAACTGTTAAATATGTTGTTGACTGTAGGTTTTTGTAGGTATCTATTGAAGAAATCCCTTTCTGCTCTTAAATTGCTGAGAGTGTTTATCATGACTAGCTGTTGAATTTTGTCAAGATTTATTCTAATGAGTTGATTATATGATTTCTTTTTCATTGATTATATTAATACATTAACAGTGATTGGTTTTTGAGTGTTGAAGCAACATTCAATTTGTGGGCTATGGCTATACATCTTTATGTATTGCTGGTTTCACTTTTGGTAAAAATTGGCTGTTTTT
This sequence comes from Bison bison bison, assembly GCF_000754665.1. Taxonomy (NCBI): domain Eukaryota; kingdom Metazoa; phylum Chordata; class Mammalia; order Artiodactyla; family Bovidae; genus Bison; species Bison bison. The sequence goes on from NW_011494801.1 coordinate 1,706,459, forward strand.
GTTCATTAAGGCTATTAGCCTACAGTTTTCTTGTTGTATTTTTGCCTGCTTTCGGTGTCCAGATAATGGTGGCCTCATAATGAGTTGGTTGTGTTCTTTTTTTCTGAAGAGTTTGTGTAGACTTGAAATTACTTCATCATTGAAGCCATCTCAGCTTGGAGTTTTCTTTGTGGGAAGGTTTTGTTTTGTTTGGTACTTCTAATTTTGAGATAACTGTGGACGCATATGCAGTTGTTAGAAATAATACAAAGAGATCCCATATACCCTTCAATCAATTCCCCAATGGTAATATCTTTATGGGAGGCCTGGCGTGCCGCGATTCATGGGGTCGCAAAGAGTCGGACATGACTGAGCGACTGAACTGAACTGAACTGAATATCTTGTACAACTATTGATATATTAATGTATCACAATCTTGAAATTGATATAGATTGAGAAATCTTATTCCTATTTCCCCAGTTTTATGTGTGCGTTTGTGTATTTTGTACCATGCAATTTTAACATTGGTTTTAATTAATTTTAATAAATTGTCAATTAATATTAATAGATTAAAGTGGTTACCAGCATGTATAAGACACGGAACAGTTCTATCATAATAATTCTTTGTGATACCATTTTTAATCACAGCTACATCCTTTTCTCCTGACTGCTAACCCCTGGTAACTACTAATCTCTATTTCTATAGTTTTGTCATTTCAAGAATGTTATATAAATAACATGTTGTTATGTAATATTATAAATTGGGGACTTCCCCGGTGGCTCAGTGGTAAAGAACCTGTCTGTCAATATAGGAGACATAGGTTCAATCCCTGGGTTTGGAAAGATCCTGTGGAGAAGGAAATGGTGACCCACTCCAGTATTCTTACCTAGGAAAGCTCATGGACAGAGGAGCCTGGAGGGCTACAGTTCATGGGGTTGCCTAGAATCAGACCTGACTTGGGGACTAAACAGTAACAAATGTTGTAAATAACAGCATGTAAACTTTTGAGATTGAGTTTTCACTCTGCACATAATTCCATTAAGATCCATCCAGGATCTTATTGTGTGTGTCAATAGTTTATTTCTTTCTATTGTCGATTATTATTTTGTGATATGGGTATATGACTAATCATTCATTTGTTGACTGATGTTTGTATATGTTTCTAGGTTTTGACTATTAGAGAACTGTTAAGAATATCCATATACGAGTTTCTGTATGAATATAAATTTTCATTTCTGGGATAAATGTCCAAGAATTGTAGTTATTGCACTATATGATAAGCACATTGTTTACTTTTGTAAGAATTGCCATATTTTTTTCCAGTATGGCGGAACCATTTTATGTTCCTATCACCCACATATGAATAATCTATTTTTTCTGCATCATCACCAGCATTTGGTGTTGCTGTTGTTTTTTATTTAGTAATTCTCATAAGTATGTAGTAATAAATCGTGGTTTAAAGTCATAATTTCCCTAAAGGCTGAGTTGAACATCTCTTCATATGCTTTTCCTTTTTTATGATCTTTATATTTTTTTCTAGTTTTTAAAAATTGAAGTTTTAGGGCAAATGTAATTGTTGTTTTGGTCCAAAGTCTCAGCACATCTTTATTAATCAAAATAGGAACCGTTACAATCAACACATTTTTGCCGATGAGAAATAAGTTTGTTTAATCCTGTAGCATAAAAATCTGATTCTTGGAAAGCATTTTCTGCGTCCTGTTGGTTGTGGAAGCATTTTCCCTGCAGAAAGTTGGGATGCTTGAAGAAGTGCTAATTGGTTGGCAAGAGAGCAGGTGAAAATGGCATATGAGGCAAAACTTGGAAGCCCAATTCATTAACTTTTAAAGCATTGGTTGTGCGAGGTTTGGTTGGATGTTGGAGTAGAGAAGAATTGGGTCCTTTCTGTTAACCAGTGTTGGCTGTAGGCGGTGCAGTTTTTGGCGCATCTCATCTATCTGCCGCTGAGTATCCTTCTCAAATGTAATGGTTTCGTCAGGATTCAGAAATCTGTAGTTGATCAGACTGGCAGCAGACCACCAAACAGTGACCCTGGCCTATTTTGGGTACAAGTTTGGGTTTTGGAAGTGCTTTGGAGCTTTTTGGTCCAACCACTGAGCTGCAATCCAACCATCTCTGGTTGTCGGATAAAATCCACTTTTTACCTCATGTCACAGTCTGATCGAGAAATGGTTCATTGTTGTATAGAATAAGAGAAGATGACACTTCAAAATGATGAACTTTGGATTTGTGGTCAGCTCATGAGGCACCCACTTGTGGAGTTTTTTCACCTTTCCAATTTGCTTCAAATGGAAATGGTTCACCACTTAGAAGGATTGGCATTGAGTTCTTCAGCCATTTCTTGTGAAGTTGTAAGAGGATCAGCTCTGATAATCCACTCAGTTGGTCGTTGTCAGCTTCCAGTGGCCATCCACTGTGCTGCTCATACTCAAGGCTGTCATCTCCTTTGCAAGATTTCTTGAACCACCACTGCACTGCAGTGCACGTATATTTTTGTTAGCAGTTCCTGGGCGAAGTGCACTGTTGACGTTGTGAGTTGTTTCCACTGCTTTATGACCCATTTTGAACTTGAGTAAAAAAAAATCACTCAAATTTGCTTTTTGTCTAATGTCATTTGTTTATAGTCTAAAATAAATATAAAATAAACAGCAAGTAATGCCATTAGCAAAACAACATAAAGCGAGAAATATGCATTAAGTAATGTGTAACATAATCACATTTACTTAAGAATGTATTTCAATATCAAACAGCAAACTTCCATGATTCAAACCTCGATTACTTTTGCACCAACCTAATATTTTAAATTGAAGTATGATAAAACAAGGCCCACTGGAGAGGGGAATGGCAGAACACTTCAGTATTCTTGCCTTAAGAACCCCTTGAACAGTATGAAAAGGCAAAAAGGTATGACACTGGAAGATGAGACCCCCAGGTTTGTAAAGGTGTTAGTCGCTCAGTCATGTCTGACTTTTTGCAATCCTGTGGACTATAGCCTGCCAGGCTCCTCTGTCCATGAGATTCTCCAGGCAAGAATGGTGGAGTGAGTTGCCATTCCCTTCTCCAGGGGTCTTCCGGATCCACGGATTGGACCCAGGTCTCCCGCATTGTAGGTAGGTTGTTTACTGGCTAAGCCAAGAGGGAAGCCCTGGTAGGTGTCCAATATATTACTGAGGCTGGGCCAAAATGGAAATGTTGCTCAGTTGTGGATGTGTCTGGTGGTGAAAGTAGTCTGATGCTGTAAAGAACAATATTGCATAGAACCTGGAATGTTGGGTCCATGAATCAAGATAACTTGGATGTGGTCATACAGGAGATGGGAAGAGTAAACATTTTAGGAATCAGTGACTAAAATGGGTAGGAATGGGTGAATTTAATTCAGATGACCATTGTATCTACTGCTGTGGGCAAGAATCTCTTAGAAGAAATGAAGTAGCCATAGTCAGCAAAAGAGTCTGAAATATAGTACTTGGGTGCATTCTCAAAAACTGCAGAATGATCTCTGTTTGTTTCCAAGACAAAGCATTCAACATCACAGTAATCCAAGTCTGTGCCCCAACCACTAATGCTGAAGAAGCTAAAGTTGAATGATTCTATAAAGACCTACAATACCTTCTAGAACTAGCACCAGAAAAGATGTCTTTTTCATCATAGGGGACTGGAATGGAAAAGTAGGAAGTCAAGAGGTACCTCAAGTAACAGGCAAGTTTGGCCTTGGAATACAAAATGAAGCAGGGCAAAGTCTTAACAGTTTTGCCAAGAGAACACTCTGGTCATAGCGAACAGCCTCTTGCAACAACACAATAAGTGACTCTACACATGGACATCACCAGATAGTCAATACCAAGATCAGATTGATTATATTCTATGCAGTCAAAGATGAAGAAGCTCTGTACAGTCAGCAAAAATAAGACTGGGAGCTGACTGTGGCTCAGATCTTGAGCTCCTTATTGCAAAATTCAGGCTTAAATTGAAGAAAGTAGGAAAAACCACTAGGCCTTTTGATATGACCTAGATCAAATCCATTACAGTTATACAGTGGAAGTGACAAGTAGATTCAAGGGATTAGATCTGTTAGACAGTACCTAAAGAACTAAAGATGGAGGTTCGTAACAATGGAGGTGGTGACCAAAACCATCCCCAAGAGAAAGGAATACAAAAAGGCAAAATGGTTGTCTGAGGAGGTCTTACAAGAAACTGAGAAAAGAAGTGAAGCAGAAGGCAAAGGAGAAAGGCAAAGATACATATAACTGAATGCAGAGTTCCAGAGAATAATGAGGAGATATAAGAAAGCCTTAAGTAACAATGCAAAGAATTAGAGGAAAACAATAGAATGGGAAAGACTAGAGATCTCTTCAAGAAAATTGGAGATAACAAGGGAACATTTCATGCCAAGATGGGCACAATAAAGAACAGAATCAGCAAGGACCTAAGAGAAGCAGAAGAGATTAAGAAGAGGTGGGAAGAATACACAGAAGAACTATACAAAAAAAAGTCTTAATGACCAGGATAACCACAATGGTGTGGTCACTCACCTAGAGCCAGACATCCTGGAGCGTGAAGTCAAGTGGGCCTTAGGAAGCATCACTATGAACAAAGCTAGTGGAGGTGCTGGAATTCCAGCTGAGCTATTTCAAATCCTAAAAGATGATGCACTCAATATGTCAGCAAGTTTGGAAAACTCAGCAGTGGCCAAAGGACTAGAAAAGGTCAGTTATCATTCCAGTCCAAAAGAATGGCAATGCTAAAGATGTTCAAAATATTGTGCTAGCTCTCATTTTACATGCTAGCAAGGTAATGCTCAAAATCCTTCGAGCTAGGCTTCAGCAATATGTGAACTGAGAACTTCCATATGTACAAGCTGGGATTCAAAGAGGCAGAGGATCCAAATTGCCAGCATTTGTTGGATCATAGAGAAAGCAAGAGAATTCCAGAAAAACATCTATTTCTGCTTCATTGCTATGAAGTGACTGTTTGAATCACAACAAACTGGAAAATTCTTAGAGATGGAAATACCAGATCACCTTACTTGTCTTCTGAGAAACCTGTATACAGGTCAAGAAGCAACAGTTAGAACCAGACATGGAACAACAAACTGGTTCCAGATTGGGAAGAGTTCATCAAGGCTGTGTATTGTCACCTTGCTTGTTTAACTTATATGCAGAGTACATCATGTGGAATGTTGGGCTGGATGAATCACAAGCTGAAATCAAGATTGCTGGGAGAAATATCAGTAACCTCAGATATACAGACGATAGCACTCTAATGGCAGAAAGCAAGGAGGAACTAAAGAGCTTCTTGATGAAAGTGAAAGAGGAGAGTGAAAAAGCTGGCTTAAAACTCAACGTTCAAAAAACTTAAGATCATGGCATCCAGTCCCATCACTTCATGGCAAATAGATGGGTGAAAAATGGAAACAGTGACAGACTTGGCTTCCAAAAGTCACTGTGGACAGTGACTGCAGCCATGAAATTAAAAGACACTCCTTGGAAGAAAAGCTATGATATACCTAGACAGCGTATTCAAAAGCAGAGACATCACTTTGTTGACACAGGTCTGTATAATCAAAGCTGTCGTTTTTCTGATAGTCACGTATGGATTGGAGCTGTGGCGCTGGAGAAGACTCTTGAGAGTCCCTTGGACAGCAGGGAGATCAAACCAGTCAATCCTAAAAGAAATAAACTCTGAATATTCATTGGTGGGACTGATGCTGAAGCTGAAGGTCAAATACTTTGGCCACAGGATGCAAAGAGCCAACTGATTGGAAAAGATCTTGATGCTGGGGAAGATGAGGGCAAAAGGAGAAGGGGGAGGCAGAGGATGTTATTGTTGCATAGCATCACTGACTCAATGGATATGAATTTGAGCAAACATCAGGGGATAGTGGAGGACAGAGGAGCCTGGCATGTTGCAGTCCATGGGGTTGCAGAGAGTTGGACAGAACTTAGCTAACTGAACAAAAAGTAGTCCACATCAAAATATGTGTTGATGGTCAGTTAGGTTGCTTCCACATCTTGACTAGTATAAATAATGCAGCAAAGAAAATGGGAGAATATATTGTTTTAGTTACTGCTTTTGTTTTCTCCTGGAAGATACCCAGAAGTGAAATCGCTGGATAGCAAGGTATCCTCTTTTTAGTTTTTTGAGAAACCTGCACGTCATTTTCCATAGTGACTGTGCCAGTTTGCATTCCCACCAACAGTGTGGCTTCCTCTCTTTCACATCCTCTCACACACTTATTTGTTATCTTTTTAATAATAGCCATTCTGACAGGTGTGAGATAATACCTCATTGTGATTTTGACTTGCATTTCTCTGAGGTTTATTGATGTTGAGCACCTTTTCATGTGTGAGTTGGCCATCTATATGTCTTCCTTGGGAAAAGGGTCTATTAAAAGAAAAAAAGAAAATGTGTATTTAGGTCTTCTCATTTTGTAATTGGGTTTTATCTTGATATTATGTTGTATGAATTGTTGGTATATTTTGGATATTAACCCTTTATAAAATATATTGTTTGCAAAAATCTTCTCACATTCAATTGATGGCCTCTTAGTCTTGTAGATAGATTTCTTTATTGTGCAGAAACTTTTTAGTTTGACGGAACCCTGTTTATTTTTGCTTTTGTTTTTCTTGCTGAGGAAGCATATAAGAAAATTACTAAGACTGATGTTGAAGAGCATACTGCGTATGTTTTCTTCTAGAAGTTTTATGGTTTCAAGTCTGACATGTAAGTCTTTAATTCATTTTGAATTTTTACATATGATGTGAGAAAATTCATTCAGTTTGATGCTTTTGCATGTAGCTGTCCAATTTTACTACTCCATTTTTTTTTTCCTTTTAAAAAAGTTTTTAGTGTTTTTTAATACCAAAGACATTTTGTTTGGGGGTGTAGACAATGAACAGTGTTGTGATGGTTTCAGGTGAACAGTGAAGGGACTCAGCCACACAGAAGCACGCATCCATTCTTCCCCTGAAGCCCCTCCCATCCAGACGGCCCTTAGCATCGAACAGACTTCCCCGTGCTATTCCCCGTGCTATTCGATAGGCTTTTGTTGGTTATCCATTTAAATATAGCAGTTTACCACACCATTTATTGAAGAGGGTTTTACCCTCCTGGTATATTCTAGCCTCCTTTGTCATAGATGGATTGACTCTACATATGTGTGCATTCATTTCCAGGTTTTCTATTTTGTTCCATTGTCTGTATCTGTTTTTATGCCAGTACAATACTATTATTGCATTAGCTTGTAGTATAGTTTGTAATCAGAGTGTGATACTTTCAGCTTCTTAATAAAAGGTTGTTTTGATTATTTGGGATGTTTTGTGTTTCTGTACAAATTTTGAAATTATTTCTTCTGTGAAAAATGCCATTTGTGTTTTGATAGTCATTGGATGAAATCTATAGCTTACCTTGGGTAGTATGAACATTTTAATATTAATTCTTTCAGTTCATGAAATCAATATAATTCCAATTGTGTCATCTTCAATTTCTTTTGTCAGTGTTGTATAGTTTTTTGAGTCTTTTACCTCCTTGGTTAGATATATTCCTAAGTGTTTTATTCTTTTTGATGCAGTTGTAAATGAGATTGTCTTCTTAATTTTTTTCTCTGATAGTTCATTGAGTATATAGGAACAATGCGTTTCTGTATATTAATTTTGAGTCCTGTTTATTGAATTCATTTATTCTGACAGTTTTTTGATGGCATCTTTAAAACTTTTTTTGTATAGTATCATGTCATTAGCAAATGGTGATGGTTTTACTTCTTCCTTTTTAGTTTAGATTCCTTTTATTTTTCTTGTCTCATTGCTTTGTCTAGTATGTTCAGTCTTGTGTCAAATAAAAATATCAAGAGTGAGCATCCTTGTCTCATTCTTGATTTTAGGGGAAATGATTTTAGGTTTCCTCTATTGAGTATGATGTTAGCTGTGGACTTGTCAGTGCAGTGGGCTTTTATTACATTGAGTTGTGTTCATTTTTTAAAAAATAATAAGTGATTATTAAATTAAGTCACAATCTTTTTCTTCATCTGTGGAGATGACCACATATGACATGGTTTTTATTCTTAAATTGGTTAATATGGTGTATCCCCCATCTCTACCAGGGCCTTACCCTCTTTCCTATCCAGGGCTGGGAACAGGGGCTAAGGAAGACAGTAGGGTTTGATTGCTAGTATTGTCAACACTCAGAAGGCACTCAGTAAATGAATAAATGGTGCGGCACTCTCGCTATAGGCAAGCCTAGAGAGCCTTCAGCCTGAGGTGGCATGAGCTGGTCAAGTTGGGACACATGGCTTGGCCTCTCACATTGATTGATTTGCAGATATTGAATCATGCTTGCATTCCTGGTATAAATGCAACTTGAATATGGTGTATGATCCTTATTTTGTGTTGTTGAGTTTGATGTGCTAATATTTTGTTGAGGATTTTTTGCTTTTGTGCTTATCAGTCATATGGGCCTATAATTTCCTTTTTTATTTTTGTATTGTCTTTATTAGGTTTTGGTATGAAGGTGCCACTGGCTTCATAGAATGAGTTCAGAAGTTCTTCCTCTTTAGTTTTTTTGAAGTTTTAAAATGATTATTAGCTCTTTTTTAAATGGTGGAAATTACCTGTCCAGTCCTCAGTTCAGTTCAGTCTCTCAGTCGTGTCCAACTCATTGCGACCCCAAGAGTTGCAGCACTCCAGGTCTCCCTGTCCATCACCAACTCCCGGAGTTTACCCAAATTCATGTCCATTGAGTCGGTGGTGCTATCTAACAATCTCGTCCTCTGTTGTCCCTTTCTCCTCCTGCCTTCAATCTTTCCCAACATCAGGGTCTTTTCAAATGAGTCAGCTCTTTGCATCAGGTGGCCAAAGTACTGGAGTTTCAGCTTCAACATCAGTCCTTCGAGTGAACACCCAGGACTGATCTCCTTTAGGATGGACTGGCTGGATCTCCTTGTAGTCCAAGGGACTCTCAAGAGTCTTCTTCAACACCACAGTTCAAAAACATCATTTCTTCTGTGCTCAGCTTTCTTTATAGTCCAACTCTCACATCCATACATGACTACTGAAAAACTATAGCCTTGACTAGATGGACCTTTGTTGACAAAGTAATGTCTCCACTTTTTAACATGCTGTCGAGGTTGATGATAACTTTTCTCCCAAGGAGTAAGCGTCTTTTAATTTCATGGCTGCAGTCACCATCTGCTGTGATTTTGGAGCCCAGAAAAATGAAGTCAGCCACTGTTTCCACAGTTTCCCAATCTATTTGCCATGAAGTGATGGACTGGATGCTATGATCTTAGTTTTCTGAATGTTGAGCTTTAAGCCAACTTTTTCACTCTCCTCTTTCACTTTAATCAAGAGGCTTTTTAGTTCGTCTTCACTTTCTGCCATAAGGATGGTGTCACTTGCATATCTGAGGTTATTGATATTGATATATGTATTAGAATGCAATATTTATTGTTCTCTTTCTGACTTCACTCTATATAATAAGTTGTAGATTCATCCACCTCATCAGAACTGACTCAGATGCGTTTCTTTTTATGACTGAGTAATATTCCATTGTGTACATATACCACCACTTCTTTATCCATTCATCTGTCAATGGACATCTAGGTTTCTTCCATGTGCTAGCTATTGTAAATAGGGCTACAGTGAACAATGGGATACATGTATCCTTTTCATTTTTGGTTTCCTCACGGTATATGCCTCCCAGGGGGATTGCTGGGTCATATACTGCTTTTATTCCTAGTTTTTTAAGGAATCTCCATACCATCTTCCATAGTGGCTGTATCAATTTACATTCCCACCAACAGTGCAAGAGCGTACTCTTTTCTCCACACCCTCTCCAGCATTTATTGTTTGCAGATTTTTTGATGATGGCCATTCTGAGCAGTGTGAGGTGATATCTCATTGTAGTATCTCATTGTAGTTTTATCTCATCAAAACTACATTTCTCTAATAATGAGTAATGTTGAGCATGCTTTCATGTGTTTGTTAAGACATCTGCATGTCTTCTTTGGAGAAATGCCTTTTTTCCTATTTTTTGATTGGGTTGGTTGGTTTTCTGGTATTGAGTTGTATGAGCTACTTCTATATTTTTGAAATTAATCCTTTGTCAGTTGTTTCATTTGCTATTATTTTCTCCCATTCTCGGGATTGTCTTTTCACCTTGCTTATAGGTTCCTTTGCTGTGCAAAAGTTTTTAAGTTTGATCAGATCCCTCTTGTTTACTTTTGTTTTTATTTCTGTTACTCTTGGAGGTGGGTCATAGAGGATTTTGCTTTGATTTATGTCATCGAGTGTTCTGGCTATGTTTTCCTCTAAAAGTTTACAGTTTCTGGTCTTTATTTATGTCTTTAATCCATTTTGAGTTTATCTTTGTGTATGGTGTTAGGAAGTGTTCTAATTTCATTCTTTAACATGTAGCTGTCCAGTTTTCCCATTTATTAACGAGGCTGTCTTTGCCCCACTGTATGTTCTTGCCTCTTGTCAAAAATAAGGTACCCATAGGGCATGGGCTTATTTTTGGGCTTTCTGTCTTGTTCTGTTGGTCTTATATTTCTGTTTTTGTGCCAGTACCGTACTGTCTTGATGACTGTAGCTTTGAAGTACAATCTGAAGTCAGGAAGGTTGATTCCTCCAGCTCCATGCTTTCTCAAGACTGCATTGGCTATTAGGGGTCTCTTGTGTTTCCATATGAATTGTGAAATTATTTGTTCTAGTTATGTGAAAATGTCATTGGTAATTTGGTAGGGATCACATTGAATCTGGAGATTGCATTTAGTAGTATTGTCATTTTCACAATATTGATTCTTCCTACCCAGGAAAATGGAATGTCTCTCCATCTGATTATGTCATCTTTGATTTCTTTCATCAGTATCTTATAATTTTCTGTGTACAGCTCTTTTGTCTCTTTGGGTAAGTTTATTCCTTGATATTTAATTCTTTTTGTTGCAGTGGTGAATGGGATTGATTCCTTAATTTCTCTTTCTAATTTTTCATTGTTAGTGTGTAGAAATGCGTGTATTGATTTTGTATCCTGCAACTTTGCAAAATTCACTGTTTAGATCTAGTAATTTTCTGACTCTTATCTTTAGGGTTTTCTATGTACAGTATCATGTCATCTGCAAACAGTGAGAGCTTTACTTCTTTTCCGATCTGGATTCCTTTTATTTCTATTTCTTCTCTGATTGCTATAGCTAGGAATCCCAGAACTATGTTGAATAATAGTGGTGAAAGTGGACACCCTTGTCTTGTGTCTGATCGTAGGGGGATTCCTTTCAGTTTTTCACCATTGAGAAAAATGTTTGCTGTAGACTTATCATATATGGGCTTTACTATGTTGAGGTAGGTTCCTTCTATGCCCCTTTTTTGAAGAGTTTTAATCATAAATGGGTACTGAGTTTTGTCAAAGGCTTTTTCTGCATCTATTGAAATTATCATATGGTTTTTATCTTTGAATTTAATATGGTGTGTTACACTGATTGATTTGCATATATTGAAGAATCCTTGCATCCCTGGAATAAACCCAAGTTGATTGTGGTGTATGAGCTGTTTGATGTGTTGCTGAATTCTGTTTGCTAAAATTTTGTTGAGGATTTTTGCATCTCTGTTCATCAGTGATATTGGCCCGTCGTTTTCTTTTTTTGTGTTGTCTTTGTCTGGTTTTGGTATCAGGGTGATGGTGGCCTCATAGAATGAGTTTGGAAGTGTTCCTTCCTCTGCAGGTTTTTGAAAGAGTTTTATAAAGATAGGCATTAGCTTTTCTCTAAATGTTTGATAGAATTCTGTGAAGCTATCTGGTCCTGGGCTTTTGTTTTTGGGGAGATTTTTGATCACAGCTTCAATTTCAGTGCTTGTAATTGGGTTGTTCATAATTTCTATATCTTCCTGGTTCAGTCTTGGAAGATTGAACATTTTTAAGACTCTGTCCATTTCTTCCAGGTTATGCATTTTATTGCCATATAGTCTCTTATAATCTTTTGTATTTCTGCATTGTCTGTTGTAACCTCTCCTTTTTCATTTTTAATTTTGTTGATTTGATTCTTCTCTTTTTTTCTTGATGAATCTGGCCTAAGGTTTGTCAGTTGTGTTTATCTTCTCAAAGAACCAGCTTTTAGTTTTATTAATCTTTACTGTTGTTTCTGTCATTTCTTTCCATTTGTTTCTGCTCGGATCTTTATGATTTCTTTCCTTCTAATTTTGCGGGTTTTTTTTTTTTTTTTCATTGTTTTTCCAGTTGTTTTAGGTGTAAAGTTAGGTTGTCTGTTCCATGTTTTTCTTCTTTCTTGAGGTAGGATTGTATTGCTATAAGCTTCCCTCTTAGAACTGCTTTTGCTGCATCCCATAGGTTTTGAGTTATGTTTTCATTATCATTTGTTTCTTGAAATTTTTTGATTTCCGTTTTGATTTCTTCAGTAACCTGTTGGTTATTTAGAAATGTATTGCTTAATCTCCATATCTTTGTTTCTTACAGCTTTTTTCTTGTAATTGATACCTAGTCTCATAGTGTTGTGGTCAGAGAAGATGCTTGATATGATTTCAGTTTTCTTATATTTACTGAGATTTGATATGTGACCCAAGATGTGGTCTGTCCTGGAGAATGTTCCATGTGCACTTGAGAAGAAGGTGTATTCCTTTGCATTTGGATGGAATGGCCTCAAGATATCAGTGAGATCCATCCCATCTACTGTATCATTTGAGGCTTGGATTTCCTTATTAACTTTCTGTTTTGATGCTGTGTCCATTGGTGTGAGTGGGGTGTTAACGTCTCCTACTGTTATTGTGTTCCTGTCAGTTTCTCCTTTTAGTCTGTTAGTGTTTGTCTTATGTATCGAGGTGCTCCTATGTTGGGTACATAGATATTTACAGTTGTTATGTCTTCCTCTTGGATTGATCCCTTGCTCATTATGTAGTATCCTTCCTTATCTCTTGTTATCTTCTTTATTTTAAGGTCTATAATGTCTGATATGAGGATTGCTACTCCAGCTTTCTGTTGCTTCCCATTTGCATGGAATATATTTTTGCATCCTGTCACTTTCAGTCTATATGTGTCTTTAGGTCTGAAGTGGGTTTCTCATAGACAGCATGTATATGGGTCTTGTTTTTGTATCCATTCAGCCAATCTGTGTCTTTTGGTTGGACCATTTAATCCATTTACATTTAAAGTAATTATTGATACATATGTTCCTATTGCCATGTTCTTAATTATTTGGGCTTGATTTTGTAGATCTTCTTCTTTCTCTTGTGTTTGTTGACTATATAAATCCCTTTAACGTTTGTTTTAAAGCTGCTTTGGTGGTGCTGAATTCTTGTAACTGTTGCTTGTCTGAAAAGCTTTTTGTTTCTAGATCAGTTTTGAATGAGATCCTTGCCAGGTCCGGTCATCTTGGTTGTAGATTTTTTCCCTTTCAGTACTTTAAATATATCCTGCCATTCCCTCCTGGCCTGCAGAATTTCTGCTGAAAGATCAGCTGTTAAATGTATGAGGTTTCCCTTGTGTTATTTGTTGCTTTTCCCTTGCTGCTTTTAATATTCTTTCTTTGTGTTTAGTCTTAGTTTGATTAGTATGTGTCTCGGCGTGTTTCTCCTTGGGTTTATCCTGTATGGCACTGTTTGTGCCTCTTGGACTTGATTGACTATTTTGTTTTCCATGTTGGGGAAATTTTCAACTATAATCTCTTAAAAAATTTTCTCATATCCTTTCTTTTTCTGGGACTCCTATAATTCAAATGTTGGTGCATTTGATATTGTCCCAGAGGTCTCTGAGACTGTCCTTAGTACTTTTCATTCTTTTTACTTTATTCTGCTCTTCAGAAGTTATTTCCACCATTTTATGTTCCTGCTCACTGATTTGTTCTTCTTCAGATATTCTGCTATAGATTCCTTCCAGAGTATTTTTAATTTCAGTAATTGTGTTGCCTCTGTATGTTTATTCTTTAATTCTTCTAGGTGTTTGTTAATTGATTCTTGCATATTCTCTATTTTTCAAGGTTTTTGATCATTTTTTACTATCGTTATTTTGAATTCTTTTTCAGGTAGTTTGCCTATTTCCTCTTCGTTTATTTGGACTTCTGTGTTTCTAGTTTGTTCCTTCATTTGTGTAGTATTTCTCTGCCTTTTCATTCTTTTTTTTAAACTTATTGTGTTTGAGGTCTCCTTTTCCCAGGCTTCAAAGTTGAATTCTTTCTTCCTTTTGGTTTCTACCCTCCTAAGGTTGGTTCAGTGGTCTGTGTAAGCTTTGTATAGGGTGAGCTTTGTGCTGAATTTTTTTGTTTGTTTTTCCTGGTGGGCAAGGCTGAATGAGGTGATATTCCTGTCTGCTGATGATTGGGTATGTATTTTTGTTTTGTTTGTTGTTTAGATGAGGCATCCTGCACAGTGCTACCGTTGGTTGGGTGATGCCGGGTCTTTCTTCACGTGGTTTCCTTTGTGAGACTGCTCACTATTTGATACTCCCTAGTATTAGTTCTCTGGTAGTCTAGGGTCTTGGAGTCAATACTCCCTCTCCAAAGGCTCAGGGCTTGATCTCTGGTCAGGAACGAAGATTCTACAAGTGGTTTGTTAGGGCATTAAGTGAGATTAAAACAAATACACAAAAATGAGATACCAAAGATGAACCTCAGACAAATTGTAGTTATAAAATCAGGCAAATAATAATTAAAATAATGGAATATACATGTATACATATACACCCATAAGCAAAGGGAAAACAATCCAACTAAAACAAAGTACACAGTAGATTGAGCCTGTGAACAAAGGAAATAAAAAATTATGTTTACCAGTTAAGAACAAGACTAACTAAAACACATACCGGAAAACAAAACTAAAGCAAGGTGCCACGTGTGGAACAAAGTAATGAAGACAAAACTAAAAAATACGTTGAGAGGAAAGAAAAGAAAGAATAGTTAAATAAAGGTAGATGAAGAAAATTTATATACATTAAAGATTAACTGCAAGGGGAAAAGAACAGTAGGAAAAGCAAACAAAGGAATAAATGTAGAAAATAAATAGGCTTAAGAAATTAAAAATTAAAATTAAAGAGAAAAGAAAAAGGAAAACTCCACAGAACTGCAAAGGCCCAACATTTAGGTTTATTACAATAATAAAAAATGTGACTGAGGAAGAAAAAAAAAGCTCAAAAGCTTAATTAGATTTCATAGTGCCAATAAAATTGACAACTACAACAGAGGGGGATAAGGACAAAGAACAAAAATCAGAAAGAATCTGTAGAACAAGTCAGAACTTGTTCTGAGATTCATTATTCTAAGAATAATGAATGTTTTTCTTGAGTCACTGCTGTCACAGTCCTTCCCCTCGCTGGGAGTGACAGTCCACCTCACCTCCCTCAGATGCCCTCCAACACTGTGCTGATCTCTGGACCTGCTGTGGGGGCAGCTCAGGTTCTAATCTGGTCCTTCTCCTGTGTGTTCTTGCCTCCAACATCCACAGCTATCAGAACTAGTGCATTTTCTTTTGTGGGAGATCTTCTTGTTCTTTTATACATTCCACAGACACAGAGTCTGCCTAGTTGATCGTGTGGATTGAATCTGCAGCTTGTACAGCTGGTGGGAAGGTTTTGGGTCTTCCTCCTTAGCCACACTGCTCTGGGTTTCAACTGTGGTTTTATTTCCACCTCTACATGTGGGTTGTCCACTGGAGTTTCCTCCTGAGGCTGCCCTGAAGGACCTGGGTTTGCCCCTGTGAGGGCCAGGTGTGGAGGTGGGGCAGCTGCTTGGGTCGCAGGGGTTCTGGCAGCACCAGGTACTCAGGGGGGTTGACGGCTAGGGTAGTAGGAAATACAGTGCTCTAGAAGGGTATGGCAACCAGTGTTGGCCAGTACGCTCCAGGACTCTTGCCTGGAGAACCCCCTTGACAGAGAATCCTGGCAGGCCACAGTCTACCAGGTCGCAAAGAGTTGGAAACGACTGAAGCGACCCTACACGTATAGATGCAAGATTTTTCTTGCCTGTGGCAGCTCTGCCCCAGTGAGAGTTGAGCATGAAGGTGGTGCAGCTGCTTGGTTTGCGGGGACCCTGGCAGTGCAAAGTGGACTGCCCCAGCCACAGGAGTTATGGCCCTGTCAGAGTCTCTTTTGGAGCCTCTTGTAGCTGGCGATCAGAAGGCCTCTTTGGCCATTCTTTCTTCGTAGCTCCATAAGTTCAGGCACTAAAAGGGTGTCTTGCCTGGGGTCCTTCTCTGTTGTTCAGGGCATCAGGCACATAGAGGGGCCCCCCTGGCTGGAGTCGTACTCTGTAGATTGGCGTGTCAGGCACTTAAAGCGGCACGGTGGGTGGGGTCCTACTCTGTAGTTCAGTGGTCAGGCTTTTGGTGGGCCAGCCTTTCTATTGTTCAGCTGCCGATGCTGGCCTGTTGGGGGAGAGGCTGTGGTGCTGGTTCCACCCCTTACGCTTGACTCAGCAATATTGCCTTGCTTCCATGGCTGCCCAGCTTTCCTGCACAGGTTCAATTTATCAGTGTTTTTCTTTTATGGCCTTTGCTTTTGATATCATTTTTAAAAACTCTTAACTTAGCCCCAGGTCCTAAAGATCACCTCCTGTGTCTTTTCTCTGAAGTTTTATAATCTTACATTTTTACATTTAATTTTAGAGTCCATTTTGTTTTGTCACATTATTGACTGGGGGATTTTTGCAGAAACTAACTCCTGTGGCTGGCAGTTTGTTATATAAGTGAATAGTGAACATTTCAGGTCAATACTTTCAGGTAACAAAAGATACATTAATATGTTTCTTGTCAATGGTGTGTGAATTTTTGTATGAGGTATGTGATTTAACTTGAAGTTCATTTTTGTGCTTATGAATGTCCACTTGCTCTAGCACTATTTAAAAAACTGTCTCTGTTGAATTGCTTTTGTACCTTTTGGGCATATTTGTGTGTGTCTAATCTGTGTTATCTATTCTCTTTCATTGGTATGTGTATCTATCTCTCTGTAAATATCATACTGTTTGCTTATTGTAGCTATATAGTAAGTTTTTACATCAGGTTGAATGATGTTTCCCCCTTCAACTCTTCTTTTTCAAAACTGTTTTAGCTCTTCTAGGTCTTTTGCCTTTTTATATGAATTTTATAGTAAGGTTGTCTTTATCTACAAAATACCTTGTTGGAATTTTGATAGGAATTGCACTGGACTTACATATCAGTTTGGAAAGAACTGACATCTTTGCTGTGTTGAGTCTTCTGATCCATAGACACAGTACATTGCTACATTTATTTAGTTCTTTGGTTTCCTTCATCAGCATTTTGTATTGGATTGGCCTACAAGTTTATTTGAACTTTTTGACCAACCAGTAGTTATCAGGATACAGATCCTCAGTATAATTTGTTATACTTATTTTAAATGTTTAATTTTCTTTTAATTAATATCATTTTAAAGTATATTGTGTTAAAGTTCAACTTCTGCCCATTCATTATTAGTATAAAACAGTGTGTTTTTCTTTTTTGGTCTGTGTTGGTCTTATATCCTGTAATCTTGCTCAGTTTTCGTTCAGTTACTCAGTCCTGTCTGACTCTTTGCGACCCCTTGGACTGCAGCACGCCAGGCTTCTCTGTCTGTCACCAATACCCAGAGCTTGTTCAAACTCATGTCCATTGAGTCAGTGATGCTATCCAACCGTCTCATTCTCTGTCATCCCCTTCTCCTCCTGCCTTCAATCTTTCCCAGCATCAGGGTCTTTTACAGTGACTTAGCTCTTTGCATCAGGTGGCCAAAGTATTGGAGCTTCAGCTTCAGCATGAGTCCTTCCAATGAATATTCAGGGTTGATTTCCTTTAGGATTGACTCCTTACTGTTTGATCTCCTTGCAGTCCAAGTGACTCTCGAGAGTCCTCTCCGACACTACAGTTCAAAAGCATCAATTCTTCGGTGCTCAGCTTTCTTTATAGTCCAACTCAGATCCATACCTGAATACTGGGAAAACCATAGCTTTGACTAGACGGACCTTTGTTGGCAAAGTAATGTCTCTGCTTTGTCTAGGTTGGTTATAGCTTTTCTTCCAAGGAGCAAGTGTCTTTTAATTTCATGGCTGCAGTCACCATCTGCAGTGATTCTGGAGCCCAAGAAAATAAAGTCTATCACGGTTTCCATTGTTTGCCCATCTATTTGCCATGAAGTGATGGGACCGGATGCCTGACCTTAGTTTTTTGAATGTTGAGTTTTAAGCCAGCTTTTTCACTCTGCTGTTGTACTTTCGTCAAGAGATTCTTTAGTTCTTTGCTTTCTACCACAATGGTAGTGTCATCTGCATGTCTGAGGTTATTGATATTACTCCCAGCAGTCTTGATTACAGCTTGTGCTTCATCCAGTCTGGCATTTCACATAATGTACTCTGCATATATATCTTTTGAGGTTTTGAGGTATATGCCAGGAGATTTTTTTACATGGAAAATTATATCATCTTTCAGTAGGGACTCTCTTATTTCTTACTTTCCAAACTATGTATCTTTTTTTTTCTTTCTTACATTATCTCTATCTCTAAAACTTCCAGGAACGTGTTTAATAGTAGTGGTGAGAGTGAAACTTCCTTGTATTGTCCTGATCTTAAATGGGAAGCATTCAGTCTTTCACCACTAAATATAAGTTTTCGTTCTTTTACTGGTGCTTATTGTCAGATTGAGGAAGTTTCCTTCTGTTGCTAGTTTGCTGAAAATGTTAATCATAAATGAGTTCAATCAAAGAAGCAGAATTACTAGGAGAGTAATATTCCATTGTACCAAATCTTCTCTATCCATTCATCTGTTGATGGACATTTAGGCTGCTTCCATGTCTTGGCTATTGTAAACATTGGTGCAGGGAACATTGGGGTGCATGTATCATTTCAGATCGTGTTTTTCTCAGGCTCTATGCCCAGAAATTGGATTGCAGGGCCATATGGTAGCTCTATTTTTAGTTTTTTAAGGAACCTCCATTCTTTTCTCCATAATGGCTAGACTAATTTATGTTCCTATCAATAGTGTAGGAGGGTTCCCTTCAAGAGAGAACTATTCTTAAGTGTCTATAGTAGATCAGACATATCTATGAGTTTTGCATATGCTGATTAATTTGCTTATGACAATAAGCATATGAAGTTGATGGTATTATTCCCATCAAATATAAAATTTTTACAAATATAGTACTAAGGCCCTGAGTTGTTAAGTTTTGCCCCATATATGTGTATAATGATCCAAGTTAGATATTTAAGCCTAAAATTTCTTGTCCCAAGTAACTCATGGTCTAATAACAGGGATAGGTACATGAATAAGTAAGTTATCAAACAGTTTAGTAAGTTACAAAACCATTAAATATGAGCAGTATGCTTGTATTGCAATGAAAGATGTTCACCTTTTTGAGAGGAAACACGTTAAAGAGCAGAATAAGTATTATGATCCTATTATTTTATTCACTGATTCAGAAAACCTATGTTCAGTTTCTACTTTGTCTTAGGCACTATTCTAGGCATTTAGGATACTTAGGTCAACAAAAGAGCGTTCCTTTTTTTTAAATGGAGCTTACAATCTATCACATAGAATAGAATGTAAAAGAGACGGAATTAAATGAGGCAGCTTGGGCTACAGAAACACTTGAATAGAAAGACACAATGGTAGGTACATTCATCCATAATAAATGTGTAATAGCTGGGAGACAGTTCTCCATGTCTCCTTTGTATTTCTGTACATCTTTTGAGCAGAGGCACTGGCTTCTTTGCTCTGGACCGTCTTTACAAGGATTTTTTTTTTTTTAGGGAATAGCCTTGGGAGATAGAGCATTCAGTATCTCTCTGGGAAGCAGAAGGCAGATTTGTTTTTTGTCTAAAATAATAAAGATAATGTCTTTTGGGACAAAGGTCAGGTAGATTTGCTTGATATGAGATTTGGGTTCCCTCAGTTCAGGGTACTCCAGCTGTGATTCAAATCCATTGCATATGCAGTATCCCCCCAGGCCCCTCTCTACATTGCCCTGTGGGAATTGGACAAGAGGAACCATTGATCCTGAAGCTCATTCTGCTGGAGTAGAATGGTTCTTTGCCTCTGACTGGAGTCTTGTGTCTTCTGCTAGCATCCCTAAGATGGTGGCAGGTAACTTGTTAGCTTACAGCTAGGCCAAAGTTCTTGATAATAGGTAATAATTTATTTTTGTTTTAATTTGAGAGGACTCAGTTTTTTAACTTACAGTTCTTCTTTTACCCTAGCTTTCAGCTTCTTTTTCATGGTGTAGTGCATTTAATTATCAGAAGGGTTGAAGAGGTTTATACTAGGTTGTTCTTGAAGCCCTTTTTATGGAATGTGTGGACAGTAGTCATTCTGAGCTCCTAAGTCACATACAGAAATATCATTCAGGAGCTGTCTTGTCTCAGTGCATGTCTTAGGGCATGTTTTTGTGTACAGGTTCATATATAAGACTTTTTGCTCAGATTACTCACTTTGTCTTCTGTTCTCTCATGTTGCACTACCATTTCCTCTAGTTGGAAATGGCTAGAGCCATGTTTTCAAACCCAGATGCTTAGAAATTTGGAAAAAAGTTTTTAATACTTTTTTCTTAGCATTTTAATGAATTTTAGTTACTGTCATGTTAATTTGAATACTTTATTTCTGAACTCTTAATTTGCAGCTCATTAAGATTACCACACATGTTGACAGCCAAAGGAAGGATTTCTAAAAATTTTATCTGTTTACCACAGTTAGCATTTTTTTAAAGACATTTTGTGGGACAGATTTGGATAAGGGAAAACAGTAATAACCGAGAAGCAGCGAGCCAGTGGAGACAGTTACAAATCCAGTAAAAGTTACAATTTTAATTTGCTACCAATTTGAAGAGACAAATCAGTACATTTGTCTATTTATGTAGACTGTATTATAGACCTGGGTTCATATTAAGACCTGGGAAGATTCCCCTGGAGAAGGTAATGGCTACCCTTTCCAGTATTCTGGCCTGGAGAATTCCATGGTCTGTATAGTCCATTGGGTCATAAAGAGTCGAACACGACTGAGCGACTTTCACTTCACTATTATAGTACGTAATGGATCTGATAGAAAATTAAACTTGGTAAAAAGTAGAATGAATCATATCAGATATCCAGTGTAAAGGAAATGTTTTAAAACTGGCCGAAATAGACAATAGGGCAACTAAATAAATGATAAAGTCAATGAAAAAAAGAAAAAAACAAAACAAAACTGAAAATCAGATGTGGAAAGTTGATTATGTATAAAGTATAACATAATTTGTGAAAATACTTTGCTGAATTTCTGCAGGTTGTTTTATTCTAATAAGAACCATACCTCCCTTTTCCCACCTTCCCCACACACAGAATTTTTAACCACATGTTCATTCATTATATAGCCATCTTAACCAGTTATAGGCAAGGACAAAGAAAACAGTTTGCCTTCAAGATCTTGCTCTTCACACTGAACACAAGAAAACTGTAGTAGAGGAATCTGTCCCTTGTGACAGTATACAGAGAGCACAGTCAGATTTAATTTTGAAATCTCATCAGCCTGATTTCTTAGCTAATTACCAGTCTGTCATATATTCAGCTTCTTTTCATTACAGCTTCTGAATAAACATGAGGCTTTTTTGGTCCATTTTTGGTAAAGAATGATTCGTTCCTAAAGAAACATATTTCTGTTTTTCAAAGGAGTAATTTATTCTACTTTTGAAGTATTATAACTGTTCTGCTACTGATGGACAGTGAGGCTGATTTTATTTTTTTCCTGTCACATTTCATCATTGTGAAATGAAGTTTTAAGTATTTTAGCATTTCTGAAATTGAGATGTGTTTAAAAATAGGTGGCATCTTATAAAACACTGTTTGCCACCCACTGTAAAGTTTTGAAAACTCTATTACCCACCTCCAGTCTTCTTTAAGTCCTTTTCTAGCTGCTTTATTTTTCCTTATACCGTTTTGTGTATTGTCACATATTGTATACTGTCTTTTGTTAAGCTAACTAGAGTCAGGGATCTTTTTTGTTTTACTGTTGTATCCCTAGCTCCTATAACAGCACCTGAAATGCAGTAAGCAGGTAGTATATTTGGTGAATGAATGAATGAAGGGAACATTTTAATGTTTATTGTGGTTCCAGATAATGTGCTAAGCCCTTTCTCTCCTTGAGTCACTTAATTCTTAACGGTAACCACATGAGGTAGGCAGGAACTCTAATGAGGAAACTAGGGCTGAGGAGGGGTTAGTTCGCTCAGTGTCACTCAGCCTGTAAATGGAGGAGTTAAAGTTAGAGCTTTTCTTTTTTTTTTTTTTTAGAGCTTGAATCTACCTCAGGTCAGTTGCTAGGCTCTTAACAGTGTTACACTTTTCTAAGCATTAAATTGTTTGATTTATTTAGTTCTTTCTTTTTAAACAGGAAGAAGAGAATTTATCCAAAGATTAAAACTTGAAGCAACCTTGAATGTGCATGATGGCTGTGTAAGTAATAGTTAATTCTCAACTGTGGAGAGCTGTAATACTAAGTATTCAGATTTTTGAGGAAATGCCCCAGTGCTTCCAGAAGAGATTGGACTAACTGTAATTAAAATGGGAGAATTGTTTTACATTAAAACGTATTTTTAATTTAGGAAAATATATGGACGATTTTTTTTGAAGAATAATGATCAAAAGGCTTTCATCTCTTTCACTGTTGGTGCTGCTTTTGTGAGGAGTCACTAGTGATCTTCATGTCTCCAAATCTATTAGTCACTTCTCAGAAACTTTTTAAGTATTTATTTATCTGGCTGTATTGGATCTTAGTTGTAGCACATGAGCCTCGCTGCTCTATGGCATATGGGATCTTAGTTCCCCACCAGGGATTGAACCCACGTCTCCCTCATTGCAAGGCAGACCACCAACCACTGGACTTCTAGGAAAGTTCCAAACTTTCCAGAAGCTTTTAGACATTCATTGAATACATTTTCTTTTTTGAAATACATTTCTCTTGGTTTCTGGTAACACCACACTCTCTTGGTTTTCTTTCTCTCTCAATGACTTCCTGCATCTTCTCCATCTTCTTCCCTGACTTCTCTACTTCTCCACCTTCAAATGTTAGATATACCAACACTGTATCTTGGCTTCTCCCACCCTCCCATTTTTCTAAGTGATTCTGTTCAGTCCCATGGCTAGAACACATAACTTCTAATTTTCTACTTCTTCCCAGAGCTCAATTTATATATAAAATTATGTACTAAACATTCCCAGTTGCATGTCTAATAGCACCCTGAAATTAATAAGATAAAAATAAAGTCTTTTAAAATTTTTGTTATGAAAACTTGAGTCCTGCTTCTTATATGCTCAGCACTTGGATTTAGCAGATAAGATTTTGGCACATTTTCCAGTTCATGTTTTTTCCTTGCTGAATTGTTTTACAGCAAATCTCAGATATAGCATTTCACTTTTATATGTAACATAACAATAATGGGCATTTTACTTTTTTTTTTTTTTAAGCAGCTTCAGACACCTGAAATTTATTAGCTAATGTTCTGTAGATTTGAATCCATGAAAATTGTGGCTACTCTGGTTCCATTGGTGCTATAGAATAATAACAGGGTCTCCATTTCATTGCTGGTTGTTGATGGGTCATTCATTCTCATGTGCTAGAGTAATGGACATTTCTCCTATGTAATCGAAATGGCATTATATAATTTAATAACTGACAGTATATTTTTGATATAATCTAATACACAGTCCAAAATAAAAATTTTCCCATTGTTTAAAAATATATATTTTTTGTAGTTTGTTCAAAAGAGGATCCAGGTGACATCCATGCTTTGATGGCTGTACCTCTTAAATCCCTGTTAATATAGAATAGTCTTCCCCTTTTTTGTCCCTGCCATTGACTTATTTTAGAAACTGAGTCAATTTTCCTAAACATTGTCCCTCATTCTGAATACTGGTTTATTTCCTTGTGATGTCATTTACCTTGTTTCTGTATCCTTTGTGTTGGGCTTCCCTGGTGACACGGTGATAAAGTGGTAAAGAATACTCCTGCTGATGCAGGTGACGTGGGTTCCATCCCTGATCTGGGAGGATCCTACATGCCATAGAGCAGCTAAGCCTGTGCACTGTGACTACTAAGCTGTAATTTTTTTTTCCTGTCTTTGTGGAATAATGTATAAATACAGTTTAGAAATGTATTATTTATTTTAAAACTTAAAACCATTCTTGAGGGGAACGAATCAAAATGATACATGCTTATGGCAAACTGATGGGAGAAAAAGTGGAAATTGTGTCAGATTTCATTTTCTTGGTCTCCAAAATCACTGTGGACGGTGACTGCAGCCACAAAATTAAAAGACACTTGCTCCTTGGAAGAAGAGCTGTGACAGACCTAGACAGTGTAATATCAAGCAGAGATGTCACTTTGCTACAAAGGTCCATCTAGTCAAATCTGTGGTTTTTTCCAGTAGTTATGTATGGATGTGAGAGTTGGACCATAAAGAAGGCTGAGCACCAAAGAAATGATGATTTCAAACTGGGGCTGGAGAAGACTCTTGAGAGTCCTTTGGACTACAAGGAGATCAAGCCAGTCAATCCTAAAGAAAATCATTCCTAAATACTCATTGGAAGGACTGATGCTAAAGCTGAAGCTCCAATTCTTTGGCCATCTTATGCAAAGAACTGACTCATTTGGAAAAGATCCTGATGGTGGGAATGATTGAGGGCAGAGGAGAAGGGGCAACAAAGGATGAGATGATTGAATGTTGTCATTGACTCAATGAACATGAGTTTGAGCAAACTCAGGGAGATAGCAAAGGACAGGAAAGCCTGGCATGCTACAGTTCATGAAGCTGCAAAGACCAGGACACAGTTTAGCAACTGAACAACAATGGTTCAAAATGGAATATAACAAAAAGTAATAGACATATCCTGCACGCCCTTATTACTTTCTTACCCTCTTAAGCAACTTTTTAAATCCATTTTTATTTCAGATCTTTTGGTAATTTCTTTCATCTCTTCGACACTCTTATCTTTCTTGAATTGCCAACGTTGAGCATTGTCCATTAATTTCTTGCTATTATAGAAGAGAAATTAACTAATTTATAAGACATAGGGTTCCCCCAAATTTTGTTACTGTTCTCAGTCTCTCTAGTTGTCACTTTAATTGTAAATTACATACTTAAACATCTTTTTTTTTCTGTCATTTGTAGACAATGTTTCTTGAATCCCCATTCTGTAAAAGAGTTATTTAAGGCTTTCACCCTTCTTCCACCTTCCTGTCTCTGTTATTCACATCTCTTTCAGCTATATATGATTCTATATTGTCCATGTTGATTACATTTACTTTGTATTCTGTAGCCATTGTTGTCTTCTGAAATTTATGTATTCTAAAAGTCAAAATTCAGTTAACAGTGTTATACATATGTACATTTCTTTGTTTTCCTTAAAACTCTGCACAATAAGGAGAGAGTAGAAAAAAAAAATAAGGAGAGAGTAGGAAGAAATTTATATAATGTATCATCTGTTTTATAGATGAACACACTTACGTGCTCGAAACTCTCCAGTGGGTTTCTGGCTTACACATATTTGCTTTAGTCACACTAATCTTTTTGCTGTTTCTTTAAATATACCAAGTACTCCTCTGCCTTAGGTATTTTATGTTTTTTACCTAGAACTCTCCTCCTCACATATCTTTAAGCTTATCTCCTCATTTCGTTTAGTTCTAAGTGTTACCTAACAGAGATGCTTTCCTTGACCACACTAATAGCTCTCCACTTCTCGTCAATATCTTGCTCTTTCTTCTGTATTTTTACCCCATTGTAGTGACATTATAATTACACATTTTTTTCATAGTCTACCCACCTGCCTCCCTCTGCTGCAGCACTCTAGACCCAAGATACATCTTCATAAATTTATTTTCTTCGTCTAGTGTCAAGATGAGTGCTTGGCACATATTTGGTACTTATGAAGTGTTTATTGAAGAGACAAATTATGTGTACATGGTGAATTTTATTTCCTTCTTTAAGAATCTGAGTTCAAATCTTTCTCCTTCCTCAAAGAAGAGTTTCCTGGTGTTGATTTCAAATGGATTCTCCGATACTATATGACTGCCTTTAAGATTTTCTCAAGTTTTTACAAGCTGTGGATTCTGTATCTTTCCAGTTTTGAATTCACTGTGAGATTTAACTGGGTATACTCAAATATTTTTCTAAGGACAAATAGAAAGTAAACTTTTTTTACAAGATTAAAGATATCTTTTCTGCTTGCACATTGTTTTTTGTCTGCTTGCACAAAGAGTTTTGTGCTATTTTTATTTTGCATTAATTTTTAAATAGGTAATGCCTTCTCATGGTACAGTACATCCAGGTTGTTTATTGTCACCCTGCTTATTTAACTTATATGCAGAGTACATCATGAGAAATGCCAGGCTGGATGAAGCACAAGCTGGAATCAAGATTGCTGGGGGAAATACCAGTAACCTCAGATACACAGATTAGAGCACCCTTATGGCAGAAAGTGAGGACGAACTAAAGAAGCTCTTGATGAAAGTAAAAGAGGAGAGTGAAAAAGTTGGCTTGAAACTCAACATTCAGAAAACTAAGGTCATGGCATCTGGTCCCAACACTTCATGCCAAATAGATGGCCAAACAATGGAAACAGTGACAGACTTAATTTTCTTGGGCTCCAAAATCACTGCAGATGGTGACTACAGCCATGAAATTAAAAGACACTTGCTCCTTGGAAGAAAAGTTATGACTGACCTAGACAGCATAGTAAATTAAAAAGCAGAGACATAACATTGCCAACAAAGGTCCATCTAGTCAAAGATTTGTTTTTTCCAGTAGTCATGGATGTGAGAGTCAGACTTATAAAGAAAGCTTAGTGCTGAAGAAATGATGCTTTTGAACTGTGGTGTTGGAGAAGACTCTTGAGAGTCCCTTGGACTGCAAGGAGATCCAACCAGTCAATCTTAAAGGAAATCAATCCTGAATATTCATTGGAAGGACTGATGCTGAAGCTGAAGCACCAATACTTGGCCACCTGATGTGAAGAACTGACTCATTGGAAGAGACCCTGATGCTGGGAAAGATTGAAGGCGGGAAGAGAAGGAGATGACAGAGGATGAGATAGTTGGATGGCATCACTGACTTGATGGACATGAGTTTGAGCAAGCTCTGGGAGTTTGTGATGGACAGGGAAGCCTGGCATGCTGCAGTCCATGGGCTCTCAAAGAGTCAGCCACAACTGAGTGACTGAACTTCTCATGGTATAAAAATAAAGTATATATGGCTCCCACTTCTGTTTCTGTCTTCTCCATTTCTTTCTGCTCACTGAAGCATATGATCACTTGTTTTAGTTTCATGGATATCCTTTTACTGTATTTTTTCCCCACCTTTATTGTGATATACTTTACATATATCATTATATAAATTTAATGTGTAAAATAGAATAATTTGATATGTATTTCAAAATGATTATCGCAATAAGCTTAGTCATCACATTTATCATGCCACATAATTGCCATTTTGTTGTTGTGATGATTGTGAGAACATTTAATATTTACTGTCTCAGCATCATTCAAGTATATAGCACAGTAATGTTAACTATAACCACCATGCTGTAGATTAGATTCCAGAACTTACTCATAACTGGAAGTTTTTATTTTTCTGAACATCTCATTTCCTCCATCTTCCAACCTCTGCTACCAGTCTTCTCTGTTTCTGTTAGAACATTTTTAGAGTCCACATATAAGTGATCTTACAAAGTATTTGTCATTCTTTATCTTGCCTTCAGTGTTCATTTTTGTGTTGCACATGTCAGGATTTCCTTCGTTTTTACGGCTAATACTCCATTGTGTGTGTCTGTGTATGTTTATCATATTTTCTTTATGCATTAATCCATTGACCAACACCTGTATTGGTGTTTTTCTTTCTGATTTACTTCGCTCTGTATAATAGGCTTCAGTTTCATCCACTTCATTAGAACTGATTCAAATGCATTCTCTTTAATAGCTGAGTAATATTCCATTGTGTATATGTACCACAGCTTTTTTATCCATTCGTCTGCCAATGGACATCTAGGTTGCTTCCATGTCCTGGCTATTGTAAATAGTGCTGCGATGAATATCAGGGTACACGTGTCTCTTTCAATTCTGGTTTCCTCCTTATGTATGCCCAGCAGTGGGATTGCTGGGTCATATGGCAGTTCTATTTCCAGTTTTTTAAGGAATCTCCACACTGTTCTCCTTAGTGGCTGTACTAGTTTGCACTCCCACCAACTGTGTAAGAGGGTTGGTTCCCTTTTCTCCACACCCTCTCCAGCATTTATTGTTTGTAGACTTTTTGATAGCAGCCATTCTGATCGGTGTAAGATGCTACCTCATTGTGATTTTGATTTGCATTTCCCTGATAATGAGTGATGTTGAACATCTTTTCATGTGTTTGTTAGCCATCTGTATGTCTTCTTTGGAGAAATGTATGTTTAATTCTTTGGCCCATATTTTGATTGGGTTGTTTATTTTTCTGGACTTGAGCTACAGGAGCTGCTTGTATATTTCTGAGATTAATTCTTTGTCAGTTGTTTCATTTGTTATTATTTTCTCCCATTCTGAAGACTGTCTTTTCACCTTGCTTATAGTATCCTTTGTTGTACAAAAGCTTTTAATTTTAATTAGGTCCCCTTTTTATTTTTGCTTTTATTTCCATTATTCTGGGAGGTGGGTCATAGAGGATCCTCCTGTGATTTATGTCAGAGAGTGTTTTGCCTGTGTTTTCCTCTAGGAGTTTTATAGTTTCTGGTCTTATGTTTAGATCTTTAATCCATTTTGAGTTTATTTTTGTGTATGGTGTTAGAAAATGTTCTAATTTCATTCTTTTACAAGTGGTTGACCACTTTTCTCAGCACCACTTGTTAAAGAGATTGTCTTTTCTCCATTGTATATTCTTGCCTCCTTTGTCAAAGATAAGGTGTCCATAGGTGCGTGGATTTATCTCTGGGCTTTCTATTTTGTTCCATTGATCTATATTTCTGTCTTTGTGCCAATACCAAACTGTCTTGATGACTGTAGCTTTGTAGTACAGTCTGAAGTCAGGCAGGTTGATTCCTCCAGGTCCATTCTTCTTTCTCAAGATTACTTTGGCTGTTCGAGGTTTTTTGTATTTCTATACAAATTGTGAAATTATTTGTTCTAGTTCTGTGAAAAATACCGTTGGTAGCTTGACAGGGATTGCATTGAATCTATAGATTGCTTGGGTAGTATACTCATTTTCATTATATTGATTCTTCTGATCCATGAACACGGTATATTTCTCCATCTATTTGTGTCCTCTTTGATCTCTTTCACCAGTGTTTTATAGTTTTCTATATATAAGTCTTTTGTTTCTTTAGGTAGATTTATTCCTAAGTATTTTATTCTTTTCTTGCAGTGGTGAATGGAATTGTTTGCTTAATTTGTGTTTCTGTTTTCTCATTGTATTCTTAGTGTATAGGAATGCAAGGGATTTCTGTGTGTTGATTTTATATCCTGCAACTTTACTATATTCATTGATTAGCTCTAGTAATTTTCTGGTGAAGTCTTTAGGGTTTTCTATGTGGAGGATCATGTCATCTGCACACAGAGTTTTACTTTTTTTCCAATCTGGATTCCTTTTATTTCTTTTTCTTCTCTGATTGCTGTGGTGAAAACTTCCAAAACTGTGTTGAATAGTAGTGGTGAGAGTGGGCACCCTTGTCTTGTTGCTGATGTTAGGGGAAATGCTCTCAATTTTTCACCATTGAGGATGATGTTTGCTGTAAGATAGTACTTTGATTCCCTTCAGATGTGTGCCCAAGAGTGGGGTTGCTGGATTATATGACAGTTCCAGCTGAAAGGTTTCCAGGATCCTCCATGCTGTTTCCTGTGTTGACCGTGTCAGTTCTCCTTACCACAAATGGTGCACAAGGCGCCCTTTTCTCCATGCCTTTATCAGTACTTCTTATCGCTTGTATTTTTGGTTATAGCCGTTCTAAACAATGTGAGAAAATATTTCATTGTGCTTTATTTATTTATTTTTGGTCTATTTTGCACATCTTGCCGGTTAAACTGATGCCACAGCATTGAAAGCACCAAGTCCTAACCATGGGACCACGAGGGACCTCCCTTATTGTGGTTTCGATTTGCATTTTTCTGATGATTTGTGATGTTGAGCACCTTTTTGTGTCCTTTTTGGCCGTTTGTATATTTTCTTAGGAAAAATGTTTATTCAGGGCCTTTTCCCATTTTTTAGTTGGATTACTTGTGGGGTTTTTTTTGCTGCTGAGTTAGATGAGCTCCTTATATATTTTGAATGTTAATCCCGTATCAAATAGAAGGTTTGCATATATTTATTTCTTCTTCTGTAAGTTGCTTCTTAATGTTGTTGGTTGCTTCTGTTGCTATACAGAGCTTTTAAGTTTCATGTAATTATCAGTTGTTGATTTTTGCTTTTGTTTTTGTCATGTCCAAAAATACCTTTGCCAAGATCAAGGTCAGGAGCTTTTCACATTTTTCCCCTCTAGGAATTTTATTGCCTTCAGATCTTATGTTTAAGTCCTTAATCCATTTCATAGTAATTTTCTTTGGCATGTGAACATCCAGTTTTCCCAGCACCATTTGGTGAATAGACTATTCATATAGTGAAAGACTATTCTTTCCCCATTGGGTAGTCTTTGCTTCTTTGTTGTAAATTAATTTACCGTATATGCATGGGTTATTTTCTGGGCTCTGTTCTGTTTCATTGGTCTATGTGTCTGTTCTTAAGACAATACCATACTGTTTTGATTAAATAATTCTGTAATATAGTCTGAGATCAAGACGTTTGATGCCTTCAGCCTTATTTTAATTTTTTAAGGTTGCTTTGGCTATTTGGAGTCTTTGGTGATTCCATACACATTTTGGATTTCTTAGCATTCTATTTCTGTGAAAAAATGTCTTTGGCGTTTTGATGGGGATTGCCATGAACTTGGCTGTTTGGTAGTATGCTGCTGCTGCTACTGCTAAGTCGCTTCAGTTGTGTCTGACTCTGTGAAACCCCATAGATGGCAGCCTACCAGGCTCCCCCGTCCCTGGGATTCTCCAGGCCAAGAGCACTGGAGTGGGTTGCCATTTCCTTCTCCAATGCATGAAAGTGAAAAGTGAAAGTGAAGTCGCTCAGTCGTGTCCGACTCTTTGCGACCCGGTGGACTGCAGCCTACCAGGCTCCTCTGTCCATGGAATTTTTCAGTACTGGAGTGGGGTGCCATTGCCTTCTCTGATTTGGTAGTATAGTATAATATTAACTATTCTCATACATGAGGACACCTATCTTTCCATTTATTTGTGTCTTCAGTATTTCTCATCTTTGTGTCATATAAATACCGGATAGATGTTTCAGCTCCCTGATTAAATTTATTCCTGAATATATTTTGATGTTTTTGATGCTAATGGGGCATTTTCGTTGTTTCTTTTTCAGATAGTTCATTGTTTTATTGTATAGAAATGCAACTGTTCTTTGTTTATGTTATATCTTAAAGCTACTCAATTCGCTTGTTAGCACTGACAAATTTTTGGTGGAGTCTTCAGAATTTTCCGTATATAAGATGAGGTCATCTTCAATCGGAGAGAGTTTTACTTTTTCATTTCCAGTTTAGATGCCTTCTATTTCCTTTTCCTGTCCAATTATTACTCTGACTGGAACTTGCTGTACTGTGTTGAATAAAAGTGATGAAGCTGAACTGAACTTGTCTTGCTCTTAGTTGTAGTGGAAAAGCTTTCTTCAGCTTCACCATTGAGTATGATGTTACCTGTGGACTTGTCATGTATGGCCTTTATTATGTTGAGGTATATTCTTTCTATACCTAGTTTGCTAAGAATTTTTATCTTGAAAGATGTTGAATTAGATGCTTTTTCTGCATCTTTTGAGACAATCATATGATTTTTACCTTTCATTCCATTAATGAGGTGTATTGCAATTATTGATTTCTTTATATTGAATCATCCTTGCATCCAGGTGATAAGCCCCACATGATTATGGTGTATGGTACTTTTAATGTGCTTTTGAATTTGATTTGCTAGTATTTTGTTGAGAATTTTTGCCTCTGTATGCATCAGAAATGTTGGCTTGTGGTTTTCTTGTAGTAGCCTTATCTGGCCTTGATGTGAGGGTTACCTTTCTGAGGCTTAGCTCAGAAAATGAGTTTGGGAGTGTTCTCTCCTTTTCAGTTTTTTTGGAAGAGTTTGAGGATTGGTATTAATTGTTCTTTAAATGTGTGGAGAACATTTAAAGCCTGTGAAGCTATCTGGCCAAAGGCTTTTCTGTTGTTTTTGGGAAGTTTTTAATTTAATCTCTTTACTCATTATTTGTCTCTTCAGATTTTCTTTTCTCATGATTCAGTCTTGGTCAGATATATGTTCCTCTGAATTTATTGGTGATTATGGACTGCAAGGAGATCCAACCAGTCCATTCTGAAGGAGATCAGCCCTGGGATTTCTTTGGAAGGAATGATGCTAAAGCTGAAACTCCAGTACTTTGGCCACCTCATGCGAAGAGTTGACTCATTGGAAAAGACTCTGATGCTGGGAGGGATTGGGGGCAGGAGGAGAAGGGGACGACAGAGGATGAGATGGCTGGATGGCATCACTGACTCGATGAATGTGAGTCTGGGTGAACTCCGGGAGTTGGTGATGGACAGGGAGGCCTGGCGTTCTGCGATTCATGGGGTCGCAAAGGTCGGACACGACTGAGCGACTGATCTGATCTGATGTAATTTGTCGCTATATAATTTTTCATATTAGTATCTTACATGTTTCAGTGGTTTCAGTTGTAAGGTCTTTTCTTTCGTCTATATTTTTATAATCTTGTTAAGTCTAACACAAAGTTTGTCAATTTTGTTAATCTTTTCAAAAAACCAATTCTTGGTTTCACTGATCTTTTTCTATTATTTTCCTATTCTCTATTTTATTCATTTCTGCTCTGATCTTTTTTTTGAACCCATTTCTTTGAGGTTTCCTGCATTGTCTCTTTACCGCTTGCACAACCTGGGAATCCCAGGGTAATTTGTAGGTAAGAGCAGGCCTACCTATGCAGGAAACCTCAGAGAGGTTCAATCCCTGGGTCAGGAAGATCCCCTGGAGGAGGGCATGGCAACCTGCTCCAGTATTCTTGCCTGGAGACTGCCATGGACGGAGGAACCTGGTGAGCTATGGTCCATAGAGTCAGACATGACTGAAGCGACTTAGCATGGCATATTTTAGGCTAAAATAAAAACTTTAGATAATTTGTGGTTAAAAAGAAAAGATCAGAGAAGAAATGAATAAAATAGAGAATAGGAAAATAAAAGATTAGTGAAACTAATAGTTGGTTTTTTAAAAAGATTAGCAAAATTGACAAACTTTGTGCAGACTTAACAAGATTATAAAAATATAGATGAAAGAAGACATTACAACCGAAGCCACTGAAACACGAGAAATTTGTAGGTAAGAATCACTATCTTTAATAATTCCCACATTGAATACAAAAATACATAAATATGTAGCTGTTTGGAAAAATACTATTTTTTTCTGAGACAAAATAATTTTTACATTTTAATGTTCAACTAAGACTTCCCTGTAGCTCAGTTGGTAAAGAATCCACCTGCAATGGAGAACACCCCCGTTTGATTCCTGGGTCAGGAAAATCCCTTGGAGAAGGAATAGACTACCCACTCCAGTATTCCTGGACTTCCCTGGTGGCTCAGCTGGTAAAGAATCTGCCTGTGATACAGGAGACCTGGGTTTGATTGCTGGGTTGGGAAGATCCCCTAGAGAAAGGAATAGCTACCGACTCCAGTATTCTGTCCTGGAGAATTCCATGGACTTGTAGTCCATGGAGTTACAGAGAGTTGGACATGACTGAGTGACTTTCACTTTCACTTTCTTTCATGTCCAACTAGTGTGTGCACATTTTAGCTTGGAAACTCATTAGGCATTTAGGCTATATCCTCAAAATTCTGTTTAGCCTATTTGTGATTTCCTTTGAGTAAAAGATAAAAAAGTTAAGAAATCCTACTTAGGATTCGGGGAAAACCTTTATGATTGATTTAGGCTGGTGAGGGTGGTGTTGAAAGGCCAATCCGAAGACTATTATTGTACCGTTGGAAATCAGGATGGCCCAGACTGTGGAAAGTGTTGATGGTGAAGGAGATATTGGAAGAAGGGAGAGTCACCAGATGACTCAGTTTCCATGGGAAGTGGTGGACTTTGCAGGAAAGGATGGAAAGTTGAGTTCCTGAAGGTTGATTTGCTTGGAAACGTATTGGCTTGTTCCAAGGAAGCTTGTTGCTGAAAAGGGAGGCTCGCCAGGCTGAGGTTGCTTTGATGTTCACAGGCACTGTGATGGTAAAATCCAGTTCTCTTGAGGCCATGGGTATAAGAAGCCCTAGATCTCTGGCCTGAACTCTACTGTGAGATGAGGGTGCTGGCTCTTTGTGACAAAGCTCAAATAAATCCTCCAGTTACAAGTACAGTTGCCACGGATACCATGAAGGATATTATAGCATCCTCTGCTAGTGGTGGAGGGTCTCCTGTGGAGGCATGGGTCAACAGTGGCTCACAGACCGGATAGGGTCGCTGGCAACAGCACTCCTCTTTGCTCTGATATTTGTCGTCTCCTTCCTTCTGCCAGCTTTGGACTTTGTTTTTCTTTTCTAATTCTTCAGTGTGTAAATTTAGGTGGTTTCTTTTTTTTTCTTTTCCTAATGTAGGCATGGATTGCTGTGAACTTCCTGCTTAGAATTACTTTTGCTGCATCCCATATGTTTTATTTCTATTTTCACTTGATTCAAGATATTTTTGATTTTTTTTTTTCTTTGATGATCCGGTTGTCCAGGAATGTGTTATTTAACTTCCACATGTTGGTCAGATTTTCAGTTTTCTTCCTTTTGATTTCTATTTTCATAGCATTGTGGTCAGAAAAGATACTTGGTATGATTTATTCTTTAAAGTTTGCTAGTATGTGTTCTGTGATCTAATATGATTTATCTTGGAGAGTGTTCTATGTGCACTTAAGAAGAATGTTCTGCTGCTGTTGGATCAACTATTCTCTCTATATGTATTAGATTCATTTGATCTAAATATTTCAAGTCTAATGTTTCCTTGTTGACTTTCTGTCAGTATGATTTATCCATTGTTTATGTGGTATGTTGAAGTTTGCTACTATTATACTGTTGTAGCTTTCTTCCTTCAAACCTGATATACTCATTGTTTTAAAAATTTTAGACATTCTAGTAGATACTAGAGGCAGACATCCTGGAGTGTGAAGTCAAGTGCATCTTAGGAAGCATTACTACGAACAAAGCTAGAGGAAGTGATGGATTTCTAGCTGAGCATATTTAAAATCCTAAAAGATGGTGCAGTTAAAGTGCTGCATTCAATATGCCAGCAAACTTGGAAAACTCAACAATGCCCACAGAACTGGAAAAGGTCAGTTTTCATTCCAATCCCAAAGAAAGGCAAAAGAATGTTCAAACTACTGTATAGTTGCACTCATATCACATACTAGCAAGGTAGTACTCAAATCCTTCAATTAGGCTTCAACAGTATATAAACCGAGAACTTCCACATGTAAAACCTAGTTTTAGAAAATGCAGAGGAACCAGAGATCAAATTGCCAAAGTCCACTGAATCTCATAGAAAAAGCAGGGGAATTCCAAAACACGTCTACATTTGCTTCATTGACTGCACTAAAGCCTTTGACTGTGTGGATCACAACAAACTGGAAAATTTTTAAAGAGATGAGAATATCAGACCACTTTATCTGCCTCCTGAGAAACCTATATTCAGGACCAAAAGTAACAATTAGGACCAGACATGAACAAGGAACCGGTTCCAGATTGGGAAAGGAGTACCTCAAGGCTGTATATTGTCACCCTGCTTATTCAACGTATACGCAGAGTACATCATGCAAAATGTCGGGTTGGCAGACTCACAAGCTGGAATCAAAATTGCCGGGAGAAATATCAACAACCTCAGATATCAAGATGATGCCACTCTAATGGCAGAAAGCAAAGAGGAATAAAGAGCCTGTTGATGGTGGTGAAAGAAGAGTGAAAAAGTGGGCTTTAAGCTCAGTAGTTGGAGAAGGCAATGGCACCCCACTCCAGTACTCTTGCCTGGCAAATCCCATGGACGGAGGAGCCTGGTGGGCTGCAGTCGGACATGACTGAGCGACTTCACTTTCACTTTTCACTTTCATGCACTGGAGAAGGAAATTGCAACCCACTCCAGTGTTCTTGCCTGGAGCATCCCAGGGACGGGGGAGCCTGGGGGGCTGCCGTATATGGGGTGGCACAGAATTGCACATGACTGAAGTGACTTAGCAGCAAGCTCAATAGTCCCATCACTTCATGGCAAATAGATGGGGAAAAAAAGGAAGTAGTGAGACTTTATTTTCTTATGTAGTCATTATGGATGGTGACTGCAGCTGTGAAATTAGAAAACAATTGCTCCTTGGAAGAAAAGCTATGACAAACCTAGACACTATATTAAAAAGCAGAGACATCACCTTGCTGGCAAAGGACTGTGTAATCAAAGCATTGTTTTTGCAGTAGTCATACACGGATGTGAGAGTAGGACCCTAAAGAAAGTTGAATGCTGAAGAACTGAATGCTGAGTGCTTTCAAATTGTGGTGCTAGACAAGACTTGAGAATTCCTTGGACAGCACGGAGATCTGAAACCAGTCAATTGTAATGGACATCAACCCAGAATGTTCATTGAAAGGACTGATGCTGAAGCTGAAGTTCCAGTACTTTGGCCACCTGATGCAAAGAGCCAACTGGTTGGAAAAGACTAATGTGGGGAAAGATTGAAGGCAAGGGGAGAAGGTAGTAACAGAGGCTGAGATGGCTGGATGGCATCACCAACTCAATGAATATGAGTTCGAGCAAACTCTGGGAGATAGTGAAGGACAGGGAAGCCTGGTGTGCTGCAGTTCATGGGGTTGCAAAGAGTCGGACACGACTTAGTGACTGAACAACAAGTAGATATCCAAAATGTGATATCAAAATGTGTTTTGTTTTTTTTTTATTTTGATGTAGACCATTTAAAAAATCTTTATTGAATTTGTTACAATATTGCTTCTGTTTTATGTTTTATGTTTTGGCTGTGAGGCATGTAGAATCTTAGCTTCCCAACCAGGGATCAATCCCATGCCTCCTGCATTGGAAGGCAAAATCTTAATCACTGGATTGCCAGGCAAGTCTCTAAAATGTGGTTTTAATCCTTCATGTTGTCTGTTTTTACATATGGTCATCCCTCCATGTCCACAAGTTTCTCATCTATGGATACTGAGGGTTGACTGTATTGTTCCATTTTGTGTAAGGGACTTGAGCATCACAGATTTGTATTTGTTAGGTTCTCCTGGAACTCATCCTCATGGATACCAAGGGAGTATGGTGTTCATCTGTGTCCATCAAACTTCCTAAACTTACTTGTTAGTCCATTCCCCTTTTTTATGAATCTCTCAGTTCAGTCGCTCAGTCATGTCCGACTCTTTGTGACCCCATGGACAGCAGGCCAGGCCTCCCTGTCCATCACCGATTCCTGGCACTCATGTCCATTGAGTCAGTGATGTCATTCAACCATCTCATCCTCTGTCATCCCCTTCTCCTCCCACCTTCAATCTTTCCTAGCATCAGGGTCTTTTCAAATGAGTCAGTTTTTTGCATCAGGTGGCCAAAGTACTGGAGTTTCAGCTTCAACATCAGTCCTGCCAGTGAATATTCAGGACTGATTTCCTTTAGGACGGACTGGTTGGATCTCCTTGCAGTCCAAGGGACTCTCAAGAGTCTTCCCCAACACCACAGTTCAAAAGCATCAATTCCTTGGCGCTCAGCTTTCTTTATAGTCCAACTCTCACATCCATACATGACTACTGGAAAAACCATAGCCTTGACTAGATGGACCTTTGTTGGCAAAGTAACGTTTCTACTTTTTAATATGCCGTCTAGGTTGGTCATAACTTTTCTCCCAAGGAGTAAGCATCTTGTAATTTCATGGCTGCAGTCACCATCTGCAGTGATTTTGGAGCCCCCAAAAATAAAGTCTGCCACTCTTTCCACTGTTTCTCCATCTATTTGTCATATAGTGATGGGTCTGATGCCATGATCTTTGTTTTCCAAATGTTGAGCTTAAGCCAGCTTTATTATTCTACATAAACAGTCATGTCATCTGAGAATATATTTTACTTCTTTTCTGTCTAATTTCCTTTTATTTTTTTTCTTATCTTATTGTACTCTCTCAAATTCTAGACAGTGTTGAACAGAAGTGGTGAGAGCCAACTTCCTTATCTTATTCTAATCGTAGAGGGAAAGCATCCAGGCTTTCATTATTTAGTATGATTGTTTTTTAATAAATATTCATTGTCAGATTGAAGAAAGTTCCTTTCAATTTTGCTGAGAGCTCCTATTATGAATTGTTACTTGGATATTTTTCAAATGTCTGTTCTGCATTTATTGCATTGATCATATGATTTTCTGTTTCTGTTTGTTAATACCATGGGTTGTATTGATTTGAGTGTCAAACTGTTCTTGCATTTCAGAGATAAATCTCCTTGAGTTGTGATGCGTTATCTATTTTCTTACACTGTTTTATTCAGTTTGCTAAAATTGTTTTAGAATTTTTGTGTGTACATTAAGGATATCGGTCCATCATCTTGTGCCAGTGAGTTTGGAAGTATACTATCCTCTTTAATTTTCTGAAAGAGTTGGTACAAAATTTTCATTATTTAAAATAAATATTCAGCAGATTTCACCAGTAGAGCAGTCTGGGCCTGGAGTTTTCTTTGGTGAAAATTCTGACTACAGTTTAAGAAAAATGGACAACGTCTTGAGTAAATTTTGTTTGGTATATATGTTTCAAGGCTTTTGTTAGCTCTCTCTGTCATTGAATTTATTGTATGAAGTTGTTCATGGTATTATATTACATGCTCAAGTATTCATAATGATGTTATGTGTTACTGCTCTCATTTTTGATATTGATAATAAGTTCCTCCACCCCTTCTTTTTCTTGATTAATCTGAGTAGAGGTGCATAATTTTATTTGTTTTTTCAAAGCACCAGTTTCTGGTTTTATTAGTTTTCTGTGTTTTCCTGTTTTCTTTT
The DNA here is from genome assembly GCF_000754665.1 of Bison bison bison. Classification (NCBI taxonomy): domain Eukaryota; kingdom Metazoa; phylum Chordata; class Mammalia; order Artiodactyla; family Bovidae; genus Bison; species Bison bison. Next base: position 1,745,486 of record NW_011494801.1, read on the forward strand.
TCATTGATTTCTGCTCTTATATTCATTATTTCCAACTGTCTTTTGACTTTTGATTTCATTGGTCTCCTTGTTATAGCTTTTAGAGTGGAAGCAAAAGTCATTGTTATAGTACCTTTATCTTTCTAATATAGGTGTTTTTGTGCTATAAATTTGCTTTTAAGCACTGTGTTACCTGCAATCCATAAATTGAGATATGTTTTGCTTTAATAAAAGGAAAAAAAGTTAAAAATATTTTGTAATTCTGTGCTTTCTTTTTTGACCATCTGTTATTTTATAGTTTTCAAATATTTCTTTGTGTTAGTGTTTTCTAATTTAATTCTGTTTTGGATACAGAACATGTTTATGTGGAACTTGAAGTCTTTTAAATATATTGAGATTTATTTTATGGCCCCTAAGTAAATGTTTCCTGTATTGGTAAATATTTCATGTGTACTTAAAAAGAATGTATATTCTGCTGTTTTTTGGTTGTTTCAGATGTAATAGTAAATCTGGTTCTTGTTATTCCATCTTGACTGAAAAGTGAAATTCAGTAATTTTTTTGAAACTACTTAGATATAGTTCACATTCCATAAAAATTCATCTGTTTCAAGTGTTTGGTTCATTGCCTTTTTACTATATTCATAAAGTTGTATAGCAGTCACCACTACCTAATTCCAGTATATTTTCACCATCCAAAAGAGAAAGCCCATACCAGTTATCAGTCACACCCATTCCCCCTCTGCCAGCTCTTGGCAGTCACTAAATCTGCTTTCTGGTCTCTCTAGATAAGCTTATTTTGTAATTTTAATGTAAATGAACCATATAGTTTGTAGCCTTTCAGACTGGCTTCTTTTACTTGCTGTAATATTTTTAAGGTTCATCCATGTTGCACCATGTATTATTATTTCTTTTTATGGCTGAATAGTACTTCATTGTATGGATATTTTATTAGGAAATTAATTAGTCACTTTTTTGATAGGGGGGGAAAATATCTTTTTTTCCCAAACGTCAAAACTTTTTATTTGTATTGGGTTATAGTTGATTATGGAGAAGGCAATGGCAACCTACTCCAGTACTCTTGCTTGGAAAATCCCATGGACGGAGGAGCCTGGTAGGCTACAGTCCATGGGGTCGCTAAGAGTCGGATATGACTAAAGTGACTTCACTTTCACTTTTTACTTTCATGCATTGGAGAAGGAAATGGCAACCCACTCCAGTATTCTTGCCTGGAGAATCCCAGGGACAGAGGAGCCTGTTGGGCTGCCGTCTACGTGACTAAGCAGCAGCAGCAGCATAGTTGATTAACAATGTTGTGGTAGTTTCAGTTGAATAACAAAGGGACTCAGCCATACATATATGTGTATCCATTCACCCGCATACCCCCATCCTATCCAGGCTGGCACATAACATTGAGTAGACTTCCATGTGCTATACAGTAGGTTCTTGTTGGTTACCCATTTTGAGTATAGCAAGCTGTACATGACCTTCTGAAACTCCCTTCCTCCTGGCAACCTTAAGTTTATTTTCTGAGTCTATGAATCTCTTTCTGTTTTGTAAGTAAGTTCATTTGTATCATTTCTTTTTAGATTCCACATATAAGGGATATCATAAGATAGTTCTCCTCTGTCTGACTTACTTCACTCAGTATGAGTTCTA